>NW_028261383.1:123750994-124068494 GCF_051295495.1 Thamnophis sirtalis
ATGTTCAGAAACTATCCTTTTTAATGAGTCAGAAAAGCTTTATAGATTGGTGTAAAAGGGTCAGTCTGTGAGCCTTTTAAGCATCTGCAGAAGCTGTGTTATCTATAGCAGATTTTTCACTACTAAGTAGTTCTAGAAAGCAGTTATTGAATAGAATCAACTTCTCCGGAAACCCCTTTAAAAATTGTCTTGCACATTTTTTAAGCATTAATGCCACCTAAAGAGGCAGTTGTTGTCAAAGCCCTCCTGCACTTAATGTACTGCTGTAAGATTTTCACACCCTTGTCAGGAAGTGGACTTCAGGACACAAACATTATGTGTGTATGTATAGAACTGTTTGGTGTTCCAGGAATGGATGATTCTTTGCCTTATGGGTGCAATCTGTCCTAGCAAGTGTCATTCTTAACACTTGTGTACAATTTCACTTTTTGCATTCCAAATGGCATGCAAGCGTTCTATATTACATTTCCCATAAAACTGTCCTTAGCACACAGGCAAGATCTCTCTCAAGCCACTTTTTTTTCTTTTTTAAAAGTGTTGCCTTGTCCTCTGGGTGTTCAGGAAAATTGAATGGGAAAATGTCAGGAGTCCTATTCCATAGCGACAATATCATCATTTCCAACTTGCAAAGTCCCTGGGGAAGGAAAATCTTTGCTCCACACAAACTATAAAGATTATTTAAGATTTCTATGCCTGGTTTTAATCATACTTTTTTTCCTGAAACACTCGAATTTTTTTTAAAAACAGTGGAACATGGACTTTGCCCCTTATAATCATAGATGAGAAGAGGGTCCAGACTGATAGACCCATCAGCCTACAGTCTGGCTCTCAGAAGGCTACAGAGAACACGTTGCCACATTAAAGGACCACAGCTTTACATTACTGTTAGCAGGCTAACATTTTAACATTGTGTAGACATTTGTTGTGTGAAATTACCATGACAGAATTGCAGCAGATCAGTTGGATTCAGCTTCAGTAACAAATCAAGACTTGGATCATAAACCAAGGAATTTCATAACATTGGAGAATTGACAACTTAAGATATGTATCCCTTGTTAAAGAGCTAAAGGTACTCGTATACTGCAAACTTTGAGCAAGAAAAAAAATTACAACTGAAACAAAACTGTTTATAATCATAATGTCTTAACTATTGATATCTCTAATATAGCTGTGCTTAATATACTGGATTTCGGTGTACAATGCTGACTGGAAATGAAAAACTGCAATAAAAGACTATTTGACATCTTGTGCAGAACATGTGGTGTATTTAACAATTTTCAAATAGTAAAAGGTACTTTTCCTAGTGTTCGCCAAGCCATCTGCTCATTCCTACTAATAGTTTTCGGTGTGTCATTTTCATTAGGCTAAAGGTCACAGGAAAAATGGTTTGTGAGAAACAACCCTGAAGAGGGGACAGGACAAACTGAGGGCATGATAAAAAATTTGTTTTTACGTGGAAGATTTTTTTGGGGGTGGTGGTGAATGAAAGGAGATCCTATAGAAGTTGCAAGAGATAGCACAGTGGTTCTCAACTTGTGGGTCGGGCCCCCTTTGGGGGGTTGAACGACCCTTTCACAGGGGTTGCCTAAGGCCATTGGAAAACACACATTTTAATCTCATGGTTGGGGATCACCACAACCTGAGGAACAGTATTAAAGGAAGGTTGAGACCCACTGAGATAGCAGTTTGAGGCTTTCTGGTTTGGGGAAAAAAGGGTGAGAGGGTGAAATAACGGATCTTGGGTACACATAATGTTCACAGGCAGCGAGATGGCAGTGCCACCAGCAGCTTCACTTAGCGTTACGGAAATTCAACAAACTGGGCAATATTAGAGGCTGTAAGAGAGAAAACGATGGTTGTGTTCTCTTATCTTTCTCTTTTGAAGGGGCTAATGACATTCGGAATAATTTCCAAGAATCGTCTGTGTAAAGGGCCAGCGTTTAGCTGGCTATCGCCTTCATCTCCCGCCTCTCCTTGGGGGGAGGGGAGAGGCGCAATAAAGGCGAGCTTTTTCTCTGGATCAGCCAGTCCTCACGGGCTCTTCTGAAACCCGATCTTGCTCCGGTCAATTAAGTACAATAGCAATTTAGCAACGCATCGCCGGTAGGTGGTAAGAAGGATGAAACTCGCCTACGGTTTAGCAATTGCCGAAATCCGGGTTATGCAAGAATAATTCAAACACACAACATTTGGGTAACCGGTTTCCCTCTCCAGAAGCACCATCACGCAACAGCCCGATACCTCCAGTTCCAGGCATCATTCCCGGAGGGAAGCCCGGTATTTCCTGTTTCGTCAGTACCGGCAAGCACACGGGTCGAGTTAGGCGGGAGTCGGCATTTCCTAGAACTCTTTGCAGCGGTTGTGGGGGAAGAAGAAGCGAGTCCGTGGTTTGATAAGTAGGCGGTCATCCGGGGAAACGGGTGTTAGTTAGGCTGTTCTCCCTTTTCAAAGCAGAACGCGGGAAACGGGTGGGGGGGGGATCTCAGAGGCTCTAGAAGATTGATACAGCTCTGTGCTGGGAGAGTGTCTGTAGCGAGTGCGGCTCATTGGCTACTATGGTAACTGAGTTGTGTTCCAGTAAGTAACGGCGAAGGCTGTAGGTGGAAGGCAACGGAACTACAACCGTCATTAAAGTGGATCGCAACGGCTTGATTCGATACACATTGTGGTTTCCGGCATCTTGAGACGCAATTAGGACAAACTTAATCGGCATGAACAGGTCGAAACACACAGCCTGTTACACAAACTGCTAATCTGCAGTGTGGTTGGTTGGTTGGTTGGTTGGTTGGTTGGTTAGGATGCGATTGTGTGAATCCTGTGTACATTTCAAGGCTTTGTGCAAATGCAGGTAATTGGATTAGTTTAGTAAGCCACTGGTTAAGGTGTTGGGTATATAAGGTTACATTGAACTGTATATAGTTCTGTTTGTATATATGTATATAAAGTATGTATATGTATAGAATATACATATGTATATTTATAGAAAGACGGAGCTGCTGTTTTTCTATAAATATTGGTGGGGGTGTGTGGAGTGCTGGCTTTGTTGCTGTAAGCGGGTTGGTTGGCTGTGTTCTTACATCTTGATTAGTTGATAGAGTTGATGTATGCAGATTAGTCGGCTGTTTCGTAACATCCTGTGTGGCTGAGGTACTGACTGTGTGCCCATTAGTCTTTTGTGTTGTAACGACCGGGGTAATGGGCTGTGTGATGACATCCTGAGCTCTAGTGTAGTGATATCCTGAGTCCTGTGCTGCAACATCCTGGGACATTGGCTGCCTTGTAACATCCTGAGCCTTTGCGTTGTAACCTCCTGAGTTCTGTGATGTAATGTCCTGAGCAGATGGCTGTGATATAACATCCCGGGCTTTGGTTTGGCATGTATGTATGTATGTATGTATGTATCAGGGGTGGGTTTCTCGCCCCGTTCCAACCGGATCGGTTGGAACGAGGCCGGCGGCGTCCTCACGCACGCACGCGGCGTCCTCGCGCACGCGGCACGTGCACGCACGTGGCGCGCGCATGCGTACTAGCGTCTGCGCGATGCTCCAGCTGCTCCTGGAGGATCGCGCAGGCGTTCTGCGCATGCGTGGAAAGTGCGAAATTCGAAAAAACCGGGTAAGGAGCGGGTGTGTGGGCGCGGGCGCGGGGGGCGGCTTCGCCGTTCCCGGAAGTTACTTACTTCCGGGTTCGGCGACCAACTGGATCGCAGGGACCGGTGCGAACCGGTCGAAACCCAGCCCTGGTATGTATGTATGAATGTATGTATGAATGTATGTATGAATGTATGTGTGTGTGTGTGTGTGTGTGTGTGTGTGTGTGTGTGTGTGTATATATATATATATATATATATATATATATATATATATATATATATATATATATATATATATATATATATATATATATACTAATATATATATATTTAAAGTCACAACCCCTGTGTATGTATGTATGTATGTATGTATGTATGAATGTGTGTGTGTGTGTGTGTGTATATATATATATATATATATATATATATATATATATATATATATATATATATATATATATATATATATATATATATATATATATATATATATATATATATGGAGACTAAAATATATATATTTAAAGTCACAACCCCTGGTATGCCCCAATTATGGGAGGAAGCTAACTGCTTCCATTATCTGTCAATCGGCTCGTCACAAGAGTCCATCACGACAGAAATCCAATATTTTTACTGTTGCCTTTGTTATATTTGTGTTATATTTATTTATTTATCAGCATACACACACACACACACACACACACACACACACACTAAGATATAGGTAATTGTCCTGAAAAAAAATTCAACTTCTGGTGTTTTCTTTTACACATCCTTGTAGATTTCTTGGCAACAATTAGGATGAGATTTGCCCCTGTTATGGCTTGACTTTGTAACCTAGGCCCTGGGATCAGTTATTTTGGTAGCAGATTCCTGAAGTTTTTCGTCTCTAGATGTATCTGAATTAAAGAGTTTTACATAACGTAATTGCTCTGCAACATATAAATTTAATGAAATAGTAATAATAGTGTAAGAGAATCTTATATTTAGGAAAACTTCCTTCTCCCAACTCCACCTACAGAGAATGGAAACAAGGCCACACACTTCTATCAACAGTATCTATGCTCTCAATTTCAGTGGCCTGTTTTGTTTATAACTGTAGATTAATATTCCCCAAACTGGAGCCTCTAAGTGGCTAGATGATTGTAGGTCCCACACACTTGGAAGATACTAATTAGGAAAAAGTGTGACAAACTATCAGCATGTAATAAGTATCAGAGGCAACCTGTTGATTTGATGATAGTCACATGCCATTAGAAAGTAGTAGATTAGCTAAGGAAGCATTCTTAGCTCTGGTATGTTGGACTAGACTAAATGATGGGAATTTGAAGAGAGCATTGAAGTTTGTACAAGCTGTGTGAAATTGAGTGATAGTGGGAAGCTCACAAGCTGAGTTTGCACAAAGGCAGAATTGCAAAAAACAGTAATATTTTAGCTTGCTGTGTTATCCAGACCTAATCAGTTAGGGCAGCTTATGACTCACACAAAGTCAGAATTAATTAAGTTAACTATGTTGAAGGTTGTTTAAACAGCCACAGTGACACCTCACAATTTACTAGGGCTAGGCTATAATGTGGTCAGCTGTTTAATGAATCAGTGTGTCTAACAAATACATAGGGCCTGCTGCAAGATGCAAATGCTGCTGTAAGGTTATAAATGCCAGCTAGGATTCTTTAAAAATCCTAATAAATTATATTTTTATTTTGCATTGTAAGTGAGAAAGGCTGGAGAAATCGTTGATCGATACATGTCTATTACATGAAGAAAACTTGAGAAAATCACTTGCGAAAGATACAGCAATGCAATTGGAGACCATGAGATGGTAAGAATGAACAGTGTTCAACTGATTCTGTTGGATCATAGGCATTACAAGTTGTCCTTGCTTATCAGCTACTCCTTCAGTGACTTCAGAGTTGCAACAGCACTAGTGGTGGATTTCAATTTATTTTACTACCGTTTCACTCATGCACATGTGCACACTCATGTGCTTGCGTGATGCTTCTGCACATGTGCACAAGCGTCCGGTGGCTGGGCAGAACCTCCCACTGCCGCCACTACTGGTTCGCCCGATTTGGGGCGAATCAGCAGAAACCCACCTCTGAACAGCGCTGAACAAATGGTTCTTACAATCACTCCTCAAAGTTCTGGCTCTCGCAGTACCTCCATGATCATGTGATTGTGATATGAGATTTGGCTGCAGTGTCCTTCAGTCACATGATCATTATTTGTGACCTTTCCACAAGCAAAGTCAATGGGGAAGCTGGCAGGAAAGGATACAAATCAATGTGGCAAGTCTTTGCCATCTAGTAACAGCTACAGTGTTTCCCCCAAAAATAAGACAGGGTCTTATTATCTTTTGATCCCTAAAATAAGCACTTATTTTTCAGGGAGATCTTATTATTTTTGAGGTGCAGGAGGCTGCGAGTGTGGTCAGCTCGTGCCTGCTGCTGTGTTGCAATTTTTTCGGGGTGGGCTTACTTTAGCGCATACACTCAAATCCTGATTGGGCTTATTATCTGGGAAGGTCTTATTTTCAGAGAAATAGGCTACCCGTAGGCCCAAAATTTCTCACATGGACGTGATCCTCACATAATGATGGCAGTGAACTTGCCATGATTGTGATGTTTAGCAAAGCAACCACATTGCATTTTAGAAATAAAGCATGATGTAATGTGATTGCATGACTTAGCATTCCCAGTACAAATTACTGTTGTTAGGACTACCTGTAAAGTAAAATGGCCTACTTTCAGCCAATTTAACCATCAAGAAAACAAGAACTCCAACCCTCTCTCTAAGTATATCTGTTTAGGGCAGTGATGGCTAATCTTTTTCTCAAGGCATGCCAAAAGCATGGAGGGGAGCGTGGGGGGAGAGCGTGCACGTGCCCACACCCATAGTGCAATGCCCTCCCCCCAAGCATGCGCACAGGCCTCACTTATTAGATTACACTGTATCATATTAGACTATGTTTATTAGAACTGATAAGATTTCAAATTCAGCAATTGTTGGTGGGTCTTTTATTGTCCATTAAGAGGGAGGCAACCTCGTGTATCCAGAAAGAGTCTAATGAAGAGATATAATATTTGGAATTCATCCTGCATCTTCACTTCTTCATTCCAATTCTCTTCTCATAAACTCCTTACACAACCCAGACTCAAATCCTTACTCAACCCAACTCATGAGCAACTGAGGCTCACAAATGCTTCAGTGAAATTGTCAGTTTTTTAAACCAATATAACTAATAACCATGCTGTCCTCTATATTCCCCTTTGCCCTTAGAGTTCAGTAAGTCAAGACCCAGGTCCAGGATGAAATCTGGAAATATATATTCAATAAATGAGCGAACTGATCCCTTAGATGGCATCAGTTCTTAATTTTTTTGAAATCAAATTCACAGTAGCCTTTTTTTCAGCAATGTCTTGGAATCTAGCTGCCATTCTCCTGTTTATCCATTGCATGGATTGCCGTATTTGTGTAGCATAGAAGTTCACATGAATCAAGATAATCATGTACTTTGTTAGCAATCTTGTTAGCAGTTGTAATGGTACATGACAATGACTTTGAGGGGCAAGTGGGGGAGATGTTGCCTAGAAAAGGAGTAGACAAAAGTGGGATGCGTCCCCAGGGGCTTAACGATCAGAAGAAGAAATTATCTTATCATTTCCCAGGTAGCATCTCTTCCCCTCATCCCTCAAGGTCATTGTCACATACCTTTACAACAATAGTGTTCTGTCCCAAGCCTCTACAATATATATGGACGCAGACTTGGCTGTCTGCCACAACTAAGTGATAAGCAACCCCTTGGCTGGGAGCCCAAAAAGCTATCTCTATGAAACAAGGCTTGAACTCACGAAAATCTCCCAATCTTTCTCTACAGCTGGATCAGTAAATTGTTGTTTCCTGCAAAATTCCCCTCCCGTCGCCCCACCTATAAGCTCTCTGGGAGGGGCCAATCAATAGCCACCTGTTCCTATTTCCTTCTGTGACCCTTTTTCCAAAGCTGCTCCCTCCTCCTCGCGTATGTCAGGGACGGCCTCCCTCTGTTCTTCCTCACTGCTCCCTGACTCGGACGCCACCTGGTGGCCAACAGGCCTCTCTAGTCCCTGCTCTGACTCCGAACACCCCCCAGAGTCTTCCTCAGCCTCCAGGGCAGTCCCATAGTGTTCATCGCTGTCAGATTCCACCAACATTTCAGCCGGCCGCTGTTAGGACACAACAAATAGATGGAATGTGGAAGTCCATATTTGATTGAATTCATCTTATGAAAATTGTTCACAGATGCTAGAAGAAACAAATGTTGGAAGGTGGAAGAAAGACTAAACTTCAGACAAGCTAACAATATCATTTTGGTCCATCATTGAGGGAGACTTAAGAAATCTGTTGTTAAAAGTGAAAGAGAGCTGTCCTATTGCTCGGCATTAAAAAAAAACTCCTACCAATCTGCCAATTGCTTGTAATTGACCTATGCAAACTGCTGAAAAAGCTAGCCAAAGCAATAGCACACATTATCTTCCTGGGTTCAAGAATCTACAGGGTGGTGATTGTCTCCATGAAACAGAGGGACCTATTTCTTGGAAGAAATACTGACAAATCTAAGCAAAATTTTAAAATATAGATTGTCTATTTGGTCACAAACAGGTGGAAGCAACAGAACAATATCAGAAAAAAATAGAGTCCAAATGGGCAACCTCCAGATGCCTTGGCCATGAAGTCCAATAATTTCAAGACCTTTGGGGATTATGCAGAAGAGTATCTGATGTGTTTGAAAAGTACCAGGGTGCAATGCTTTCATTAGTGAAGCAGAATTATATATTGTATCTTTTTCCCAGGGTAAAATGTATTCACACTAGAATAAATAAAAACTAATTTGGGTAAACTGATTTGGATTAAATACCAATTACCTTGAAGTATAAGTCAGTTCAAGGTTTATAAGAGAGAGAACCAAAGGTTCATAATTGTTCATTCTTGTATCTGTTAACTTCCAGATTTAATCCATGTTTGACAATTGGCCCTCTTTGCTTTCATTTTTTTAATCAAATATTTATATATTTTTTTCTTTAGGCAACAAAACTTAAGAAAAGTTTAAGAAGTAAGTGCATTTGTGTTTCTACTTTCTTGTGATCCATTAAGTATTAGCTTCACAGGTTGCTCCAATGGAAGGTGTGATGTCATTGGAAGCCAGTTTCAAGAGATTGCATCCCATTAAGATCAATTGAGTTCACTGAATGAAAGACAGGCATTTCTCAATAGTAGTTACATAATACAAAAATAGCACCATCCTGGTGAATTGTATTTCCAAATACACTAATAAACATGGAATGTTTTTTTTCCTTAGCAGTATTTTAATTGATGCATTTAATTAAATTCTTCTAGTTATTATGAAGATCAAAAATGATCCATAGGGGAGGCTGCACAAACTCAAATTTTGAGAAGTGAAAGCCAGAGAGGGCAGGACCAGTGGTGGATTCCTACTGGTTTGGACCGGTTTGGCCGGACCAGTAGTAGCTTGGCAACATGGGTCACTGGAACTGGCAGCGACCGAGGCCTGCCATGCCCCCAAACCGGTTCTCCCGGTGGCGCCATAGGCACCCCCATCTTATTCTTTGCTTCTGCGCATGCGCAGAGCAATTTTAGTTGTACTATGCATGCACGTGCATCACACACGTGCAGCACGCACGCATGCGGGGCGCATCCCTGAGCAAACCGGCAGTAATATCTGCCGGAACCCACCCCTGAGCAGGACCATATGCTTATGAGCAGAGATAGATGGGGAAAACTGGGCTTTCTTTGATTTTTTTTAAAGAACTAAATCAAACTAAATTTTAGGACTTGCACTGCAATGTTCTGTACCTCAGAATATCAGAAAATTATGCCACCAATTTGTACAGGTTGTGCTTGGAAGGGAATTTAGGACCTCCAGAAGGGACTTTGAAGGATTAGGGACAGTCAAATTGCTCTCTTGTTATTTTCATCTCTATGCAAAGTGCTCATTCTGCCATGTTTTGATTTGATGACTCATGGAATTACATGTGAGCTAGTTTGGTGTAGATTAAAGCACCAGGCTGCTGTGAGTTCTAGTCCCACCAGTCTCTCTTTGTCAGCCATAGCAAGGAGGCAAAGGCAAATCACTTCCAAAAATGCTGCCACAGAAACTATACAGGTAGTCCTTGACTTACAACAGTTCATTTAGTGCCCATTCAACGTTACAGTAGCACTGAAAAAGTGACCTAAGACCATTTTTCACATTTATGATCCGGTGCAGCTTGCCCCATGGTCACATGATCAAAATCCAGATGCTTGGCAACTGACTACCGTGTTTCCCCGAAAATAAGACAGGGTCTTATTTTCTTTTTACCTCTGAAATAAGCAATTGACCTTATTTTTGAGAAGGTTTTATTATTTTTGAGGTGCAGGAGGCGGCGAGCGTGGTGAACTCATGGCTGCTGCTGTGTTGCAATATTTTCAGGGAGGGCTTATTTTAGTGCATGAGCTCAAAAGCCTGATTGGCTTTATTATCTGGTGAGGTCTTATTTTCAGGGAAACAGGGTATTTATGAGGGTTCCTGCAACTCTCCTAGGTGTCCTGGGGTCATGTGATCACCCTTTGCAACCTTCTGACAAGCTAAGTCAATGGGGAATCCAGAGTCATTTAACAACTATGTTACTAACTGAATAATTGTGGTGATTCACTTAACAATTATGGCACGAAAAGTCATTAAATGAGTCAAAGCTCATTTAACTGTCTCACTTAGCAACATAAATTTTGGGTTCAATTGGGGTCTTAAGTCGAGGGCTACTTTCACTGACTTCTCCAGGCACTTGCCTAGAGTGGAGACTGACTGAAAGGTACAAACGAAAATGTTTTATCTTATGTATGCTTTGTTATTAAAGTTTTGATTTGAATGGCACCATATCATTTTAGATAAGTGGCATAAAGCAAGAGAGTTGAAAAAGAATCTGCAGACATAGTGGCTCACCGAGAGGCATGTTTGGCATTTGACAGTGCTTCCATGTCATAACTTGCATAACTCTTATCAGATTGAATCCCAACTGTGTTTTGGTCAACCCATTCCAAACCCTGATTAAAAAAGAAACATGAAGCCAATATTATAACTGGGTCAAATATGTTTGTTAGGTAAGCTCCCCTTTGGGAGAGCAAGTACGTTCAATGAAGCGTTGTGAGAGTTGTGTTGGAGAACACACAAACCAGCATACAGAGACACTGCAGTTTAAATAGGCTTTTATTTTCGTCCAAGTCATACACGGATAAGACAGTCAGTCATCAATATCCTTCAATTAAGGGATAATCCAAATAACATAGTCCAGTATCGTATAATCAGTTCAGTACTCAAAGTTTGCTAGCAGTTGCAAAACTTACAATAGCTCAATGCACTTTCTAACAGCCAGCTTCCAAAACACTCAGATCAGATCAGCCCAGCATCTAACAAACAGAGAGCTAACAGTAATTCTGGCTCCCTCTTATGGCCGATTGAGGAAAACAGCAACCAATCACATTTTACAGTATGATTTAAAGAAACAGGTTACATTGTTACATAATTTATATATTTCCAACCCAACCGTTAGAATTATATTCCTAACAATGTTAAAGCATATTTTGGTTTATTTGGTATTGTTTTGATGTAGACCTCTTCTGTCCAAAGCCTCTAATTTATACTGACGCCGGCTTGGCTGTCTGCCACTACTAAGGAGGAAGACAAGCAACCCCTTGGCTAGAAGCCCAGAAAATGATCTCTAGGGAAACAAGGCCTGAACTCACAGAGTTCTGCAAACTTTCGCTACACCTGGAATAGCAAACTGTTGCTTCCTGCAAAATTCCCCTCCCGTCGCCCCATATATAAGCTCTCTGGGACGGGCCAATCAGTAGCCACCTGTTTCCTATTTCCTTCTATGAGCCTTTTTCCAAAGCTGCTCCCTCCTCAGCCCTACGCATATGCATGTCAGGGACAGCCTCCTGTTCCCTGACTCACTCATAGTTCATTGTACATTGGGTAGCTGATCTAAACTGATGTGGTATGCTAGGGAAAATGATTTGATCCCATGTTCCATGGCTATAGGTAGGGTTTCCTTCTTTCTTGGGCCAAGTATTCTTAGCTGGAAAAGTTGAGAGAAAAGGTTTATGTTGTGTCCAACTGCTTCATGTTTTCTTTGATTGGTCATTTCTCAAATTTGGAGATTCTCAGATGTCTTTTCTATACTTTCTTCTCTTAGGAAGATGTTATTACATTTTTGCTTATACTCTAGGATAGGCATGTCCAACCTGTGGCCTATGGGCCACATGTAGCCCTAGACAGGTAGTAATGCGCCCCCCCCAAATATACCAGTAATAACGATATATAAAATTAGAGAAGTTTGTTATTTAAATACATCAACTATGTTATATAATTTATATGTGACCCAAAAAGAATTCCTCCTCACGCACTGTGCTCAGGGTAGCCAAAAGGTTAGACACCCATATTTTAGGATATTTAGGTCATATTGCATCCATGAAAACCTTCAGATTTCTGATTGAATCCTCTGATAGTTTGAAAACTGATCATCAAATTTCCAGGAGCTCCATGTCATTGATCTGGGAACACTGAAAAATGTATGCTCTCTAGGATACATCTTCCAAATAATAATAATAATTTATTTATCAGCGCACAACATATGTACAATGAGATTGGTTGAGCTCCCTTGGAGCACCCCCGCCCAACACAATACAACTCACAGTGAAGAGAAAAAATCCGTAACCCAATAAATCATATTAACAAAAACTCAGTCCAGGGGAGAAATCCAGCAGCTTCTGACAGGCTCTGGAGAACCAGTAGTGGAAATGTTGAGTAGTTTGAAGAACCCCATCTCTGGCTGGCCCCAGAGTGAGATGGGAATGGAGGTCTTGCAGTATCCTTCCCCTGCCATGCCCACCAAGCCATGCCCACCAGCCACACCACACCCACTAAGCCACGCCCACAGAACCAGTAGTAAAAAAATTGGAATTTCACCACTGACCCAGTCCTATTGCACCAGTGTGAATATGTTACATGTTGCGCCGGCCCTGCAAATCCATTGTACTACATAGTTATGATGTTATTTTGCATTCAGGAATCTGACAGCCCATAGATAAAAACTGTTCTTCAGCCGGTTTGTGCAGCTGGCTATGCTTCTATATCTGCTTCCCAATGGTAGGAGGGTAAAGAAGTGCCGTCCAGGGTGTGAGTTGTCCCTTTTTAGCACTTCCTTGCTGAATCCAATTGGAACCATCTTTTCAGAACATTCTGTAACATTTTATTTTACAGAATAAGTCATTTTATTTGGCTCCATTCTCTCCATGTGGTGTCCATGTAGATTTGACTTTATTTTTGTTATTCACAACTGCTGCCTGGGATCTTCCTTGAAGATACGGTCTTGAATTTGCTTTGGCTATCCCAGAATTTTCTACTCATTATTTTGTCTGGTTTGCTGTAGGTTCCATTGATGATGTCCTTGGAGATCTCCTTGGTGATGATGGTAAAGTGGAAGAAAAAAAATAACAGGAACTTGTGCATGAAGAAATATTTTCAAATGTTCTGCTCCACATGCCTTCCCTTTCTCCTTCTGAAAAGCATGCCGTTTCTATCATGATTTTATCAGAGGGATTCTGCCTTTTGATAATGATTTCCTCAGTCTTGGCTGCTTTCACAAATAACATTGTACCAGAAGTACAAAATCCAATTCCATCTCTAGTTTGGAGATTTTAGTTTCATAGAGCTCCAATCAGCATGACAATGAAGTTATATTGATTTATTTAAAACATTTATATGGCCATCCACCCCATGCACTATAACACTGGGTGGCTTGCAGTAATATTTAAAACTATCAAAACACAAAATAAAACCATATTACACAATCAAGCACCATAACATTCTGACCCCAAATATAGATCCAGCCCCTATCTTTGTCCAATGCCTGGACTAGAGCTCTGTCTTAACAGCATTATAACATTTAGCTTTGTAATCAGAACTGAAACCACAACACCTAAAATGATCAGTTTGCTAGCCTTGTGCTAAACCAAAATTTCACATTATCTCTATCAGGAGAAAAAAGCATTTTGCAAAACAACACACTCCCATTTTCTCTCATCATTTTACTACAGACAAGAACAAGAATAAACCAGGACTTGGTTTATCTCTGGATTGTTATGTGTGGGATATGTAATTTCAGATGACCCTTATTTAATGATGGAATGGGTCATTTAAGCTATAGTCCCCATAACCATAAATATCTATTGACATAACATAAGTTGCTGTTGCTTTTTCCTACCTGGCTGTGCAGGAAAAGGAAAGAAGCAGGGGAGGGAGGGCCTTAATAATCCCAGGACTTCTCACAAACCCCTTTTTATTTATGCATGAATTCTAAATCAGCATGTGGCATTATATGCATAGTTTTTGACTGGTTAGGTTCATCCAACAGACAAAATCATAATGTGGTTTATTTGGTTCTGGCTTATTGTGATGAATTAGACGGCTATGACATGTTCAAACCATGGTTAAAAGTACATTTTGTATGATGGGACCCAAATTGTGTTCTTTTTATTCCTGCAGCTATGTGTTGTTAGCATTGTTTTTAATATGTTATGTTAATGTAGTTCTATGGGCTTACTGCCTTTAATTTTGTAAGCTATCCTGAGTGCTACTTTAGGAAAAAACACAGGGTTTACATGTTTCTGAATATACATTTGTACTGTACATTACCTATTTAACAGCAGCCATGCAATGTTGAGGTATAGCTATAGTACTTACTCATGAGCTCATTCCTTGTCTTTTTGGGGCCCAATCATTTGCTAATTAACATGTTAGATGTTCTTCAGTTTTTCATCTTGAGAGGTACCGTATTTTTTGGAGTATAAGATACACCTTTTTCCCCTCAAAAAAGAGGCTGAAAATCTGGGTGCATCTTATACACTGAAAACAGCATTTTTTGCCTGCCGAAGCTCTGCCCCCCTTCACCAAAATGGCCATGCATAACTTTTAGGAGGCTTTTAGAGAGTTCCTGGGGGCTGGGGAGGGCAGAAATGAGCAAAAAATGGGCCTTTTTTGCTCAATTTTGCCTCCCCCCTGAGCACTCTGAGCTTCCTAAAGGCTATCCATGCCCTTTTTTTGACAAAAAATGGGCCTGTTTTCTGCTCATTTTTGCCCCACCCCACCAGGAGCACTCTACAAGCCTCCCAAGGGCTATTCATGCCCCTTTTTTTGGAAAAGAAAAGGGGCCCATTTTTGCGAAAAGCGGGCCATTTTTGAGAAGTTTGCAGAGTGCAAAAACTTTTTTTAAAATTTGCCTCTTCAAAACCTTGGTGTGTCTTACACTTTGGTGTGACTTATACTCCGAAAAATACGGTAGTTTGGGATACAAGAGGAACTGGCTCAAGTCACTGACTAAAATTTCATAGGTACAAGTCGACTTGAGCCAGTTCTCCCCATACTGAGTCTGTTTTTAAATCATGTAAGTTTACTCCGTCTCTACTTTGCTGAGCATACCAGCAGACTAAAATGCATCTCTTAGAGCCATGATGGCAAACCTATGGCATGCGTGCCACAGGTGGCATGTGGAGTCATTTCTGAGGGCACGCAAGGCTGTCAGCTTCAGCTGATTTTTGGCCTTGATTTTTGGCCGTTTTTTGCCTCCGGAGAGAGGAAAACGGCCCAATAGGCAAACCAGAAGTCCATTCCCGAACTTCCGGTTTGCATGTTGGGCCCTTTTTCACCCTCCCCAGGCTGCTAAAAAGCCTCTGGAGCCTGAGGAGGGCGAAAAACGGACCTACCGGGCCTACCAGAAGTCGGAAAATGGGCTGTTTCTGGCCTCAGGGGGAGGTCGTTTTTGCTCTCCCCAGGCTCCAAGAAAGCCGTGTGCGCATGTGTGTGTGGGTCACAGCATGAGGAGGCATTAAATTATGGGGTGGGCACGCCAGTGTATGTGATTTTGGCACCCAAGGCGAAAAAGGTTCTCCATCACTGTCTTAGAGCAAAGGATACAACCTGTACTGAAATGTTTACATCTTCATCTCTCATTTTAAGACAATACTCCTGCTAATTCAGGAAAACCTACCTCATTTGGCAGCACTGATGGAAAAGCCAGAGAATTCATGCCACAGACCATCAGAAAGTACGTAATGGCATTGTATTTTAATATTGAACATGTTCAGAGTGCAGAATGGCAGTGGGAGCGACTAATGGAGCCTCTTGAACCTATTACTATTATTGCTGTTCTTTCCCTCTCCTCTTTAACATTTCTTGCTGTGAACTGCATATATTGATGGATCTTTCTTTAAGCTGCATTGCTTAAAAAAAGTTCTTCTACATTGAAATGAAATTTGAAAACTACTCCTTGATTTAAAATATCTGAGCAATCTAGGGAATTTTGATAAAACTTGTAGCTGTTTGCGGCGGGATCCATTCTTCTCCTTACTTGTTTCCTCTGTATTTTCAGGGGCCTGTTGGATGATGATTTCTTTAGCAAAATGGCTGTGGAGGAAGGAGCAGATGCAGAGGTGAGAATCAGGCGTGATCAGCGGGTTCTGACAGGTTCTGGAGAATCAGTAGCAGAAATTTTGAGTAGTTTGGAGAACTGCCAAATACCATCTCTGGCTGGCCCCAGAGTAGGGTGGGAATGGGGATTTTGCAGTATCCTTCCCCTGCCACTCCCACCAAGCCATACCCACAGAACCGATAGTAAAAAAAATTGAATTTCACCTCCAGTGAGAAATTATAACAGTCCAGGTTCTTTGTCTGGGAAACCTGTGCCGGAAAATGCAGGATGGATTCCATTGTAGCTAGTAATGATGAGCGATGAATTCTGCTCGGTATCCCCAGATTATTGTCTTGGATGATTATTGCAGTATTTATTAGATATTTTTTCCATTTAAGCCTCATCTATTATTTATTTGTTCAATTTCTCAGGAGCCTGATATCTCAGATGTGGATCCAGAAGCTCTTCTAGAGACATTGAAGGTAAACTGAAGGATATATCATGCAGTGTATAAAAAACCCCTCAGTTTTACTGTATCTTGCAAATGATGCATAAGAGCTGAATGCACTCATCAAGAAATGGTTGGTTGGTTTTTAGTTTAGCATAATGGGCAAAGGGGAGGTAGGAGTGAGATGGGATAGGAAACCATGATTTGCTAGTATAGTGAGCACAACTCTTGCATAGCTTGTTTTGTGAATAAGGAGGCACTATTTATTTATTGTTTGCTGAAATGTTTTATAGTTTAGCTCTCTCTCAAGTTTTTGAGCCAGTTAACAGGGGTGCAAAGGACGTGCGGCTAAAGATGGAGGTAATCAAAACGGTCTCATAAAAAGAAGCCATGACCATTTTATTAAAGAAAAAAAATCCAGGTCCTAACACCGTGATGGCGAATCTATGGCATCCGTGCCACAGGTGACACATGGAGCCATATCTGCCACCACGCAAGCCGTCAGCTCCAGCATACATATATACGCCAGCCAGTTGGTTTTTGGCCTTCCGGAGGGCCAGGGGAGGCCGTTTTCGCCCTCCCCAGCCTTCAGGAAAGCCTCCAGAGCCTGGGGAGGGTGAAAATTCCCCTCCCCCCATGGGGGGGGGCATGCACGCATGCGTGGGTGGAGTCAACATGCATGGTGCAGTTGGGGAGGGCGCATTGCATTGTGGGTGAGGGGACATGTGCGCACAATTTTGGCAGACGTTTACAAAAAGGTTTGCCATCACTGCCCTAACAAATTTCTGATGTGTTCAGTGAGCTATTGGTAATCACGAACTAGCATACACAAAACATCAATATATGTTTCCTCCCTGGTCAGGATATGGATGAGATGGAAGCTGATATTTTGGGCATAAAGAAAACAAGCCCAAAGTCTCCTAGGAAGGCTGTTAAAGGTGTACGAAAGGCAGCAAAAACTAATATAACAACCAACCTAGAAAGAGGTGAGTGTTCTTGACTTTTGAATTAGTTTTTAAAATGACTGTGCTGTCTCGGGATACAATTGTTAATGTATGGACACTATTTCCAGTCTGAACTATTAAAATAGGCATTTTTAATGGTAGTTCTTTTTCCATCTCTTTGTCCTTGATACAATATTGATGATAAACATTTTACCCTCATTCATTCAACACTAATGCATAAAACCCAGCTAGCATTGTGAAACTGAAATTGGAAAAGCTTAAAGCTCACTATACTGAACTCCTGGGGCAAAATCTGGATATACGTAAATGAGACAAAACTGAATAACATCAGTTTGCTACTAGTGCCATGGAGACTGCTACTCTAAGTGGCATTTGACCTTTAGAGGTCACTTCTGTGCTGTGCTTGGCAGCACAATAGGTGGCCTTCAATAGAAAAGCGTGGCTACAATCAAGAAGAGGCTCACATTAGAAAAGCTGCTGCACCTGTGACGACCATGGAGTGCTTTGGAATAAAACAAAAAGATGCATAAGACCATGCAGGGGCTCTCGCACAGCACCTCTCCGCAAATCTATAAAGCAGCTTTCTCTTTTTCTGAGGTTGTGTGGCTGTGACTGGCTTCTGCAGTTGCAGCTTGATACTGGGAGCACGTTTCATTTAAAGCAGAGGTCCCCAACCTATGCGGCTTGGGACACAGCAGGGAAGTAACCAGGCCGTACACAGGGTCATGCACACCAGCCATTGCTCATGCAAGTCAAGCTGACTGTGCACACGTGTGTGCTAGCCTGCTTGTCCCAAGGCCCAGTTCCGAATAGGCCATGGCCTAGTAGTGGGCCGCAGCTCGGGGGTTGGGGATCACTGGTTTAAGGAACTGCTGGATAAGAACTACAATTGCTCTCACAACACAACACAACCTCCCAGAACATTGTGAATTCTTTAGATTTACCTTGCCAAGTTTGTGTTGGACTCCCTTGGCCATGGCAGCTTGGAATTACAGGGACTATAAAATATCTGGAAGGTATAGAGTTCCTTTATACAGGTCACAACTCTCCAATTAAATCAGTTTTTCTTTAAATCAGAAAGATTTCTATTGATTCAGGGCTTCTTGCTATGTAAGACCTGAACATTGGAGACAATATCTACTATGCCTTTATTTTATTTTTTTAAAAAAACTACAATCTTTATATTCAGGGGACTCTGCAAGCGAAGTCAGTAAGGATCTTGGTTCTGTTCCTGCTGCTTCCAAACCACTGAAAAAGCGGTTCTCCCTTGAAGGTAAGAATCTGCTTAGAATATATTTTTAAATTTAATTTTGAACACAAAGAGAATTTGGAAACACCAGACTTTTATGTGGCAATATTTATATCTGACCAACAATCAATCCATCTCTGAACTTTTTTTGCTATTAATATCTATTAAATTCAGAAACCGTAGATATTACCCTAATACAGTGATGGCTAACATTTTTGGCGCCGAGTGCCAAAAGCGTGCATGCACACCCATAATGCAATGTACGCACTAGTAATGCCCCCCACTAGTGTGTGTAAACCCCCCTTATGTGCCCCATCCCCCCACTCACGCACACGTGACCCCCCGTGTGCACTTTGTCCCCAAGCATGCTTACACAACACCCCTGTGTGCGCCCCGCCCCCCACACATGCATGGCAGAGACCTGAAAATCAGCCTACAGTGGGAGGCATGCACAGCAGAACTGAGCTGTGGTGACAGCTTACATGTCCACAGAGAGGGCTCTGCACGCCATCTGTGGCACACGTGCCATAGGTTCGCCATCACGGCCCTAAGATTTAAAACTTCCTGCCAATTTCCCCTCTGATTTTGCTTGTTGAAAGCTGGCAGGAAGTTGCAAGGGGGTCCTCGCTTAACAACCTGTGATCCTCACTTGATGGTGATAGGGAGTGCCAGGTTTCCCGTTGCTAAGCAGTGTGGTCATGTGACATCGCACTTTCCACCAGCATTGCTTAGCAAAAGAAATCCCTGCCATAATTACACATGTTAACCAAGGACTGCCTATATTTTACTAAAAATCACTTTGTGGTAGCCTCATTAAACTTGTTGATTGTCTTACTGTATAAGTATCCAAAGACTGTTGTGCTGAGTTAGCCTTTAAGGTGGTTTGAATTTGGGCCTAATTTCTGGCCTATAAAATTGTACAGAAGTTTTTTTCTTTGTCTTCAGTTGTGCTTGTTTTGAAATTACTGCTCTCTTGAAGTTCATAGAATTCAGGTTCTGACTGATGCCCTAATTAAATCATAAGCCTCAAGCCAAGCTTCAAAAGAAATCCAGTTACTTATTAGTGCTTCATGTCCTCACGGATCAAATGAAGCCAACTCTGACCTCACTTAATTTGTGCCCTGGCTCTGACCCTGTTTCCCCCTCCCCCCAAGGTGTGTTATCAGTCACATTCTCCAACGAAGCAATTTCGTGGGTTGTAGAAGTCCCTCCCTCTGGCCACTGTGGATCTCCATGGAGATGGCCTTGACGTGGCCAGCTGGAATGTGCTTTGCTTTGACTGAAGTGCAGGTTCCTCAATGCTGCTGCGATGTTCGATTCCCCATCCCCCTGCCTATGGCAACTCGCGAGCAGATCAGGAATGCTTCGTGAGTTGACAATGTCCTTTTTCTAGATATAGATGATCCTTTGGCTGGCCTTCTGTCTGATGATGAAGAAACCCCAGTGAAGAAAACACATTCCTCCATCACCAAAACTACTCCAGAAATCAGTGGGACCCCTTATGAGAAAGGTAAAATATAGTCCTAGAACTGTGTTGCTTGAGACTTCTTTGGCTTCTGCAAACTGTGGGAAACCTGTCCATGCATCTCTACCTACAGTTCATGGCCATGCTGTTGCTCCTGAGCAAAAACAAGAGGAATTAATGTTTGAAGATGATGAAGATGATCTGATGGAGGCTCTGGGGCTTGGTGCAACCTCGAAGGCAGAAGTGAAATCTGGCAGGAGGAGTGAAGAGTAAGCTAGACGGTTAGGCTTAGATTCATTAGAATTTGCCTCTGTTTAATGAGCTTTAAATATTTTTTTAATTGTTAACCACCATAAATGCCTTGTAGGCAGAAAAGGAAAGCATGCATTGGGAAAAAATAAGGAGTCTCTGTTCAAGATGTTTTGTAGAACATTTTTAATTGTTAGTTTTAGTGTACTCCTTTAATGACGAAAAAAAAGATTTTTCAAGAGCATGCATTTGAATCACATTCAAAGTAGGTTCAGGAGACTTGCGAAACATGGCAAAAAATGAAGGAACACATTGCATACAGCAACAGCAAAGTATAAGTAATGCGATTATGTTCACACCAAAGAAAAACAATTGTTTTAACCAAGAAATATCAGGTAACCATTTAGTTAACCAAGCATAAGGAGAAAATTCATCATGTACATTATTTTTTATAGAAGCTTGTAAATTAGCTAATTCATCTTCAATAGTTTTATTAAGTGAATGAAAATGCACAGCACAAGCACATTGACCAACTAAGCTGCAAAATCCACTTTGACAAGCTAGCAAATGGTCTATAGCAAAGCGTTGTTGAATTAAATCTTGATTAAGTTCTTCAATTTCATTTTGCAAATCTCTAATAATTGCAGCAGTAGCATTAATAGATTTCTCCAATCGGCATGTGAGACCTAAAACAGAATATCTATTTTCTTGAGCTAATATTCCTGGGTATGATCCCAAAGAAATAGTTCCAGTTATGGCTGCAACTAATGCACGTCCAAAAGTAGACAATGAAGAAAATTGAATATCAATAATAACTTCATCAGAACATTTTGATCCCAAGGCTGCATGTCTTTTTCGAGTTGATAAACTTCCAGAAACACCCACTTGTACAGGTAAAGACAAATATCCAATGGCAGCACTTTGATAGTTCTGAGGATGTACATTAGTTGCATATTTGTCAAAGAAAAACCACATTGCAGGATCTTTCATTTGCCATCCAGCACAGATTGATCCACCTGTTCCAGTATTAGAAGAGACAGTTTGAAAAATAGGAAAATTTTCAGGATACATACCAGGTATGGTGTTGTGAACTTGTGATGTTTTAATAGTACCCCATAACCAATATTTCTGAGTACAATAACTATAATTCTCTACTTTATCTAAAATACGTTTAGCTTTTGGGTAATCAGACCATTGATTAAGCCAATTATGACGAGCATAACAACAAAAACATAAGCCTCTAGTAAATTGGTTAATGCGAATATACTTCCATCTAACTAAATTTAATTCATGAGGAGGAGTAGAAAATAACCAAGAAGAAGAAATATGTTGAAGTTGCGAAACAATGAAAGTAGAAGAATTAATTAGATTAGGAATAAAAGCAACTTGACCAAGAGCCATAGGAGGTTCATAATATAAAGTTATATTACAACCATGAATCAAAAACATATATTGAGCGTGACGAATCCAAAGATTAGGACTAAGAGGAAAAGCAAGAGTTCTTTCCGAGTTAGTAGAAACCGGAAAGAAAAAGAGAAAACAACACATGAGAAAAAAGAATTTTTTCAATTGATGTTGATCTTCAATGTGATTCCAAGGCAAGATTGGAGGACGTTGCATCCTTGGATCTTTCATTTGTTTTTCCATGATAAGGATGAACACACCGGCCTGGAATCCACACAGCTTGCTTTGTTTGCAAATCTTCAACTGCAGCGTAACCATGTCCAATTTATAACCACGATCAACTTATAACCTGGGGACGTCTGAAAATGAAACTTGACTGGAATATCTGAAAAGGAATCTAGAAAAGTTAAGTAATTCCATGCGTAAAGAGCAGTAGAGATCAAATTTTGAATTTTTCTCAAATTGAAGGGACCTGATTCAGTTTTTACTAATTTAGTTAATGTAGCTTTGAATGTACGATGAGCTCACTCAATTATAGCTTGCCCTTGAGAATTGTAAGGAATTCCATGTATCAATTGAATGTTCCATTGTTGACAAAAAGAATTAAAGTCCTTGCTAGTATACGCAGAACCATTATCAATTTTTAATTGAATTGGTCAGCCCATTACAGAAAAAGCAGAAAGACAATGAGACATTGCATCAAAAATGCGCTCATGTCTAGCAGCAGTGACTCACAAAAAATGAGAATATGTATCAATGGATGCATGTAAATAAGTGTATGGTTTAAAGGTAGCAAATTGTGTGACATCCATTTGCCAAATTTGATTAGCTTTTGTTCCTCAAGGATTTACTCCCATAGGAAAAGGAACAGAAAAGTGTTTAGCCAAAGATTTAGCATTTTGATGAAAATATGAATGACTAGCAACAGGATCTGAAAAAAGAGTCATGACTTCAGCTCGTTTATTTTCTTCTGTCAAAGGATTTTGAAAAGGAGAATGGCTCCTAATGTGCTCAACATATAAAGGAAAGACACGTTCTTCCAAAACATGTTTTAAATATAAAAATAAAGACAAAAGATTAATGTCAAGAGAAACAGCACAATAAGCATAAGGAAGAGATTGCATTGCAAGAAAAACATATTTGGTATCAACAATCAAGTTAATAGGCTGATCAGAAAATAATCTCAGAGCCAAAATAACAGCTGCCAACTCAGAACATTGGGCAGATGTCTGAACGGAAGTGAATTTAGAAAACCATTGTTTACCATCCGTCCAAACCACAACTCCATGAGTGCGTGATCCATCTGTGAAAATTGTTAATACTTCAGGAAGAGGAGAACGAGTAAAAATAGAAGAAAATGAAAGATTCAATGTATTTGTAATAACTATTCTAGGATTTTTAGGTAAAGAATATTGAATATCACCAAGGTAGTGTGAAAAGGCAATTTGATATGAATCAGAAACAGTCATCAAATGTTCATGTTCAAGTTTAGTACGAGTGAAAGCTATTCCATCCAGGTCATGACTTATTAATTGCAAAGATCTTCGTCATGCTTTCATAATCAATTCTTCTAAAGCCTGTTGATAAGGAAAAATATTTCTAGGACAAATTCAACCATTCATGAATATGAATCACTTTTTCATCCAAAATAGAATAAAGACAACCAGTAGGTAAAAGTGAAGTAGGAAGAATTGCTAACCATAATTTCTTAGCTATAGAAACAATTCTATCAACGTATCCCAATTTAAGTTTATTTAGAACAACCTGGAGACATTTCTTTTGCAAAACAGTAAGTGAAACTAAATCTCCAGGATTTTTGGAACCTTTTAATAGAGAGAAAAGAGGTAACATTTCTCCTGTAGAAATTTTAAAATATGGACGAGCCCAATTGATTGTACCTAAAAGTTTTTGCCACTGAACCAAAGTATACAAAGATTGCACCTTAAGTTCAGGTAAGATAGGAATGGAAAAAGATTGTAAAACTTTAAAACCTAAATATGAATATTGTTCAGAACGTTGTATTTTTTCAGGAGCTATGAAAAACCCTCTGCTACAATGGTAGTCAATGTTTGTAGCACTTGTTCTTCATCAAGATCTGAACCTGCAATTAAAATATCATCCATGTAATGGTAAACTAGATAAGAAGGAAATTGATCACGAAAAAGTTGTAAAACTTGATCCACAAAATATTGACAAATAGTAGGAGAATTGAGCATACCTTGTGGTAAGACACACCAATGAAATCGTTGTGTAGGTTGACTATTATTTAAAACAGGCACAGTGAAAGCAAATTTTTCTTTATCCTGTGACTGTAAAGGAATAGTGAAAAAACAATCCTTCAAATCCACAACTAATAGTTTATAAAACTGTGGGATTAAATTAGGATTAGGAAGACCACATTGTAAAGGCCCCATTGGTTGAATACATCCCTACCCCAAATATTAGTATGAATACCTAAAATGTAAGGATGTAAATATACAGACTTACCAGCAGAAGTTGTGATGGCTATGGAATGAATGCTTTGCCAAGCAGTTGTAGACCCACCAATGCCCCACAAGGAATTAACATCACATTTAAGAAGTGGCCTATGAGAAGTAAAAGACTGCAGGAGTCCTCTAGAAGTAAGAGTTGAACCAAATCCAGAATCACCACGATTTCCAGTACCTGGGTTAGATACCTTATAGGGAAGCAAAAGAAGTTGTGCTACAGAAGATCCTTTAGGAAGAAATTGTGGAATGTTAACCCAAATTTGCATAAGAATCACTCCAGTGTAATCAGAATCAATAACTCCAGGAACTACAAATCATCCCAATTTATGAGCAGAAGAACATGGTAGGATTATGCCAACCAAACCAGAAGGAAGAGGACCAGTATATTGAGAAGAAACCAGTTTCACTTCTAAAGGAAATTTAAAACAAACACATCCTGTTTAATAACTTCACTTTTGCACTTAGGAAATTCTGTACTATGGTAGTCAACCACCACTAAATGGTGTTGAACGACAATCTTTCTGACAATGACCTGATTTTCCACATTTGAAACAATTCCAAGCAGCTGCATGAGAATAACACAAAAATTCACTTTCCCAAACAACACACTGCACAGAAGTAAAAATCACACGAAACATCCATCTCCAATTTTGAGGCATCACAGAACAACCACTCTCAATTCCTTCCAAAAGACCTCTAGTAAAATTTCCAGTAATACCATAATCAGAAATAGCCTTCTTTAACTCCCTTAAAATCTGAAATGGCAAACCTTCCCATTCAGCAATCTGCTGACCTGGTTGTAGGCCTGGTTGATACTAAATCGGACACATACACAACAATTCCGCTAACTCTTCTCCAGAAATATTAACATCCTATTTACAACTTTCTACCATTTTCTGAAAAGCAGACTTTGGAAGAATATTAGCAGAAGGATGGGGAATAGGAGGAAGAGAAAGAGGAGGGGGAATAGGAGGAGGGGGAGGAGGGGGAGGCTTTAACACAATGTCCGAAGAAGCAGAAGAAGGTGTTATTTCAGACTTAGATTTAAGATCAAAAGACGAAATTTCTTTTTCAGACAACGGAGGAAAAATCACAGTAGTAGAAGAATGTTGAGAGGGAGGGGATGATAAGAAAGAAACAGAATATTCTTTCTGACCAAACATTTCTATAGCATAACGACACAAATGCCAAGCATGCAAAATATCTATATCTTTCCTCAGCTCAGAATGCAAAACCTTGCCAACTTTTTCCCAGTCTGACAACTTCAGAGAGCCTTGTACAGGATAGAAAGGACAATTTAAAGCAATTTCACAGACCAGCCGAAAAAGAGCCTTTTGTGAAACAGATAACTCAGACTTCTTAAGAAGATAACCCAACTCATTAACATGCTTCCTTTGTTCCTGAGAAAGCGAAGATCCCATACTTACAGAAACCTTGATAGGTTGAGAAGCCCTTAGGCTGACGACGCATCTGTCCTTCCCTGGACGAAGTATGGGTCCCTGTTCGGGGTGCCAAAATGTAGCATTTAGGGTCCCGAGGCTGGAGATGAAAAAAATGTAATCCACTCACGGATAGCTAAATCAACCAAAGTTTATTGAGCATCCAGAATTGACATGAGAATCAACAGCAAAATTATTAATCATGAAACATCATTCTTATAGTGTTTTCAGCTTCTTTGGCTCTACCTACTTTACATGTTATATCATTATTGGCTAACAAGTCTCCAAGGCACAATAATTGGTTAGTCCTTACATCATTGGTGTTCGTGAGAACTTTCACGTTGTAATAGCTGAGTAAATCAAGTAGTGTTATCAAATAAGTGAATACAATGTTGCAGGTTATTACTTTGTTTCATCATCCCGTGTCCTCGAACATGCCTGCGAATACTGCAAGCAAAGAATAGCTGACAGGCAAATATTTTCTGCAGATCGCTGCAGTTTTTACTTACACGTGTAACCTCAGTTCCAAGGACCATTCAGATGATTCACTGTAAAAACCCTACTTACGCCATCCAAAATCACTTTGTGTAAGGTGGGTGGTCATATAAATGTGACAAATAATAAAATAAAATGAGCTACTAATATCTAGGAATCATGGCATTATTGGATATGCAAAATATTACAATAGTTTCATAGTAGGAGCACATTAAAATATCTTTCTCTAAAAACCTGGGAAATCTGGCAACTGCATTTCCATTAATATGAAGGTCGGCTGAATGAAGAAGGATGAACTATGAGCCAATTCATACTACCACCATTGATTTTATTGTACACTCTGTAGCATAACAGAAGGACCAATTAATTAAGAATTAACTAACCTCTTTTTTTAAAAAAATCCCAATTGTTGATTATATCACTATAACAACCATTGTTTAGAGACCATTCAAAGTTATAACAGTGCTGGAAAAAAAGTAACTTATAACTAGTTCTTCTACATACAACCATCCCAAGCATCTTTGCAGTCACTTGTTTGCCATTTGGACTTTTGGCAACCATCACACATTTATGATAGTCACAGCATCCTATGGTCACCTGATCACCATTCATGCCTTTCCCAACTGGCTTCGGATGAGCAACATCAATGGGGAAACCGGCGAGAGGTTGCAAGTTATCACATGATGTCTCAATGACTGCTGGTGATTTGCTTAATTGCACTGGGACTGGTAGAACTGTTGTTGCTAAGTTGGGGCAATGATGATGTTCTGCTTAACAATGGGTTCACTTAGTGACAGAGTTGCCAGTTCCAATTAAGGTCATACACTACCTATATCCCAAACAATGCCACTGATCAGTCCTACTTAAGAGGAAATAAAATTTCTCAGTGTAGTCTGTAGATTGCATCTAACCTCTTACTTGGTATAGTGGCATCAAGACAGACTTTTATGGATTTCTGGAAACTCTCATCAAGTATTCTAGTTTCTTAGCATTAAGCAGAAATCACCCATGAGTTTTCAGATTGCTGTTTGTCAGCCATGAAGTAAAAGCTGGGATACAACATAGAAACCCTGAGAAGAGCCATTCTCTTTCTGTCATCCTCAGTTTCTTTAATTCATAATATAGTTTGGTAATGTTTTTTTTAAATTAAAGAAAAGAATCTCATCCTGCGCGAGCAAGGCAAGATGAGTTGCTGGGTTTAGGAACAGCAAAAAAACTGTTAGAGCGACCAAGCACAGGGGAACCGAAAGAGTTCAAGCTGGATAAGAAATATCAGAAGCAGACAGGTAAGAATAATAGGTACCTCTATCATACAAACAGTACTCTTACTTTTTTGTTGAAATATTTGTAGTGGTGTTATCTGCATAAGAAACCTGAAGGGATGTTTGTTGTTCAAACAAAATTTTGTTACCTCATGTGTTTCTTTGATGTTTTACTGGGGGCTTGTATACAGTACAGAAAATATTTAACTATTTTTCCCTATCAAGAACATTGAAGAATTTCTCCTTGATTCAGATTGAAAAATAGTTCTGTGCTTAGTCCTTTTTCCTTTTTTTTGGTTTTTATTCCCAACCTTCGGAGGGTTTTCTAGAGAACTTCTAAAATGAATTGTTCTCTGGATCTGAAATAAAAATAGAATTGTGGGGCTAGAAGGGATGTTGGAGGTCTTCTAGTCCAATTCCATATCCAAGGCAGGCCATTATAGTTTTAGTTTGGCTTATGACTTGCACAGCTGTCATTGAAAGATCCATTTTCTGGGTATGCATTTCTACTTCGACAAATTTGTCAGAGTTGGCAGCACCAATCACATCCAGAAAGCACATAGGTAACAGATTCAGCAGGGTTCATTCTCTTTATGTAATATAACACATGATATATAACATATATCATTTATATAACATAAAATTTCCAACGTGGTAGTAAATACAAGCAAAACACAAGCAGAGGAGAGGTCTTTAAGTTTCAGTTCAGAGCAGCAGACTAGTTTAGAGCTTAGCACAGACTCAGAGCTTTAGTACAGAACAGTTGAGCTAAGCCACGCCCAGGCTCCCTGCTGTATCCTTGTTGCTCACGCAGCAAATGCAAATTTCAGTTTCCAAACAGCCCTCTTTGGCTGACCCAGTTGCCATGTCTTTTCATTGGCTGGCCTTGTTGCCATGTCTCTTCCAGTAATGAACTCTCAATACACTGAGAAAATTACCATAAGGCAGTGGCCCCCAACTTTTTGAGACCAGGGACCAGTTCCATGGAGAGAGGTTTTTCTGGGGACCGGAGGGAACATGGTTTCGCATGCTGCCTGCATCCCATGGATGGGGTTTCGCTTGTTTGCCGGGACTGGTTTCTGACATGCCACAGACTGGACCATGTCCGTGTCCATGGACTAGTGATTGGGGACCCCTGCTATAAGGGATAAGGTTGAACAAAACTGGTAATCTGCTGCTTTATAATGCTTGTGACATGAGTGAAATTCCTAATTGATGCACTATTTTGTAAGTCTTTAATAGTAGATTTTACTTAATGTAAAGCCTAAGTGTTCTCCAGCTATATTAGACAAGGCAGAAAATCTGATTCCATCTGAAAGATTACCCTCATGAACTAGCCTTTTAAAATCATTGGAAAGCCTAAGATTCCCTTGTTCATTTGAATGTAGTGCTTTTTGCATTTATGATTTCCAAGCCCTCAATGCAAAAATTTTAAATCAGAATCAGGCCTCTAATATTTTAGAGATCTCTAATCATACCTGAAAATGCTTCCAAAAATTGAATCTGAGACATTTTACCCCAAATCCATAAGCTCTTCTTTTTATTTCCTTCTTTAAGAATTGAAATCTGATATCCCAGTGGGGGATCTACAATCTCCACATTATATTTTATTTCTGTTTTGACCTATGTTTGGGCTTCAGTCTGGAGGCTCTAAAATTTACAACAACAGCATGAAAGTGGTTTTTAAATATATAGATATAGATAGATCTATAGATCTCTATCTATCTCTGTCTGTCTGTCTGTCTATCTATCTATCCATCCATCCATCCATCTATCCATCCATCCTAATGCCATTGTACAGATAAGGAAGATGCTCTGGGAGATGACTTCACCTTTGGCGCCTACCAACCTACTATAGCCTCAACTCCAGAGGGACGGAAGTCGAGGCAGCAGTCTGTCAGGTAATAGTAGGCCAAGTTAACCTTTTGATTTTGGTCCCCATAAGGCTGCCTTTAAAATTCTTTTCACTTAGCAAAAACTCTTGTAGGTTTTCCTCTGAGAACCTCAGTGACCTGAAAACAGAACAGAGATCAAAGCCTTCCCCTTCAGCATCTAACAGTCCTGTACGCAGGACTGGAGCTGACTGGCTGGGATTGAAAGATGAAGATAGTGACTTGCTACCATCATCCCCACTCAAAGAACCTAGCAAAAGCAGTGCAAGAGGAACCACACTGGATATGCCACCATTTCCTTCAGAAGCTAAGCATCCTCCTCCTCCTACCACCAACCAGGGTCCTTTGACAACCAAACAAGTTACTGAAGAAGTCATTCAGAAGAAAGAACCAGCTGAGGATGATGGTGATAGCTGGCTGAATAATGTATTGTCTCAAAAAATATCTCAAACACGGGAGAAAATAAGAAAGAGATCCGGATCCTTAGATGTTCAGACCGATGGGGATCATCCCACCAGGTAAGAGTAGAGGACTTTTCATTTGTCTGCTTGACAATTTCTGTAAATGAAAAATCTCATTTTCTCTCAAAAGCTGTCAATTACTTTCATGGTCTCAAATAAATTCAATATATCAATTGTCCCAAAGGTGCTTTTTAAAGAGGCAACTGGAGTTTTTGGTTTTTCTTTGAAGAAATTTTGCTTCTCATCCAAGAAGTTTCTTCAGGTCTTCTCCAGAGCTGAAGAAGCTTCTTGGATGAGAAGCAAAACATCTTCAAAGAAAATCCAGTTGCCTCTTGAAAAAGCACCTTTGGGACAATAATGACCTGGATGACTAAGAATCTCCATTGACAATATATCAAGTTGTATATTCCATGTGGGTACTTAAGGAAAAGCAACTCACAGTGTTTGATGTGTGGTCCTCCTTCATGACAAATCTTGTAGCTTATACTGGAAGAGTAAGAAAATAGTTTCTTTAGTGCAGATCCTGGTGCTCTCCACATGTGTTAGACTGATTTCTGCAATTCAAGGTAGCCAGATCTTCACTTTAATTAACACATGAAAGTTTGAGTTCACATTTATGTTTTCTCTTTATCAGCCAACAGGTAATCTCCACTCAAGAACAACATCGATCTGCTGCCACATCAGATAAAGCTGCCAGACTGGAACAATTGGAGTAAGAACTTGCATGATAGTTTTTCAAAAGCATCTGATTCGGTGTTTCTCAACCTCAGCAACTTGAAAATATGTGGACTTCAACTCCCAGAATTCTGCAGCATATTGGTAGAAGGGAGCCCTCACATTAGAGAACACTGGGAGTTAAAGTATAGTAATCCTCAATGTACGGCCACATTGGAGCCCAACATTTATGTCAAGTGAGAAATTTGTTAAGTGAGTTTTGCTCCTATTGTACGTTTTTTCTTGCCACATTTGTTAAGTGGATCAAATTAGTAACCCAGTTGTTAAGTGAATCTGATTTCCCATCGACTTTGCTTGTCAGAAGGTCGCAAACAGGGCCTCATGACTCCAGGACACTGCAACCGTCATAAATGTGAGTCAGTCGTCAAGCTTCTGAATGAAAATCATGTGACCATGGGGATACTGCATCGGTCATAAGTGTGAAAATGGTCATAAGTCACTTTTCCCAGTGCCGCTGTAACTTTGAATGGTCACTAAAGGAACTGTTGTAAGTCAAGGACTACCTGACTGTACACACAACTTAAAATTGCTGAGGTTGAGAAATACTGATCTAACTGACGAAACAGAATGCTGGATCAGATTCTTATCAGATGTTTGGCTAAATCTGGCAGAAGAGTCATTATTTAGCCATCACTTTTATTGGAGCATTGATGATGGAAGGATAAGGTCGGGATACTTTCAGTGGTGGGATTCAAATAATGTAGCAACCAGTTTTCTGCCCTAATGATTTCTTCCAACAACCAGTTCACCAAAGTGCTCTCCCGAAGTGGTGCAAACTGGCTGAATCCCACCACTGGATACTTTTCCCTCTATCCAAAAGGCAGTTAACTCTGGCACCAAAATCTTAGGGAACTCCACCTTTTGCCGACTACCTTATTTTCATTGTCTTCAAAGGATTATTTTCACAGCCCGTATTCCCAAAATGAGAAACTGCATTTGATTCCTCTCTCATTTGACCTTACCCTCCTCTGCTTCCTACAGGTCTTTCATTCCTTGGGAAAGGTCTCAGGAACAAAGTGCCCCTACTTTTCCATCTGATTCCAGGAAAGGGACTCCCTTTGGAGATACAACTTCAAGAGGTAAGAGTCAAGCTCCAGCCGGACTATCCAAGAAATGTACATTCACATTATAGCAGAGTTATCATTGATAGACGAGGCATCTAATAATGTTATCAGTTGGCCTGTTCTACAGGCTTGTTTTCAAGGCAAGCTGCTTAATTTTCATTGAGGCGGGAGGGGGAACTATGGCAGAACATTTCAAGCTTGGGCTGCCCAAAGTAACACAGGATGAGTACTGTTAGATTCTGTTACAGAATGAGATGCAAACATCCTGATTTTATCTTCATTTCTTTCTTTGTTACTAATCGGTTTCCTTTGGGCAAGAAGTGCATAATCTATTCCACTCCCCCACTACATAGCTTCTGAAAACCTTAAGATTAGTCCCCAAATTCTCTCTAAAAGTTGCTAACAAGTTGTACATTTAAGTGAAACATGATTAAACATGGGGGAACTAGATTACATTTGTAGTTAAATCATATTTTTAATCCCCCATTTCCACTTATTAGACCAGAGCCTCATATAATATAATGGCTCCTGGATCAAAGACATATCTCTGCTTTAGATCTACCTTAGACCTATTCCTGCCATTCTCCTACAACTTCATCATTCAGGGTGTGTCACTGTAGCACTTCATCTGGCCTTTCCAGGAATCTTCATTTCTTCCTACTTTTAGAAAGACTTTGGAAGACATTCTTAGTTCAGGATAACAGACAAGGAGGAGTTTTTAATACTGCCAAGAATCACACTCTAGGCCTTTTGGGAGCCATAGGAAGTGGAGCTCTGATCCAGTGATGTTGCCGAAGGGATTAGGGCAAATTTTACAGTTTCTTTAAAATGTATTGATCTACAGTTAGTCCTGAACTTAAAACAGTTCCTTTAGTGACCATTCAAAGTTACAACAGCACTGAAAAAAAGCACCTTTCGGGGTTTTCAGCATCACGATCTTTGCAGCATCATGTGATCAAAATTTAGAAGCTCGGCAACTGGTTCATATGTATGACCGTTATTGAGCCCCAAGGTCATGTGATCCCCTTTTGTGACTTACTGACAAGCAAAGTCAATGGGGAAGCCAGATTCACTTAACAGCTGGGTTGCTAACTTATCAACTGTAATGATTCATTTAACAACTGTGGCAAGAAAAGTTGTAGAATTGAGCAAAAATCACTTAACAAATGTCTCAACAGAAATTTTGGGCTTACTTGTGGCTGTGAGTCAAGAGCTACCTGTTGTGTAGCATTTAAGCAAAATAGATGTGTTAAGCACATTGGAGGATTGATGCATCTCTTATTTGAGAGCATGGTTTTACCAAAAAAATATCTTTTATTGTTGATTTGCTGCCACATAGGTTGCTCAATCTTAGTTGGTCCACAATTACGAAATGAAAGGGTTCATGATTGGTATATTGATTGTCCACCCCCCTGCTCTGCAATATAAGAGAACAGTAATTTTTAGTTCCTTCCATCTGTTACTTCTCTGTTAAGTTCTCTTCTCCATTCCATACCAGCTAATTTAGAACTTGTAGATTGAATATTGAAGAGAGTGTACAGTGTACACAGGAAAAGATGCCAGGATGCCTATAAATTTTAAATGTTTATTAACGTGACCCATATGCTTACAGTAAGGGTGTCAAACTGCAGCTCACAGACCATGTGTCACGGGCTGGTCACGCCCAGCCCCGTTTTAGCGAAGGGGGGAAAATCATGATGCGTCACGTTTGATACCCCTAGTTTACAGCATCAGAGAAATTTCTTCTATAGCTCCAGTGGTGAGCCAAAGCAGTTAGGAGGAAATTCCATGGAATTAATTCAGAAAGTGTTTACTTTACTCAGCAAGACTTCTAGCCCTTCAACTTCTGCCTCTCCCTAAATTGCTCAGCAAGGACAGCTTACATATTCACGAGGGTTAAGTGTCTATTTTGCATGGAGCACCTAGCTAAGACAAAAGAGGGAAATACCAAAATGGAGGTTAGAGCAGGAAGTTTGTTGTCTTACAACTTTTCATAATAATTTTATTTTTAAAATATTATAATTATAATTATATAATTAAAAAACAAATGATTAAAAAACAAATACATACCCCCAAAAATAAAAGAATAAAAGGGGAAAAAATAGAAGGTGTAGAAAAAGAAAAAGCACAAGGAAAAGTAGAAAAAAAATAAAACTATAGTAAAGAAAATAAATAAATGATCTCTTCTTCCCATATCCCATCTCTTAGCTATAATCAAATCTTTAAAGCCTTGTCATTTTAGTCCTGATGTCCACAGAAGTCCATCAAGGACTAGCAGGATATCTATTTTAATCTTGATCAAATGCAGTCCTCAACTTTCATCAAGTGACTTCAAAGTTACAGTAGCAGTGAAAAAAGTGACTTATCACCGTTTTTCACACTTGCAACCATTGCAGCAGCCCAGTGGTGGGTTCCTAACCGGTTTACTACCAGTTCGCCTGTGCGCGACACTTCTGCACATGCGCAGAAGTGTCCGGGCGGGTGGGCAGAGCCACCCGCCGCCGCTACTACCGCTTCACCCAAACCAGGCTGAATCGGGAGCAACCCACCTCTGCAGCAACCCCTGTTCACATAATCAAAATTTGGATGCTTGGCCAGCTGGCATTTATTTATGATGGTTGCAGTGTTCTGAAATCATGGGATCACTTTTGTGACCCTCTAACAAGCAAAGTCAATGAGGAGGCCAGATATACTTAACAACCGTGTTACTAACTTAACAACTGTAGTCTTTCTTTTAAACATAGTCTACTCATAGAGGCAGATACACTTAAAATTAACTTCTGGATCCATTGTTCAAAAATATCCATTATATCCAATGTTAAGATATTTTACTTCATTCTGTATTGGTAAGTTCAAACTAAGCATTCTTTTCCTTTTAATTGAAATCCTTTAGTTCCAGCTAGTGTCTTACCCTAGGGTTGTTTTTTTTTAAGAATTCAAAACAAAAGTATTTTTCCATGGGAAGGATTCTTATGATTAAGTCCAAAATCAAATCCATCTGGACTTTTAATCTATTTGTAACTTCCCCAAAACAACGTTCTATTCAACCTTTTGCTATTTGTTTTTTTAAAAAATCAGTCCTAGACTTGTACTTAAAACTTGTTTTGCTAAGGATTAAAGGAGATTCCCCCAGTGTTCACAGACTTGATGTTCCAAAGATTTCAAATAGCTGAAAAGCGATTTCCAAAGGTGATTAGAAAACTAGTATGCGAATCCAGTGTCTTTTTGATGGCTGAATTCCCTCGGCTCCCAGAGCTCTAAAACTGTCTCAGAGTAGTCTTGCAGTCTCCTTGCAAGGTCTAACTATCTGGAGCACTTGTGGGCGATCTCAAATCTTTTCCTTATCCAGGGAGGAATTACAAAGAGCTGCTCTATTGGCTCCACTTTTAATAGAGCTACCTTCAATTCACCTTTCTTCCCTGTTATCTTACAACTTTGCAAGAGTAAACAGGAAGAGCTAGCTTGTCTAAGCAGCCTCTTTTCTAGATGTTAATCCAAAAATGCAAGTTAATTGCAGGATACCAGACACAATGATTGCTATGCAGGAATTGCAGGAAACAGCATGAAGTCCACAAGTATCTTAGTTCTTAAATCTGAGAAATAACAGTGGGCATTATGTACCCTTAATAGCAATATTTTCTCTCTGTAGTTCAGTTTCTCTGAAATGGGAAACCTAAATTGCTTACTACATCTGATTTTTTTTGTGGCTTGGATTTCAGCATCTGCAACTTTTTGGCAAGGACATCAAGAAATTGCTAAGGTTCCTGTTAATTCCCAGGTAGGTGTGGAGTAAAGCACTCATTTTAAATAATGAATATCAGCAGGAATGATAAATTAGTATATCTCTTCAGGTTATCTGTAGCATCCTGGTCTTTGTGCTTCCTGGACTTTGTGAATTTATTCCTTTTTTTTGCCTATGTTAAAAAACATTTGTCCAGAAGATTGCACTGTCCAATGATCAGAGTGCCTTGAGTTCTGGAGTAGCTACATAAAAAGGCCAAATAATAATATAGATGGGTTTCTTTCCCTTCCACTTACAAGAATCAGTTGAAGCATATATTCACATAAATAAATGCTCTCTGTTTTTTTCCTAGCCCAGAGGGAACTTCTATAGCTGAATTGGCGAACCTATGAAACGTGTGCCAAAAGTGGCACACAGGGCCATCCTACACGGGATGTGTGGCCTCACTGGCTCCTCTTCTGCGTTCCCGTGCCCACATGAGTGCCAGCCAGCCAGTCTTCGCATACGTGGGAGCACTGAAACCCGGAACAGCAGCATTCCATCATGCATTCACATGTCAGCATTCGAACTTCTGGGTTTCTGGTGCACACATGTGCAACGACTAGCTGTTTGTCAGGCACGCACATGCACCAGAAACTGGAACTTTGTGTGTCAGCATGCGCATGCCTGATGGAACACTGCTCTTCTGGGTTTTGGCGCTTCCGCATGCGCAAAGACCAGCAAGGACGTGGATTCCAGGCAGGATGGTTTTGTGTGCCATTTACAGCATACAGGTCTGCATGCAGTGACATAAAAGGTTAGCCACTGTGCTATAGCATTCTGATTTAAATAATTTCAAATAATAACCTACAGCTGTGTGAAAAAGTCCTGCACGCTTACAGTTTTAAGCTGTATTTACATGTTTAATCAACTTTTCACTCATAGAAACCACGCAAAATTAGTACTTTGATGAAAATTTCTGTAGTCGGATTGAGATGCATAATTTTTATTAATATAACCAAACTCTTTTTAAGATTTTGAGTGAGTTTATGTGCTAAAACAAACACAACTTGAATTTTTGAGAATGTTAGTATCGAAAGTAGCCAATCAGGAGCGAGCTTTGACTGACCAATCAAAATACACAGAGGCTAAATCTATGAGCCAATCAATGTTGTCATACTCTGACTATAAATAGGCATGAAAAGCATAGAGAAATTTAATTTAGCTCTGGCTGCGGGCAAGGGTGAAGGCCTTTGCTTTCACCAGTACTGAGCAGTGGCATCACATCATTGTGCTTCATGAAGAGGGTTACTCCTGTACAGAAATAGCCAAGAGAGTGAAATGCCATCACACCACAATGAGCAGAGTGGTTGAAAAATACCAAATAACTGGTTCAGTTGATGATAGGCTCCGCTCTGGAAGACCAAAAAAGTCGACAAAACGGCAAGATCGGGCTCTGCAACGCATTTTGATGGCTGACAGGAAGCTCACCTCACCTCAGATTACAAGAATTTGGGGTGAAACATGTGATATACAAGTGTGCACAACCACAGTGCATCGCAGACTGCTTGCCAGAGGCTCAAAGGCTGCAGGGATCAAAATAAACTTTTGATCACAGACGCTCACCGCTCTCGTTGACGTGCGTGGGCCAAGAAGTATGCCAAGTGGACCAACGAATAGTGGGCCAAGGTCACCTTCAGTGATGAGAGCAATTTCTACTTGACTGGGAATCAGTGCAATAAGTATGCCAGAAGAATTTAGGCCGTACTGCCTGAATCTAACTGTGAAGCATCTGTTGCATGTGATGATCTGGGGTTGTATCGCTGCTTCTGGTATTGGTCGATACAAATCGTGCAGGGAATCATGAATTCCAAGCAGTATGTTGAAGTCCTGGAAACGACCATGCTTCCTTCAGCTCAGGATTTTTACTTCCAGGATGACAACGCTCCTTGTCATGTTCGACTCCTGGATTGGCCAGCTCAGAGCCCGGATTTGAACCCAATTGAGAACTTGTGGGCCAAGATTGGTTATGAAATAAGCAAGAAGCATCTGAAGACCAAGCAGGAGCTGATTGAATCCATTATTGCAGCCTGGCACCACATTGTCACCAAAGATCACGTGCAAAGGCTTATACAGTCTATGCCGAAGCGATGCCACCTGGTGATAAGCAATAAGGGCTGGCCAATTTCATATCAGTAACCATGTTTGGTTTGGTTTGGTTACCTAAACGGTCCTTTTCAGGGCTGCAAACAATAAAAATATTAACAAAACACTAGCATCGGCCTTAGTAATTGCAACACGTATGTCACTGGATATGCATCAGTAATCTGTTTTCATAGTCATTGTAAACATGCATTGTAAGCATGCAAGAAAGTTCACAATCCCCATCCAAACAGCACCAAATTGCAAAAAGCTTATGCTTTTCACTTAAAAACCACCAATATTTATTTAAATATAACAATATTTGCATAGCAGTTAGCATAAAATATCATAAAATCAATGGCCTATCCAAAAAATGCCATAAACCATAAAGCGTGCAGGACTTTTTCACCCAGCTGTACCTATTGTGGTTAAGTAAACATCCAGGAAAAGGAATTCCTGTTTTCTTTTTTCTTGTATAATTCACTCCTTGACTAGTTTTATGGCTCTGTGGATTTGCAGGGAGAAAGGTGCTTTGGAATGGCAGGCACTCACATCAAGCCAGCATCTCCATCTTTTCCCAGGCTTGCACATCTGCCCTTCGTAGCTATAGCTCAGGTTTGGAGAAAGGCGCACTAGGTTTTAAGGAGCTGCAGACATGTTCACTTTTTTGCTTGTGAAACTTAGAGAAGCAGAAAGAAAAACACACTACACAGCGCTTCAGTTTATGTCTTGAAGCACTTATTTATATTGCTTATAAAATGGTTTCATAGCTCTTGATACTTAGGAAAGACTCCACACCCAACTTCCCTTTATTAAAACTAGTGAAATGAGTACAAAACTTTGCACAGGTTTTCTGGTTTTCCAGAAACCTTTATGAAATTGATAATCGATAAAGTGGAATAGAGAAGGATGTATATCTTTTTAAAAGTATGCTGGATACTTAAAGCTATGACATTTTTCGTTCCTTCTTAGGCTCTGATCTCGGAACCCCATCTCCTGAGCTCATCTAATGATGCTGACTATGAAAAAAGAATGGCAGGAGTGCAGGTGCAGTTCCGAGAAACCCTGGGAACCTATCAGGCCGAGATTTTGAGCGCCCAGACTCGCCTCACTGAGCTTGAGGTTCAGGTAAGGGCATTGTGCAAATAACAGAATATCAGCGTTGGAAGGGACCTTGGAGGTCTTCTAGTCCAACCCCCTACTCAAGCAGGAAACCCCATACCATTTCAGACTAATGGTTGTCAAATCTATTTTTAAAATCCTCCAGTGTTGGAGCACCCCACAACTTCTGGAGTCAAGTTGTTCCACTGGTTAATTGTTCTCACTATCGGAAAATCCTTAGTTCTAAGCTGGTTCTCTCCTTGATTAATTTCCATCCATTGTTTCTTGTCTTGCCCTCTGGTGCCTTGGAGAATAGTTTGACTCCCTCTTCTTTGTGACAGCCCCTCCGATATTGGAACGCTGCTATCATGTCTCCCCTGGTCCTTCTTTTAAGTAAACATAACCAATTTCTGCATCTTTCTTCATATGATTTAGATAGAAATGGATCTTCTTAGAAATAAAAAGTTAGGTAGAAGTCTTCTTTTAATACAAAAGCACTGGTTTATATATCAAAGACTTGCAAGAATTTTATTTTTATTTTATTTTATTTGAAAAAGGGCTACTCTTACAATTGAGGAGCTGGTCCAATAGTTAGAGTAATAGAGAGCAAGGTCAGGGACTTTCATGTACACATAGCACATTCTTGTAATTGTTCCTACAACCAGATGTCCATTCTCACATACGTCTCCATAACCATAATGCTATGCATGGTCACAACTATATACTTATTCTCTTTTCAAGTATCTACACATCTACCTATCTCACAATTCTCTGCAAGAAGAGATTTTACTTGCCTCCCTCAGAATGATTAGGTAGGGGGCAGGTTTTGCCGCCTCTTCTTTTCACTGTTCTTTTCAAGATTACCATAATTTTCAGAGTATAAGACACACCTTTCCCCCCCAAAAAAGAGGGTGAAAATCTGGATATGTCTTATACACTGAATACAGCACTTTTGGCCTACCGAAACCCCGCCCCCTTTGCAAAAATGAATGTGCAGAGGCTTTGGGAGGCTTGCAAAGTGCTCCTGGGGGCTGGGGAGATCAAAAACTAGCAAAACTTGAGCCATTTTTGCTTGCTTTCCTCCCCCCCCCCAGCCCCCAGGAGCACTCTACAAGCCTCCCAAAGCCTCTACATGCCCTTTTTCTTTTTTGCAAAAAAACGAGGCGTGCAGAGGGTTTAGTAGACCTGCAGAGTGTAAACCCTTTTTTAAAAAAAATTACTTCTTCAAAATCATGGTGCGTCTTATACTCTGATGTGTCTTATAGCCCAAAAAATACAGTGTGTTATATTAGAGATGTTTATTTTATATTGTGATCTTCTCCCTCTCCTTCCTTTTTCCTTCCTTCCCTCTCTCCCTCCCACCCTCCCTTCCTAAACATGCTTTAAAAATAATTATTAAAAATCATTTCAGGTAAGGCGACTTGAACTGGAGAAGAACCAGCAGAAACTCTTGCTGGAAAGTCTGCAACGACGTCACCAAGAGGATTTGGAACTTATTGAGAATGCACACAGGTAGAAATGGGGGAAGCCACTTGAGGTTATTCAAGGTTATTTAAGTATCTATAGTACTACATATACAAAGGGAAAAAATTATGGAGTGGGAACCACACGGAGAACTGGAAGGCAATGCTTAAATATAAATACTAATCCCCTCACCACTGGAAGCCCCATAAGCAGGAACTCTTGCGGTTTCTACCGTTTCCCTGAAAATAAGACCTCCCTGGATAATAAACCCAACCGGGCTTCTGATTCAGTGCATGCGCTGAAATAAGCCCTCCTCCAAAAATAAGCCCTCCCTGAAAATATTACAACACAGCAGCAGCCATCAGGTGACCATGCTTGCCAACCCCTATACCCCAAAAATAATAAGACCTCCCAAAAATAAGGCAAAGTGCTTATTTCGGGGGTCAAAAGAAAATAAGACCCTGTCTTATTTTCGAGGTAACATGCAGGGGTTTGTGGGCTGTTGTTACAAAAGCTAGTTTTGTAGAATCTTCTCATAATTTAGAATTGAGATAGATTTTTTTTTTATTTAGAAGAGGTCCCATCCTTGAGATTGAGGTTGAGATTGTATTCTAGTAAGAATGCATATTTATCAAATACTCCCAATTTTAGTATTATCCTACTCAGAGCTAAGGTTATATTGATTTAGATTCCTGCTTTCAAATTCTCAGGGATATTTTAGGGAATTCTGTCTGTGTCTTATTTCCTAAGACCAGGGCTCTTTATTGAAATGCTTTAATTATATCTTTTCACTGTAATTCATTGTCGTTTCCAAACAAAGCATAAATATTTTGGAGCAAGTGGAAAACCTAACATGAAAGTTTATAAAACTGAATACCACCTCCGGTATAAACTGACATGAGGAGCACAGTTTTCAAACATGGAACCAGCTCCAAAATCATGCCAGCTCCTTTTAAATGTAGACTTGATCATTAGAAAATATCCCCGGCTGCACAAAAATATGTTGCATTCTTTCCCTCTCCCTAACACTGCCAACTGGGGAGCTAGGAACCGTGTGAAGGTGATTGAGGACTCGTATCGTCAGCGTGAGGATCGTCTCCGACAAGAAAATCAGGAGTTGGTTGGCCAATACCTTTCTCGCTGTCAGAGCGCAGAGCAGGCGAAATCGGAGATATTAGCCCAGCATCAGCGTCGACTGACTGAGCTAGAGCAGGAAAAGGCCAAGGAAATTGATCGCCTACAGGAGCTTCAGCGGTAACATTGTGGGGGCGATGATGAAAGACATTTTCTTAGGCTTTGAACGGACGGTTATGGTGTGCTTTACAGAAGCATAAGTCAAACATGTAAGCTTGTTTTGTTTGACAAATCTGAATCTGAATCTCTACATGGTATTTAGCCAAGTTTTATGTATACACTGAAATAAATTGAAAAGCAGTGTTTGTTTGTTTGTTTATGGCCCTTTTGACTCTTGCAGTATGTCCATCCTGGAAATGCGCAAGGATCATGAAGAGCAATTACAACGGTTGAAACAACTGAAGAGTCAGGAGATTGATGCAGTGACCAGTGCCACTTCTTACACCAGGTAGCAGGAGCTCATTAGCCTAAAGAATTACAGCATTGGTACTTACACTCAGTTGTAAGGGGCATAAATAGTTGTATCCGGTAGTCAATGCACATTTGGCAAGTGGAATCAATTCCACAGTTCGCTTCTCTGGTTCACAGTGCTCCTATGAAAGAAAAAGGATGACTCCATTCATGGGCATGTGCAGTCCATATTAGAAGCCTGAGCAAAATACCAAGAGTTTTAAGGCTGTATTAAAAGGGATTCAAATGAATAATTCTGACAACGCTGGCCAGAAATACCATATGGGCAATTTGGATACAGAAACCTAGAATATCAATCAGGGGTGGGATTTAGCCAGTTTGGATTGGTTTGGGCGAACTGGATGCTAATTTTGCATCTGGTTTGCGGAACTGGTAGTTGAAAGGACTTGCTGGCCCCGCCTTGCCCACCCCGCTCCACCCCTCCCACGAGTCTCTACTCGGCCCGTTTTGGATGCCAGCTAAATGCAGGGCTTGTGCAGAGGCTCTGGGAGGGTGAAAAACGGGTCTCTCAGAGGTCCGGAAATGGACCTGTTTCCAGAGCTCAGGGGAGGCACTTTTCACCCTCCCAGAGGCTTGAGAAAATCCTCTGGAGCCATGGTGCAGGAGGCTGAGTAGGCCATGTCCACCCAGTAACGGGGCAGAGAACCAGTAGCTAAAAATTTTAAATCCCACCCCTGAGATCAATCACTAAGTTGCAAAAGCCTACAGCTCAAAAACAGGATAATGTATGAGCCCAGATCCCCAGAAGTGTTTTGGTTTGTATCCAAGGGAACAAAATAATGTATACATTAATTGAATGTAGCTTTTGATTTCTATTCTTTTCTTATGAGAAATCAGTAAGAAACATGGAAATGGCTAGGGAATGTGATGCTCTGCTTGTCTCCTGCAGGTCTCTGAATGGCGTTATAGATCAAATGGAGAAGTTCTCCAGCAACCTGAATGATCTTGCCAGTAAGGTGGAGGCCACTCACCATACTACCCACCAAGGCCTTGAGATGGGAGCTCACCAAAGAGATAAGCAGCTTAGGCGTATGTGCCTTTTGATGATTGGAACCTGAAGATAACTTGCTCTAGGGCAGGGGTCAGCAAACTGCGGCTCTGGAGCCACATGTGGCTCTTTCCTTCCTCTGCTGTGGCTCTGTCACTGGTCAGCGGCACAATTTTGAGAGGAGCTTCGGGGGGGGGGAGAAGAAGCACAGTGCGCCAGGAGAAGACTGTATGGCAAGGGGAGGGTTTTCCAGTTGTCTCCACAATTGATAGGACTTTCGGTTGTGACAGGTAGAGGAAAAAGTATGCCGCGCTAGGAGGAGACTCTATGGTGGGGGAACTGAACTTCTGGCCAGCTCCATAATTGAACAGGGGGCTTCTGGTTAGGATCTTTGTGGCTCCCGGTGTTTTCTTTTCTGTGGGAAACGGGTCCAAATGGCTCTTTGAGTGTTTAACTTTGTTATTGCAATACAAAAGAGAACGTGAAAAAAGCATAAAAGAATCTTACCATCTGTATCGTTGATAAATAAATGGATTTTCGAGTGTCATACAGGATATTGTGTTTTAATATGTCACTACATTTACTTAATTGTAAATAGTTTTAAATCTAGGATACAAAAATAGCAAGAAGTGGAGCATCAGATGGAATTAGATGGTGCTGTAAATACAGTTCATATTACTAATAATCTACTCTGATTTAAGTGCCTTGTAAAACTGAAATATTGATACAATGCATAGACGAACTCAAATTTTAGATGGGGTGCCAATTCATGTATTAGATTGTAGTTTAAGAATGGTGTCTAGTCCGAGTTGAAACCTGTGTCGGATTTGCTTTTAAGCTATGAAGTTATTCCAGACATTGAAGCATCTTTCCACCACTTAATCAGCCATTCTTCCTATGAAGGGATAAGGCCACCTTTCTAATAATGTTCCATTCTGTTCCCCCATCCGGGGCGGGTGTGCTGCTGCTTCCCTAGTGGATCACATGTCTGAGTAGTGTAGGAGTATTAGGGAGGGGAGGGGGAGGGTAAGTGCTCCTCTAGAAATGCCTCTTCTATCCTATCTCCATAGATGATCATGATAACTTTTTTGACGATCAATGCAGATGCTCTAGTTCAAGAATTTGAGGATTTTGAGTTTGACTCCCCCCCCCCCCAAGGTTCTGCCTACCACCCTGGTGGCTACAAAAAGATGCTAATTCTTTCTTTGTCCCAATCTGAAAGTTTTGCAAGACCGTTTGAATTGGCAACAGAGAGACATGGAAGATGAACGAGGCCGGCTACAAGAGGTTATTTCTAAGATGGAGGCCAGACTAAACGAGCAAACCCGCCTTCTGGAACAGGTGAGCTCATGCTAAACTGGCTCCTGGTTGGTATCGGTGATGGCAGCAATGTGAGAATTGAAGGCAACTTTAGAGCTACTCAGATTTAGCATTAAATTTTTTTTTAATGTTTACTGTGACAGAGATCTTAATGAACTTCTATATTGAGTGATTGCCATATCCAATCACTGTCCCTTCAAGGTAAGAGTCAGAATGGTGTTAGGTGAATTGAATTTTCTAAGGACTGGCAGGCCCAGTCCTTCCCCTGACTCTTCCTCATCAGGAAGTCTGAATATTTCCTGGGAAAATCAATGTAGGAAAATGACAGATGCCATACAGCTAAGTGTGGTGTATTGGGAAGAGTGGGGTTTGCAGATCTTCACAGAATGTGCAAGCTAATGTTACATTTGACAGACTGAGCATTTGTAAGGAAAGCACTTGTGAGTTTATAATCTATTCTAAACTATCTTCTTAGTATTACATAATGGGCAAGGTTTTATATTATTATTATTACTCTATTTCCCTGAAAATAAGACTTCTCCATATAATAAACCCAGTTGGGCTTTGGAACACATGCGCTAAAATAAGTCCTCCCAAAAAAATAAGCCCTTCCTGAAAATATTGCAACACAGCAGCAGCCATGAACTGACCATGGTTACCGCCTCCTGCATCGCAAAAATAATAAGACCTCCCCAAAAATAAGGCCAAGTGCTTATTTCAGGGGTCAAAAGAAAATAGGACCCTGTCTTATTTTCAGGAAAACATAGTACTACATGTCATCAAGTTGTTTTTGACTCCTAACATCCATATAAATAGATTTTCTCAATTGCACTTGCTGAGTTTAATCGGTATATCCTGCAGTTTTAAATGGTGTTTCCATTAGCAATTAATTAAGACACATAGGAAATACTTTCCTTTTGGATAAGTACTGCCTCTGCGATACAGACGGGCTTCGAAAGGAAATCCCAGTTGGGATTTGGGGTGGCTTAGCCTAATTATAGTTGCCTTTCCTGCTTGTTTCACAAGATACCTTGCTTGAAGGTGGATTAAGCCTTTGGAGAACTGATGAGTGTGTTGTTCTTCCTTAGGAACGTTGGAGGGTCACCACTGAACAAGCCAAAGTGGAATCTTTGCAGCGTTCCCTCGAGGAACAGAGAAGAGTCATGACCCAGCAACTAACTATGGAGAGGGAAGAGTTAGAGAGGGCAAAGGTTAGAAGTGTTCCTGTTGTTTGTGTGATTAATCAGCATGTTGTAAAATGAGGACTAAATGCAACTGGGTATATGCTATTTACTGAATTTTACTAAAAGGAGGAATCTGATATCCTCATCCACTTATTCTCCCGTATTTTCCTCACTGCTTTTCTGATTTTTTAAATTGCTTTTACAGCATATGGAAAAACTGACTAATTCCACAGTATTTTTTAAATAATGCTTTATAATACTAGAATCCATCCATCTGGAACCATATTGCACATATTCTGTATAGAAGCTCAAAAAAATCAAGAGCAATATCTGTGTTTCCTTGTACTTCCATTTATATTTTAGCTATTCCCAGCTTTTAGAGACAATTTATAATAGAAGCAGAGACGATTTAAAATAGAATTCATATTCTGTTTCAAGGAGAAAAAGAACTTTTTCACTATGAGGAAAATTAAATTAAACCCAAGTAAAGTTGTAGCAGCCTTTTTAAAGTATCTATAACAACCTTATGGGGTGAGTTGTCACAGGGAAGAGGGGCTTGATTTATTCTCTAAAGTACCTGAGGCAGGATAAGAAGCAATGGATGAAAGCTAGTCAGAGGGAAATCCAACCTGTAACTGAGGAGAAATTTCCTGACAAGGGGAACTATTAGTCAATAGAACAACTTGCTTCCTGGAGTAATGCTCCATCGCTGTGAGTTCTTGGGAAAACTGCACAATGATTTGTCCAAGATGGAGTAAGGACTTCTGCTTTGGGAAGGGGGGTTGGACTAGAAGATCTCCAATGTCCATTTCAGCCTTCAGATGAGTCTATGATTTTTTGCTTTGATTCACTTTTTGTGGTGCTGATTTCCCGGTCCTTCTCCTGTTCCTTGTTCCCAGAATTCTTTGCTTGAGGAACAGAAAGCAGTCATGCAGAAATGTGCTGAGGAGCGCCGTAAAGTGGCGGCAGAGTGGTCAGAGCTGCACATCCAGCAGAGGCTGAGCAAAGAACGCTCAGAGCGGGAGGTTGACCGAGCTCTGCAAATTGACTCTCAGAGAGAAGGGGCCATCATGAGTCTTGCAAAGGTAAAGGGCTACAATCTTTGTCCCTTTAATTTTTGGACCGTCTTTTTACTGGACAATCTGGGCAGAGTCCAGAAGAATATTTTGGCACTGAAGCAGTCGTTAGATTGCAATTATAACCATTTATCATTTGTATTGACATGGAAACGGAAATACAAAGGATTGCGTAAAAGGTCTTTTTTCAAGTGTTTTTTTAAAAAAAAACTATGATGTAAGTGGATTAAATTCAGTATAAAACAGAAATATAGAATAGCAAAGTTCTAAGGCTATTCCCCCAACCCCCCCTCTTCCTCTTAGGAACAAGCAGACCTGAAGATCAAATCCAGCGAGTTGAGATCAAGGGAAGAGCAGCTGGTGAGGGATCGAGAGCTTCTAGAGCAAGAGAAACAGGAGCTGAGACTGGAGAAAGAAAGAGTTAATGCAGCAGCTTTGCATGTCAAGCAGAGGGCAGATGAAATCAATAGCATGAGCAAGGTAAAGAAACTGCCTTTCGACATCCACTATTCAAGCTAGAAAAGCTGATATGACTCAAAAACAGCTAGGTTACACATTCTGGAAATTGCATATTCTGGCACTTCCGGACATATCAGATAAAAGAAGGCTGGACTGTACCACAGAGGCCAAAAAAGCCCTTGGCCAGCAAACAGTCTTTTAAAAAATCTGTAATATGTTCCTTTGAAAGCTAGTATCGGGGTTCCAAGTAACACCCCCAATGAAAGAAGACTCTGAGGCTTGAAGTTCCTCAAAGTTCCATTTTATTAGAGATGTCATATTGTCACATCTGAGTAAACCTGAAGCTTTCCAAGTCTTTCCCACCCAAAAGAAAGTTCAAGTTCCTACCCAGCACTCACATGTCCATCACACGATCCAATCAGGCACTGTCTCAACTGGAGATGCCTCCCAGTCACACCATTCCAGGTGTAAGGCAAGATGTCTCTTAGGTAAGCTCCCCGTTGGGAGAGCGAGTGTGTTCAGAGAAGCGTTGTGAGAGTTGTGTTGGAGAACACACAAACCAGCATACAGAGACACTGCAGTTTAAATAGGCTTTTACTTTCGTGGAAATAGAGGTAGCAGAGTCCATCAAACAGTTCAAGTCATACACAGATAAGACAGTCAGTCATCAGTGTCTTTCAGTTAAGGGATAATGCAAATAACAGTCCATAATCATACAAACAGTCCGATACTCAAAGTTTGCTAGCAGTTGCAAAACTTACCGAGCTCTGCAAATTGACTCTCAGAGAGAAGGGGCCATCATGAGTCTTGCAAAGGTAAAGGGCTACAATCTTTGTCCCTTTAATTCACGGCACTTTCTAACAGCCAGCTTCCAAAAACACTCAGATCAGATCAGTCCAGCATCTAACAAACAGAGCTAACAGTCATTCTGGCTCCCTCTTATGGCTGATTGAGGAAAACAGCAAACAATCACATTTTACAGTATGATTTAAAGAAACAGGTACAGCATTGTTACATGATTTATATATTGCTAACCCAACCGTTAGAATATATTCCTAACAATTCTGGACAATGTCCTTGACTCTCTGAGAAAGGAATGTTATTTTGACTATACAGTAGCTACCCCGCTCCATATAATCCCCCCTCCCAGTTTCCCACAGCAATAAATGTGGCAGGCCTGAAGGCCCAAAGCAAAAGATGGCTTCCACGCCTGACAGCTAGGGAATAAGCTTTTAAATTACTGATTCCAAATGCAATGCTATCTTGCACTTTTGATTTTCCCCAATTAACTATTTTGAAAAGAGAGAAAAACCTCACAGTAACCCTTGGTTGTAATGCTGGAAGTCAATTATTTAAAAATAAACTGTTCTGTCCTGGTTCCTTTTATAAGAGAACCTTAAGTATGTAATCAAGGCCATGCTTTCCACAAACGGCATAATTACATAATATGGCTTCCTAAGAAAGGGGAAGGGAGAAATCCAGCTCTATCTGCGTCTACAGGTTTTATCACCTCTCAAGAGAAAGCCTTAAACTACACCTTTGAGATGTGGGGAAATTTCAAATTAATGAACTAGGATATTTGTTGAAAGCAGGCATGTGAAGGAAGGACACCTAACACTAATAGCCTGTGGGTTATTGAACAAAAATGATGTCATTTAAACCAGATGTTATAGTCCAAATTAGCCGATTTTTTTTACAAATACATTCATCATGAAAAATATGCACTAGAAGATAAATATGCTACACATCACACACCATTAAGAGAAAAAACATGCTCTATAACCGTGATGGCAAACCTGTAGCAGGCGTGCCACAGGTAGCAGGTGGAGCCATATTTTGTGGCATGCCAGCTATAAACTCCGGTGCACCAGCCAGCTGATTTTTCACATTTCTGGAAGGCCTGGGGAGGCCGTTTTCACCCTCCCCAGGTTTCAGAAAAGCCTCCAGAGGCCGGGGACGGGCGTGCATGAATGGGGGGGATGTCGTGCGTGCATGCGCAGTTGGGTGGGGAGATTGAGTGGGTGCGTGCGGACAATTTTGGCACGCCGTAAGAAAAAGGTTTGCCATCACTGCTCTATAATATAAAGGCAGTCACAACTTGCTGCTGGTTTCTTACGTTCCATCTCTATTTTTAACAATAACTAACAGATAACCTGGCATTGCCTGGGAATATATAGAGGGGGAAATGTCCGGACCAAACATAGTTTCTAATATTGGATTTCCCCCCTTACCAGAGGGAGCCCCCTTGTGGAGTACTGTGAAGCTGTTACCATGGCAACTGTACTGCGCTACACAGTAGAAGCCATTTTAAGGCACAACAGGCTGTATCTTAAAAGAACACACAACCTGAGGGTTTTTAGGAGTGTCTTACCCCCACAGTATTTGTTTCCAGAGGGTAAGTCATCTGTGTACCAAGTTTGGTTGAAATTGCTCAAGCCGGTCCAAAGTTATGCTGGAACACACACACACACACACACACACACACGTTTTTACATACTGTATATAGATAGATATAGATAGTTTTGTAGACTAATACGTAAGGGACAGGTTCATATTCAGTTAAGCAACTCTTGTGTGGCTATATAGCACACACTAAACCACAAACAATCCATTATTTAGCATGCTGCATGAATGCCATTATATTAGGTAAAATCCTAAGGCAAAAACAGGTTTAAGACTATAGCTCAGATCAAAGCCTGGCTCTTCCTCCTTGTGCCCTAAAGCAATCCTCTCACAAGTATGAAGAAGGAGAGAAAGCCCTGGCGAAGGCTAAGAAGGTGGAATCTGAACATCAGGCCAGACTCCAGACTCTGCAGCAACAAATGGAATGGCTCAGACAGCAGGAGGAACATTTGCATCAGGTAATCTCTTCTTTTTTTAAAAAAAAGTAATCTTTATTAGTTATACATTTTTTTAAGAGTAAAACATACAAATACAAATACAATTTTAAACATACAACCCCCCCTCCCTTAAATAACAAGGAAGTCCTGTTGCCTCTTGAAAAAGCACCTTTGGGACTACTATTGTTACTGTTTATTAATGTTTGTTTTTTATTTTTAATTCTGTTATTACTTATCTTGTCATCTAAAAGAAGCAATTTTTAAAGTAGGGAAACCTTTATTAAGGCTTCCTTTAAATGACCAAATACTTAAAAACAGAATTACAAATACCATTAAATCAATGTTTGAAAGTATGGGATATCCAAATATTGACATATATGCCTCAGAATACAAAAATCAGAAAATCCTGTTTTGAATGAAAATAGTTCATGCTGTTTTGATTTGTGTTGCACTTTAATTGCATAACTCTATAAATTGATTTAATAAAATAACAGTAAAACTGATCAGCTCATTGAAAAATTGCAGCCTGCATGAAATCAAGGTAAGCAACAGCATGCCTAGATTTAAGAGATACATATGCACACTATTTTTTTTAAAAAAATCCTTTTCTTACTGTACAGATTAATTTGTCTCTAGATTATACAGGTTGCTATCATCAGAATGGAGTTGAGCACCTTCAAAAGCTTTTATTAAAAAAATGTGTACATGAACTATTACGAGTAAATCACATAATAATGTTCTGTGGAACTCTGAATGCTTAGATAGACAAGCCGAGAGAGATCAGAAAGCTTCCTCCCAAAATTAGAAGTGATGAATAACAAACAGAAGACACCATAGCTACCTAGTCTCAAGTTATGATGGGTTTTAATAGTTGATACCAGCCTCTTAAACTGCCTAGAACGTGAATAGTTCATCAGCGCAAAGAGCTGTTGCTTCTAATAACTTCTGGTTCACAGTCTATATCAGTGGTCCCCAACCTTTTTATCGCCGCGGACCAGTCAGCCTTTGATAATTTTACCGTGGCCCGCTGAGCGCGCGCAGGGGTGGGGGTGGGGTTGTTTTAAATCCACCTTCCCAATTCAACACCTGAATCATATCCCACCTTCCATTTTGTATGTAGATTTTAAGGAATAAACAGCTGAATTAATCAAGGTCAAAGATAAAAAGAGCAAGGGCAAAATTAAATAAGCCAGAGGATAGCAATGTAAAAAGAATACAGTATTAAGGAGAGAAAGGAGAAGAAAAAACCTCGCTTCTGCTGAGGTCAGGGAAATGTTTGATACTGATCTGGCTGGGTAAGAGTCCAAGAGTCCATATCGCCAATAACTACACGTGGGGGGAAAGGAAATGTGTTTTGTGAGGAAGAGAAAGAGCGCGCTTCACCGATGCCCGTTGGCGAAATTTTGGATCTCCCCTCAAAAGACCCCCCCCCCCGCCCTCGGCTGCCCGACGTTCTCTCTCTCTCTCTCTCTCTCTCTACCTTTCCCGCCGTTCCTTCTCACAAGCCAAGGCCGGGCGGGGAAGCGCCGTCTCCGTCCCGGGCGCGCCGCCCCTCCCTGGGCAACTCGGAGACGACTGAGCCGAGGAGGACAGCGAGAAAAAGAAAAGAGCGGCCAGCAACGACCGCCGGAGAAGCCGCCAGGGCCTCCAAGGGCTCCGCTTCCAGCGCATGGTCCGCCCCCTCCTCGCCTTGCTTCCAGGCGAGCCGACTGAGGCGAGAAAGGAGAAAGAGGCAGAGGCGTTCACTGAGGGGACGGCTGACTCGGGGAGGGGGTGGTGTAGTAGCGGGGGATTCTTCCTCCTCGCCTCACTTGCTCCTGTGCTTCCGCGCAGCTCCCCCCCTCCGGCGACGGCGCTGCATGAGTGAAGAGTCGGCCGTTGCATGGCCCCTGGCCGCTGCGCCTCCCGGTGCCAGGTACTCCACGGCCCGGCACCGGTCCACGGACCGGGGGTTGGGGACCACTGGTCTATATCATAACCTCACCAAAAGGGGCTTGAAATTTCAGAAGCCTAGATGATGCTGATCATACTGCAGCTTTCCAAAATGGACCACGGCTTGCACATCTGAAAAAATTGTTCTTAAGCAAAAACAGGTTCCAGAGCTCTTCCTAAATTGGAAAATTATCAGTTTGTTCTGATAATCTAGGAAATTATAGCAAATTTAAAAATAGGCTGCTTAGCATGAGATGGTGGAGTATGATACAACATTTTTCTTCCTTTGCCATGAGTCCAGGAGCGACTCAGTTTGTCACACCAGAGGAGGCAGCTTGAACAGCTACGGATGGAACTTCCAAGCAACCCACTGGTATTTCAGAACATGCCTCAGGTGCCGTTATCGGGAACTCCTGACAAATTAATTTCCAATGTGCATTGTAAGTACCTGCACAGCCATTTGGGTGGGCATTCTTGATAGCCAAAATAAAGGAAGAGGGTAACATTCCTTTCTATGTATTTTCAAGGGCTTTTATATGTAAATGATTTTCACTGAAGGGCAGAGGACTAATTCATTCATTATTTAAAATAGTGGGCCTTGGAGCACAGATTTCAGTTTCTTCCGCACAAAGTGGTCCTGGCACTCCATAACGCTGACCCTCAAAATACAGAGGAGTGTCTGACAATAAGCTAATAGGGAAAATTTAGTTAAACGTTGCTTCATTACATTTTTAAACAAGTAATCAAAGAACAAACTAAAAAGAGAGTTCCACAACTTGTTTCATTGTTCCATAGCCCCTTTGATCTATACAAGTATCTGTATGGATGACACAGATGACTATATACAATATCTAACTTGTTTTTCTTCCCATATTTGCCTCTTCCAATTACTGTTCCACTTAAAGTCAACCCTGGAAACATCAGAGCTTCTCAAGGACTTCCAAGACCAGATCCAGCAGATTTATGTGCCAAATTGGTGTTGCATAAAATTACAGCTGAACGGGTAAGATTACATTGTCCAGCTTTTGGTCTACTATGAATTGAGAACATTAACATCTGTCCTGAGGTTATAATTTACAGCTGTTTTTATTTTATTTTTTCAAATTTATATGCAACCCAGTGACGCAACAATACTGTTCTATTTAACTTTAATTTCATCTAATTTTATTTAACTCTCTTTCAAGTAAAATTATTATCTGAAAAAGAGCTCAGTTTAATTCAAACTTTGCATGAAACACCAAGTTAAGGAAATGGGAAGGATAGTGAAATTCTGATACTTGGTCATGAAAGTTACATGTTTTTGGTTCACTTTTGAGCTCTTTTGCCATTTTCATTCTGTTTTTGTTTTTTTATAATAGGATCATGATTTCTTGGAAGAAGAGCAGTTCTTTTTAGAAACCTTGAAGAGAACTTCCTATAAGACTTCCTTCCAATCAGCATGAGAGAGGATGAGTCCTAAAGATAGCTGTGCCAAGATTCACATTTCCTCCAAATAAAAAAAAGATGTCATCACTTTGAATGGTTAACATGAAATCCAGCACATAAATAAGAAGTTACATTTTGTAAAATAAATATTTTTAAATGTTTCCTTACACTACTGTTGGCAAATCAACACTTTTGTGTTTTGCTGAAACTCTTTGCCTATTAGCTGACTTTGAAGAATGGTCCTTCAGAACAGTGATCTGCCTTTGATCATATTGCATATCCCCAAATGTATTTTCACATCACCTTTGTCTCTTGTAATATTTTAATTTATTTATTGCGCATACATCCTGCCACAATTTGATGCCTTTCAGCAGCTCACATAAGACACCGAGATTCATCCAAAATATTACAATTACCGCTGAGAAGCAGTTTATCCTAGTTTCAGTCCCCCTTCTATCCCAGAATCATGAGACTACAAGGATTTCCTTCATACGTGATCTAACAGGTAAAGCTGATTCAAGTAGAGTAGGCAATCCAGAGTATAGAGATTTATGGAGTTTAACCGTAAAGGAGGAATGCAAGAATGTTTATTTAAATATTTAGCCTAAGAAGAAGAGAAACTTGGAAAGAACTGGTAAATAACTCTGCCTTGATTCTCTTTACTATTAGACAAAGTAGTGGGAAACACAAGCTTTTGACATTCTCTTGTTATACCTTACAACTGTGATGGAAAATGCAGGGCCATTTCTGAGGCATGCGAGGTGTTGCCCTATCAGCTCCAGTACGCATGTGCCAGCTGATTTTCGACCTTGATTTTCAACTGTTTCTTCGCATTTGGACTGTTTTTCGCACTCCAGAGGCTTCAGCGAAGCCTCCTGAAGCCTCCAGAGGGAGAAAAATGACCCAACTAGCAACCCGGAAGTCCGTCCCCAAACTTCTGGTTTGTGTGTTGGACCATTTTTCGCCCTCCCCAGGCTCCTAGAAAGCCCCCAGAGCCTGGGAAGGGCAAAAAACAGATCTACCAGGCCCACCAGAAGTCAGAAAACAGGCTGTTTTCAGCCTCTGGAGGGCGTTTGGGGAAGCAGGGAAAGCCATTTTCGCCCTCCAAGAAAACCATGTGCAGGGCAGGGTCACGCACATGTGCAGGGGGCATGCGGCAGGGGGGCATTAAATTATGGGGTTGCACACATATGCTTTTAGAAACCAAGGCAAAAAGATTCACTGCCCTACAACAATAGAATTCTAATAGTCCTTGTGATATCTGTTTCTTCACTTGGCCTATCTTGAGGGGCTGACATCATTTTTCAAAGCTTCCCCACACGTCCAGAGAAACATCAAACTTTGTCTTGGATTGTGGTGTGGAATTCTCAGGGCACCCATTTATCTAAAGAATAACTTGCTGAAGCACTGTTACAACCAATAAAAGAAAATTTGTAGCTCAAGGTTAAAATGAGAAGTCCTTGGTGCTCTCTGAGCTTGGTTGGTTTGGTTTTCTTACAAATGTTTCATTACCCATTTTGACCAGCACTGATGATGTTACCTAGTTTGGGTAATGAAACTTCTTCAAGAAAACAACCAAGCTCAGAGAGCACCAAACACGATTACATTAATAAATGAATATACAAATAATTCTGAACAATGCCATGGTTTAATTGGCATTTTTGTGACATTGCTTATTTCAGTCAAAAGAAGTTCAGTCCAACCGATATTTCTTCACTCATGGCATTTGCTGAAGCTGAAAAGCCTAGATAGAATTGCTTATGGAAGATCAACAGAATTTCCTATAGATCACTCCAGGGTAACCTTTGTTCCGAGTCTCCTGAAATTTGCTGGATAATTATCAGAATGTCATGCAAAGATTGAGCTGCATCTCACAATCTGATCAGTATAGCAATAGCAAATGAAGAGATGCACAAACTGAAGCAGGGCTGACTTCATGAATCTACGTTGTATTTTCAGTTCAGTTTCTATGCCAGAAATATGGGATGGAATGATCTTATTCTAACCAGTTTCAATAAGTATTTGCTGATGAACTGAGTGATGAATTATTGAAACAAGATATGGAAGAACTGTTCTAATATGTGTCAATCAGTGGGTAATTGTGGGAGTTGAGATGTGAGGGGAAATAAGGGGGGAAATTTACCACTTTTTACCCCTACTGTATTATGTCCTCCTTGGACCTCAAGACTGAAGAACCATGCAAATGGGAAAAGAGATCCCTGTCTGCACCAAAGAAACAGACAACCTTGGTTTGTGTTTCTGCTGTAAAGCCCCAGGACACCTAGCTAAGGCTTGCATCCCTAAAGTACAGATCTTTGAATCAGGTGCTATCTGTGGAACTGTAGAGCATATCAGAGCAAGTGCCCAAAACACTTTTTTTTTGTCTCCCCCCCCCCAAAAAAAATCTTTTGAGACCAGCTCCTGGTTATACATAGACTCCTTAACTATATGTCAATTAAGGATCAGTTTCCACTATTCTTATTTCAGACCTGCTGAATTACCTTAAGAAGGCAGGTATGGGGGGGGGGGGAACCAGTAGACTTGAGCCTACAATTTGATCAGAATGAAAGAAGACCATGGATATTTAACTATTTTGTTAAGTGCCACCAAGGGCATCCGCTTGACTTGTTCATTAGATAATATTTGTAAAATTTATACTGTAAAGTGATCCTTATCTCCCCAACAAAGTAGCAAAGTTGTCATATGAAAATTCTAAAACAATAAAACTAATTATTACAGGGAGTTTTCTGTGTGTGTTTATACATTTTTTCATTTTGCTCTTGACTGACAATCCTCATTTTAATTAACTACATTTGCTGTACAATAGCCTCAGTGGAAAGTCAGCTAATTTTAAAAGAAACACGCTGCTTGTTATAGCATACGACTTTACGAATCGGCAGATGAAGCGGACGCTTAGAAGAATTATTAAAAGAATTAAATTTTTTTTTAAAAAAACCTTTGCGGGCACTCCGGGAACGACTTCGGTGTGACGTCACTCCTATGCGCCAATAGCGCGCTGAAGGACCCTTTCCAAGAGAGGGAACCTAAGAACCTGCAAAAAATGGCGGCGCCCGTTCTAAACGTCGCCCTGCGCGGATTCCGGAAGAGCAGAAGTTTTAGTACTACTGGTGAGTGATGCTAGAATGGGAGAGAAAATTGGGGTATTTTTCCCCGGTGATCTTTTAGCGCTTCCTGAAACTGGCTTCCCCACGTTCATTTTGCACTTTAGAAGTCCACCTCTGACCATTCCTCCTGTTAAATTTTGTTCCATTATATTCCAGCGCAGATGGAGATTCTCAGTCATCCAGCTCTCATGGTTGTCCCAAAAGATGCTTTTTTCAAGAGGCAACTGGACTGTCTTGTTTTTCTTTGAAGACGTTTCGCTTCTCATCCAAGAAGCTTTTTCAGCTCTTATATTCCAGTGCATCCCTGTGTCTGGAATGTTGATATCACCTTTATGGGCTTTGTTGAAACACCCCAGGAATAGTGGTCTCTTCATTTAGAGTTGGATGGATTTAGGTTTTTCTGCAAGCATAGTATGCATCTTAACTTGTAAGGTTCTGCTAGGTTTATGCTCTCTGAACTGCAGATACTCGGACAATCATACAATAATAGGCCACCAAGATTGAAAATATTTTGGTAGCTGTGGTTTAAACCTTGCACCAGTGGTGCACATCTCTGCTGTTAATTTGTTGGGTTTTTTAATGCTTCTGTGCAAGAAATTTGCTCTGAAAGGTGGATCTGTAAAGCATTTTTTTAATGCAGTCATTTTAATAAAGGCTAGAAAGGTGTTGGATGCATGCGGGCCAAGGCATTTCTTCAAAATCACTTTTGAAATGAAGACATTGCTCTCAACTTGTATGAAGAGATTGGCTATGGATATATCGTTTTTTCATTCTGTAAAATGTTTCTCAACAATGCCCAGGAAGGATTGATCCCAGTTTGAATAGAACAGTAGTTATGCCATTAATAACTCTGTATTTGTTTTGGATGCTAACATAAAACAGATTATTAAAAGTGACTAGTAGTATTGGTGCCTTTTTATGTGTATAAACATTGTATTGATTTTGATTGCAGCTAAAATATATTGTTTTAATGGTTAGGTGTTTTTTATTTAAAAGTTTTTTATTAAGACATTAAAACATTGGACATAGTATAACCATCCTGGCAATGTCTTTGCCATACATACTAGAATATAAAGTTAAATATAACCACCATGCTTCTTTACAGTTGGTCAATTCAGTATTTACAAATATAAGGATATCGTATTTTCATCCATGTTGCTTTGTTCTTGTCTTATACATTTTCACTGTTATGATTTCATACATAATTCTAATCTCAATTCTATAAATCTTAGTCATTGCTTATTTTGGATCTTTCCTTTTTTGTTCCAATCATCGATAAAATTTAGCGATGGTATACCGATCTTATAATATTCTGATTCGTCTTTGTTCTTCAATTCCCACATCAATTTATCCATTTCAGCACAAATCAGAATTTTCCTAATTACTTCCTTTTCTTGTGAAATTTCCCTGTTTTTCCAGTTTTGGGTAAAGACCATTCTTGCTGCCATAATAATAGGCATTATTAAGTAGATTACCCCTTTGTTATGTTTATCATTTATGATTCCCCAAAGAAATAGTTTTGGTTTGAATTCTATTTCCTCTTTGATTATCTCTTATCAGCCACCTTTGAATTTTCCACCAATATTTTTTTGTTTTTTGGCACGACCACCACATATGGTAGTACATGCCTGATTAATAATCACATTTCCAACAATTTTGCGCTAAATTTCTTAACATTTTGGCTATTCTCGCAGGTGGGAGATGCCACCTATAAAACATGTTATATATGTTTTCTTTATAAGGTATTGCCAATGTTATTTTCCTATTCCTTTCCCATAGTTCTTGCCATTTTTCTAGATGTATATTGTAGCCAAAGTTTATCGCCCATGCTACCATTGTCTCCTTAATCTGCTTTTCTTCCATTTTATATTCCAATAAAAAATTTGTAAGTCTTTATCAATTTATCATTTGTCCCCAAAAGGATCTTATCTATTGCTATCAACTCCCTATTAATGCCCCATTCTTTCATAACTTTCGAGTAACGTGGTTGGATTTGAAAATAGGACCACCATTCCAATTCTAACTCTTTACTCTTTTAGCTCCTACCTCGATCTTAATCTCCTTTTTTGTCTATTATATCTTTATAGGTGAGCTGTTTTCCCTGATTAATAAGATTTGGGCGCACTAACGCTTCTAATGTTGATAGCCAAATCAGAACCTTGCTGTAAATTTTCCTCTTGAATTTATTCCATATTTCTAATAACACCTGTCATAAAGTGCCTCTGAAAATATTGATGTGTTACCTCTTTCCTGTACCACAGGAATGTGTGCCATCCTAAATGTACGTCATGGCCCTCTAATGTTAACAGTCTATTATTATTTTTACCTAGAATTAGGTATTCTGAGATCACTCATTGTATATCTATATTTCCAATAAACTAAATGTAGATACAGATATAAAGATAAAGGGAAAATGGCTGCCCGACCTAAACGCTCGGACTTGCGAGGAGCAAAGGACAAACAAATTCTCGGGACTGAGTTCCGGATTTTAAAAAAGAGGAGTCCCTGCAAGAGATTGACCACCTGACAAGCCAGGGAAGCAATTATCTGGAGGGGGTCGCTTTCGGGCGGCCTCTGGACGGCGTTCCTGTGCTTTTATACCTCCTTGGTGACTGGCGGCGACGGTGGCGGTGCTCGGGCGGCGAGTGCCTTTCGGCTGTGCTTTCGGTTGTGCTGCTGGAGACAGGTTTTTGACCTGTGCTGGGCCTGCTGGACCTGGGCTGGGCGTTGTCAGAGTGGTGGTCTGCACCTCGCCCCGAGGAGGGGGTGTGCCTGTGTGCACATCACAGGCACACTTGGTTTTCAAATAATGGCAGAGACAAAAGTATGCTGGACTATTTCCTAGTGCATAAACGATTCCAGAGCGCTACTCATGATGTTTGAGCAATGCGTGGAGCCTCTATCGGATCGGATCACCATCTGGTCAGGGCAAAATTCCGACTGCACCTAAAGGCACCCAATACTACTCAGCCCACAGCTACCCTCGACTACGCAAATTTATCCGACCCCAACAGCCAAGCCAACTTTTGCTACAGAACAGATTTTCTCCTCTGTTAGCGGACAACATTGACGAAAACTGAAACTCAGCAAAAAAAACTCCATCATTAATTCACTTAATGAAATCTGCCCAAAAAAACGACGGAAAATAAAACCTTGGATTTCGACTAATACCCTAAATCTTGTCGAACAACGCGCAAAAATAAAGAACATTGACCACAAACTATACCTTTACCTTAACAGGCAAATTAAAAGGCAGCTTAAGGCGGATAAGGAGGCCTGGTGGAACGCAAAAGCCCAAGAAATGGAACTGGCCAGCAAAAACCACGACTCACGCTTACTCTACAGCATCCTGCGAAGCTGCAATGGAAAATTTAAAGCAACGAGCTCAAACCTCAAAGATCATCTCGGAAACCCCATAAAATCACTAATGGGTAAACTGGATAGGTGGAAAGAACACTTTAGCCAATTACTGAATCGCCCCCACCCCACCAGCCTAGACCAACGTCTGATGGAGAATGCGGACTTACAATTACCAAGCGCAATTAACGACCACCCTCCGACAGAGGAGGAAATCCGTGCTGCAATTAAAAGACTTAAGAACCGGAAGGCATCTAGGGTAGACAATATCCCTGCTGAAGCTTTGAAAGCGGGAGGAGAACCAATAGTAAAACAATTGAAATGTATATACTCTGCCATCTGGGACCAAAGAGTCGTGCCTCAAGACTTCAAAGACTCGATTATTGTACCAATCCACAAAAAGGGAGACCCAGCCGATTGCAAAAACTATAGAGGAATAAGTTTGCTATCAACATCCGGCAAGCTCTTAACCTCTATAATCCGATCCAGACTACTGAAAGTCAGAGAAACTAATTGCAGGGAAGAGCAAGCCGGTTTCAGACCAGGAAGAGGTTGCACAGACCAAATATTTACCCTGAGACAACTAGCCGAATCACGCCTGCGTTACAAAAAGGACACTTTTTTAGTATTTGTGGATTTTTCATGCGCCTTCGATAGCATAGATCATTCATCGTTGTGGTGCGCCTTTAAAGCTGAATCAATCCCCTATGCTACACTCAACGTGCTTAAAGCTTTTTACAAAGGTGGAATGAGCCGGACAAAATACCTGGGAAATGTGTCCCCACCATTCTCAATAACTACCGGCATCAAACAAGGCTGTATTATTTCACCAATGCTCTTCAATATAACCATGGATTGGATCCTCAGACAAACTTTTAAAGACACACCAGGCGTTCAAATCGGGGCTCAGCTGTCTCTCACGGACTTGGTGTATGCTGGTGACATCGTCTTCTTTGCTGAAACAGCCCAAACCGCCCAAAATACCCTGGATGTATTACAAGCAAATGCTAACAAACTCGGCCTGGTGATAAATGGTGCAAAAACCAAATTCATTTTCACCGGCACTCAACCAGCTCAACTGCACCTCGAAGGCAACCCTATCGAAAGAGTAGACACGTTTAAATATTTGGGGTCGATCATCGACAGCCAACGTGTAGTGGCTACAAATGACATCAAAAGCCGCATTGGCAATGCTACAGCCGCATTCGCCTCTTTAAGGAAGTGCCTGTGGAGCCAAAATGACGTGACGATTGCAACCAAGATGAGGATATTTAATGCTTCCATCCGCACAATCTTACTGTACGGCTCGGAATCGTGGACTTTACTTAAAAGCGACCTGAACCTATTAGAACGATTCCAGCTAAGATGCCTGCGCAACATTCTGCACATAACTCTACGGGACCAATGGAAAAACGAAACGGTATTGCAGCTGTGTAAAAACCAAACTATAATCGAACTTTACCTAAGAAGACAACGACTTAGATGGTTTGGACACGTTTGCCGTATGGACAATAGCCGATTACCTTACCGATCGATTAACTCGCTGCGACCGGATGGGTGGAAAATCGCACGAAATGCCCCAAAGAAAACGTGGATATCCCAAGTGGCTCACGATCTTCAACCACTCCATTTCTCGATAACCGATGCCCAACAAGCCGCCCTAAATCGGAATCAATGGCGTGCTGTAATCCGTGACGTCCTGCCCCTGGCCTTCACAATGCAACGGTCACTGCCTTATGGACGTTGACATTTACGAAGATTAAGTCCAAGAGGAGGGGGTGGTGAGTCGCTGCAGCAATTTGGGCCAGGACTGGGCAGCTGGTCTTTGCTGCTGCCGCAGTTCTTCTAGGCCTCCCCCCCTCCTTCTCTCTTGGTGCGGCCTTCTTTTACTTGGTTGTTGCCGCTGCGGGGCGTTCGCGCTGCCTGGTTCTCTGCTGCCTGGTACATTGTTCACTCTTCACTACGGTCAGTGCGGCCAGCGCTATCTGCTGCTCCCTCAGGGGGACCATCTTCGACAGCGCCTCTTTTGGGTCAACGACGAGAAGCGGGAGGGACAAGGCCGTGAACTTGCCATCTGTTTCAAACTGGCGCCTATTCCCCCCCCCTGCAACCACTCCAGCCATCTTAGACTCTGGGCCCTTGGCCCCCCTTTTGCATTTTCCGGACTTACAAGAGGGGAGAGGGACTGAGGAACTCTCCTCCTTTCATCATCATTGGTTCTGACCTCCATATCTGCATGAACCCGCTTGAGTGGAATTTTAAGATCTGCGCAATTTTCTGTGGATGGAGTGTGTATGGTGTGATTGTTGATGAATGAACCCACTTAATTTTAACTAATTTTATATTATTTTGCTATTGTATTTTTGTACGTTTTTAATTGACCATAGTGGGGTATGTATGAGAGAGTGACTGTGGGTATACATGAGAGGACCGAGGGCGCAGCCTGGTGCCCCCTCCACTGAGTGCATAAGCAGAAGTGGTAGGGGGCCCAGGCCTACCTCTCGTCCTAGTATGAATGATAGATGCGGCCTGCCGGGAAAAGCGGGGGCCATGGGAGGGGGAGTCTACAGGGATGGGGGCGGGCCGGAGCATCCCGGTCATGATGGGGAGGGGCAGGTATAATGGGAGCTACAGGGTAGCCATTACCGGGGAAGGAGGGCTCGCTACATCACAGCGATCCCTTGTTCTGGCCCTGCAAGCTCAACTCAAGGACCTGGTGGCAAGAGAAGCCAGGGCCCTGGTCTCAGCTTGTTGCTGCTAAATGCCAGGTCTGTGATTCATAAAGCTCCCCTCGTCCGGGACTTAATACTTGACGAGGGGGCAGACCTGGCATGTATTACTGAAACCTGGCTGGGCCATGAGGGAGGAGTCCCCCTCTCAGAAATGTGCCCGGAAGGGTTTCAGGTGCTCCACCAACCACGACATCAGATAAGGGGTGGGGGAGTGGCAATTATTATCCGAGGATCATTAGTTCCTCTCAGGATCCCTGCTCCGGAGACTGTGGGGTGTGAGTCCCCTCTCTTGAAGTTGGACCTAGGGGTTCAAGTGGGCTTGCTTTTGACGTACCTACCTCCCAGCTGCGTCACAACAGCCCTGCCTGCGCTCCTGGAGTCAGTAGCCGGGTTGGCGGTTGAGTTCCCCAGACTGATAGTACTGGGGGACTTCAACCTGCCGTCCCTAGGCGAACAATCTGATGGGGCCCAGGAGTTCATGGCTTCCATGACAACCATGGACTTGACCCAGGTAATTCAGGGTCCGACTCGCGACACACACTCGACCTAGTGTTTCTCTCGGGGCAGTGGAGACGTGATCTTGAGTTAAGGGGAATAGAGATCTCGCCCTTGTCATGGTCAGATTACTTCCTGTTGAGGCTTGATTTTCGGAAGCTACTCCCCCACTGCAGGGAGGTGGAACCGATTAAGTGGTTCCGCCCCAGGCACCTGATGGACCCGCTGGGATTTCAGAAGGAGCTTGGGGAGATACCTGACTCTCTTGCCCACAATCCAACAGAGTCCTTGGTTGCCGCCTGGAATACAGCGGCGACTGAGGCGCTAGACTGGATTGCGCCTTTGCGGCCTCTCCGTGGCAGTGGATCCAGGAGGGCACCTTGGTTTACCGAGGAACTCCGGGAGATGAAGCGCCAAAAAAGACGCTTAGAGCGACGCTGGAGGGCTAGCAACTCCGAATCCGACCGAACACTACTAAGAGCCTTTATTAGGACTTATTTAGTGGCGATACGGGCAGCAAAATGTGCACATTTTTCCGCTCTTATTGCGTCCGCAGAATCTCGCCCAGCCGCCCTGTTTAGGATAACCCATTCCCTCCTGAAAGGGGGGGAAATGAGGGATGCCTTACAGGGACATGCTGAGGAGTTTGCTCAGTTTCTGTCGGACAAAATCGCTCAGATTCGGACAGACCTTGACTCCATTTTGACAGAACCAGTGGAGATGCCGAGGGAGGGTCTTGCTCAGACTTCCTGGAATGAGTTTCAGCTTGCCACCCCTGATGAAGTGGACAAGGCCATGGGAGTGATGAGTGCCTCCACCTGTTTACTGGATCTGTGTCCCTCTTGGCTGGTTTCGACCAGCAGGGAGGTAACACAAGGCTGGCTCCAGAGAACTACCCCTCCTTGCGGGAGGGATCTTTTCCACAACCTCTGAAGGAGGCGGTGGTAAGACCCCTCCACAAGAAGCCTTCTCTGGACCCACCTATTCTTAAAAACTATTGTCCAGTCTCCAACCTCCCTTTTTTAGGGAAGGTTGTTGAGAAGGTGGTGGCCCTCCAACTCCAACGGACCTTGGATGAAGCAGATTATCTAGACCCTTTTCAGTCTGGTTTCAGAGAGCCGAGGTGGCGCAGTGGTTAAATGCAGCACTGCAGGCTACTTCAGCTGACTGCAGTTCTGCAGTTCGGCTGTTCAAATCTCACCGGCTCAGGCTTGACTCAGCCTTCCATCCTTCTTAGGTGGGTAAAATGAGGACCCGGATTGTCGTTGGGGGCAATATGCTGACTCTGTAAAACCGCTTAGAGAGGGCTGAAAGCCCTATGAAGCGGTATATAAGTCTAACTGCTATTGCTAACTGCTATTCAGGCCTGGTTACTGCACCGAAACCGCTTTGGTCGCACTGACCAATGATCTCTGGCGGGCCAGGGATAGAGGACATTCCTCTATCCTAGTGCTCCTTGACCTCTCAGCGGCTTTCGATACCATCAACCATGGTATCCTTCTGCGACGGCTGGATGTGGTGGGAGTGGGCGGCACCATTATACGGTGGTTCTCCTCTTACCTCTCCGACAGGTCGCAGTCGTCGTTGGTTGGAGGGCAGAGGTCGACTCCTAGGCCCCTTAATTATGGGGTGCCGTAGGGGTCGGTCCTGTCCCCCCTCCTATTTAATATCTACATGAAGCCACTGGGTGAGATCATTCGCCGGCACGGGATTAAATACCACCAGTACGCGGACGTCACACAGTTGTATCTGTCCGCTCCGTGCCAACTCAGCGTAGCGGTGGAAGTGATGTGCCAGTGCCTGGAAGCTGTTAGGGTCTGGATGGTAGTGAACAAACTTGCACTCAATCCTGACAAGACCGAGTGGCTGTGGATGTTGCCCCCTAAGGACAGTCTAGCTAGTCCGTCCTTAAGCCTGGGAGGAGAAAATTTGCTCCCCTCAGAGAGGGTCCGCAACTTGGGGGTCCTCCTGGATCCGCAGCTGACGTTGGAACATCACCTGTCGGCTGTGACCAGGAGGGCCTTTGCCCAGGTTCGCCTGGTGCACCAGTTGCGGCCCTATTTGGACCGGGAGGCACTGCGAACAGTCACTCACGCCCTCGTCACCTCAATATTGGATTACTGTAATGCGCTCTACATGGGGCTGCCCCTGAAAAGTGTTCGGAGAGTACAATTAGTCCAGAATGCAGCCGTGCGAGCACCCACCCACACTACACCTATCCTCCGCGAGTTGCACTGGCTCCCTATTGGTCTCCGAGCACAATTCAAGGTGCTGGTTATTACCTTTAAAGCCCTACATGGCCTAGGACCCGGATATCTACGAGACCGTCTTCTGCCACACACCTCCCTAAGACCGATAAGATCGCACAGGATGGGCCTTCTCCAGGTGCCATCAGCTGGACAATGTCGGCTGGCGACGTCTCGGAGTAGGGCCTTCTCTGTTGCCGCTCCGGCCCTATGAAATGAGCTACCCCCAGAGATCCGGACCCTACCCACTCTCATGGCCTTCCAAAAAGCTATCAAAACCTTGCTATTCCGGCAGGCCTGGGGCTGTTGACCCCTTGACTGAGGTCCAGCCCCGCTTATACTGGGTGCATGTTGTGTTTCTTTTAATCTGCTATGTCTTATTTGACTTATGTGACTCCCGGAGTCCCCCGGGATTGGGCGGCCTATAAATTTAAGAAATAGAAATAGAAATATCTAATTTTCATTTTAGAAGAAGAGTACAGTTACTAACTACTTTTTTAAAAAAAAACCATCTTGGAAATAGTTTTTGTACTTTTGCAAATGGAGAGACAGAAAAAAATGATGGTATGTTTTGGTGCTATATTATATTTCATACAGTTAACAGATAAATGTAGAAATGAAATGTTTGATTCTTTCACCTTTTTCCATACTGCATTTAGGTCTAACAATTTAAACATGTAAATTAAATGTACATTTTAATATAATGATCTGCTTTTGCAGTCTTTTTTCTTCATTTTGCTCCTGTGTCCATTGTGGGATGGTTACATTTGAGTAGGAGAAGCCCAAATGAAGAGCTAGCCTACTGTGTTTTTGATCCGATTGGATAATTTGTTACATAAATACAAATTATTTTGTTTTATGTTTTTGTTTTAGCTGTCCTCTGCAAACTGGGTGTACCTCTGGGACCAATGCCTAATGAAGACATTGATGTTAGTAATTTGGAAGCACTGGAAAAATATCGTGTTTTTACTCGCTATTTTAAGGTAGCAGAAAAAGAAAGTAAAAAAACTCCTTGGTGGCGAACGTATAAGAAATTCATCACTCCAGAGGAAGGTATTGACCATCAAAGGGCACAAAATCCCAGCCCAAGTTTCTTCCCCTTCCAGTAGCTTTGATCAAATAGTTTAATATTTTTCCCAAAGGCATCATGCATTTTATATACTTATACATTTTATTGACCATGATAGAACATATTTTTGAATAAACATAAAATTATAATGTACAATGCTGTTGAGAAAGTGAACAGGAAAGTATAAAAATAAAGTTGAAGATTTGGCTTTTATAATTATATCTTGAAAGTGAAACAGAACAATTGTTTCTGTTCAAAAAGCAAGGCATCTTTATTAGAAAAATGCACTGATTTCTTCTCCCTTTAACTTGTAATAAATTCTGCAACCTTAAGAGTTCTAGAAATCAGAGATTCTAAGTCTACAACAGGCACTTTCTACATATTCTAAGATAGAAAATAAATTGTTATTTTCACCTTTAACACATGTTATTTAAACAAATAGTTATGGGTTGTCCATCAGTATATTGTATAGAAAGCTACAAGATTTATTTTGCATAATCTCTTTTCTTTTAAATCTTAGATGAAGAGGCAAAGATCGACATTGGTCTGCCCAGTCTTCCACTATCACGGAAAAATATATATAAAGAGAGAAAGGCTTTTCGGAAACAAAATTTATCTAATCCAGAACTGGAAAAGGCATCCTGGCTCAAAACATGTATGTTAGTAACCACTCTCCCAACATTTATTTCTTTTGCATTCGCAAGCATTCATCCATTTTGCTTATTTTGTTTCTGCTTGCAGTGCAGATTCCACTAGATGATGTCAAAGCTGAATGGGAAAGAACCAGTGGCCCATATCACAAGCAACGATTAGCAGAACACCATGGACTGTACCGGGATTTGTTTGATAATGCTATGTTTGTTCCCAGAGTGCTTCTAAAAGTGGAATATAACCAGGATGAGAATTATGTTATGCCAGTTTATTATGGAAATGTGGTTACTCCCACAGAGGTATTATACAAGAGTAGGAGCTTTGAGATAATGTACATCCTTTTTTTGGTTTTGGTTTGTCTGCTGATCATGTATTACGTATAAGACACTAAAGTAAATTTCCTGTAACATTTTACAAAATTGTGCCTGATGAATATGTCATTACTCTAAACACTTTAATAGTTATATGTTCTCTATGTACTAATATAGTGCTCTGCCAGTGGAATTCCCACCTTGCAGGGTTACAATTGTTAGCGTTAAGATGCATGAAATCAGATTCACTATAAATTAATTCTACGATGTAACACCTAGTAAATAGGAATAATTATAATCCAAGATACCTGTAGTGCTCTCTTTGTCAGATTAACTACAGCTAATCCTTACTTACTGACCACTTGTTCAGCAGCTGTTCAAAGTTACAATAATGCTGAGAAAGGGGCCATGATTGATCCTAGAGGATGTGGCTGTCACAATTACATAATCGCAATTTGGGTATTTGGCAACCAGCATGGATTTACAATGGTCATTTTCCTGCAGTCATGTGATCACCTTTTGTGACCTTCCCCACCATTTGATCAACATAACATTGTGCTTAACAATGTATGGTTATTTGCTTAATGATCACAACGGGAACTGATATCAGTGATGTTTTATTTTACGACTGGGTCACTTAGCAATGCAATTTCCAGTCTCAATTGCATCGGTGAGGATTACCTGTAAAGTGAATATAACTTTAACTTCCACTTATTAAATGTCTGTGTACTATTTTTCTAGTACAATGCCTAGAGCAGTTTTCAACTACATGCAGACAAATGCTAAAAATAAGCAATGAATTGTTTTTTGTGAAGAAAAAAATTATTAGTTGCACCAGTAAAGCAGAAACTACCACCATCTATTAAATGTCTGGGACCATGAGACATTCTTAACCTATCACATAATCATGACAAGAGGTGCTTCAATTACTGACACTCAACCTTACTTGTAAATTCTGTGTGGTCTGGAATAATCTTACAGAATTAGATAGCTTTTTGCAATACTATTGGTGTTTGGGTGAGATTTCTGTTATCAATAACAGCAGTATGACCTTTTTTATTGTCCACAGAATCTCCCAAATTCATGCAGTAAGGAAATTTGTATTTGGACCAGTTATTTTCTCTTATTTGTAACCTAAAATGGAAGAAAAGGGGTGTGAAAATCATCAAGATTGTTATTGTACATATGCTGATTGAAAATAATCCCCTCCCAAATTCCCCAAACATTTTGAACTATACTTTCTGTTCACTTGAGTGAGGGTGGGAGGTTACTACCTTTCCTTTTGCAATCCATGGCTCCAAAAATTAGTTCCTACCCCCAACCTTTTCTCTACCGCATCTTCCTTTTTAACTCCCAACTCCCTTGAGAATATTAGTTTTGATTCTCCATGCTGCAGTTATTAAGAAATGATATCGATGTCTGTTGACTGATGTAAAAGTTGTGACCAGCTAAGAGAGCAAGTTTAAGAACACAAATTATTGTTATTTCGACTAAGACCACTCAACTACATCAGTGACTCGGGACTGCTTACAATTAAAGTTGGAATTCTTTATTCAGGACCATGGTGGGGCAGGGGTGAGGAATAGCTATTTAATACTCATTGTCATATTTTCCTGTTTAGGCTTTTAATCATCCTGAAGTTTCATTTGAAGCAGAGGAAGGAACACTTTGGACATTGTTGCTCACTAATCTAGGTAAGTGCCATTATGTTAGGAATACTTTCTTACATGATAGAATTTCTTAACAGATTTTCCATTGCATATTTTGATGGCGCTTCTGATTAAAATCCAGTTACTGCACCCGAAACAGACACTTTTAAACTGCAAAAGTCTATAGAGTGGAAAAAAAAACCCAGAAATCATATAATTAAGAAAAACTGCCTAGATCGGGGTTCCTCAAAGTGGTTAATATTGACCCCCAGAGTCAGTGGGACCATTCAATGAGTTGATAAATGGCTGGAGTAACCTTGAGTTGTCTCTCATAATGGTTCGTTGCATAGTCAGTTTAGACAGGATTTGGTATTTTTATCCACCTATTGAGACCTTCCCAAGGATCTGAGATAGGCAGAGGATGTTTGATGATGTTAAAGGTTGTTTGTAGTATTAAAATACCCATTAAATTGTTTTCATATAATGTTTGGAATCGATAAACAATTTGAAATGGAGGAAGAGTTGATGAGATATAGAATAATAATAATAATACTTTATTTACGGTCACAGACCAAAACACTATGAGATATAGAGTTTGGGGATCCCTGGCCTAGATAGTTGTTCAATTTAATTTAGATAATTCTTGCTTTTGTAAGGTGGGACTGGGCATTTTAAAGGAAGATTTTGCAAGTTCTAGATGGGTTTTTTTTTAAATCCATCTAGACTTTTTAAAGCTTGTAAAAGTTGTGAGCAACATAAAAGAAGGCTGCATTTCCCCCCCAAAGCTGATCAAATTGTACCATTATCCAAACTCACTTACTGCTTTGTCTGTCCAGGCACATTGCAGGCTTTTGCTAAAATATTGTCTGCCAGATCTGGAAACCTGCATGAGTCATAGATTAAAATTAAAATACTCTTAGTAAATAGCTGTATTCATTTATTTAATTAATCTATATATCAGCCATCTCACTATCCTAGTGATGGTTCTGGGAAGAAAACTGATGGATGACTAAGGATTAATATGTGGCACAGATGTATCAGAACTGGGAGGGGGGAGTTATTTTGTCAAATGTTTCTTTATATAATATTGTGCAACCTTTGTCATTCAGTTTTTTAAAAAGCCATTGTGAAGCTTTTATACTAGCATGAAAAATGAACTGTTGTAGTAAAAAAGAAAAAACTGAATATGCTACAGCCAAAATAGTATAATAAAGAGATATTTTGTAAGATAAGTTGTATATTTACTGGGGTTTTGTATATCTTGTGTGTACAGATGGGCACCTGTCTGATGGCAATTCGGAGTATGTCCATTGGTTGGTGTGAGTATTAGAACTGTATAGAATACAGAATAATAGAGCTGAAAGGTACCTTGGAGGTCTTCTAGTCCAAACTCCTGCACTGAGGGCATCATTTTCATATTCAAAGGGAATATGGAACAGAATCTCAAAATTTAGTTTCCAAATGTACTATCATGCTAATTTCCCCCAATCCACCCATTATTATAGAATCAAAATGTATCTGTTAGCATGGTGACTGGGGAATTCTGGGAGTTGAAGTCCACAAAACCTAAAGAAGCTAAGGTTGAGAAACACTGGTCTAGCCTATTCCACTGTTCAGTGTACAATCTACCAGTATTATGGCAAGTCCAACAATGGCCTTCAAATCAGCAGACTCCATTGGCTTCTGTTGATGGAGCAGCATATACTGTTAGAAGTGTGCCCTTGATAATCAGCAGTATCTGGAAGGTGAGAGGTTCTCCCCATATTAGTCTTGATGCATACTTCTTACATGTGCATTCTACCTTTCCTCTAAGGAGATTGTGATGGTATGCATGGAATAGTTTGTCATATTACCTTTGCATAAAGAATTTCCTCTATAGATGAATGAGGACTTGAATCTGGATCAGGGGTGGGTTCCTGCCAGTTCTAACCTCTTCTATGGAAGAGGTTCCACAAATCTACAGTGCCCTTTAGTACCGGTTCCAGCTCCCTCCCCCCACCCATCCGCACATCATCAAGATGAAGAGTGAGAGGAGGAATTCTGGGAGTTGAAGTCCACAAGTCTTAAAGCTGTCAAGTTTGAACACCCCTGGGTTTTTTTTTCTAAAGGGTTAGGGGTGCAAGGGTCTTGTAACTTGACAGCTTTAAGACTTGAGTGCTTCAAATGCCAGAGTTTCTGAGCCAACATTTTGGTTGTTAAGCAAGAGCATTGTTAGGTGAATTTCACCACATTTTACAAATTGGTCACACCCACCTAGCCACATGACTGCCAAGCCACTCCCACCCAGTCACATGGCCAGCAAGCCACTCCCACCTGATCACATGGCCGGCAAGCCATTCCCACAAAGCAGGCCACCTCTACAGAAGAGGTTCTAAAAAGTTTTGAAACCCACCACTGATCTGGATCTCCCTTATCCCAGTCATGCTCTTTAATTATTATCCCACGTTGGCTCTTTCATCTATTAATATCTATCCAAAAATATTATATCTAATATAAGGCCATTTTAACCTGTGTATTACTCTGCCAAAGATTATATATGAGAGATTTATTTTCCCTCATAAGACAAAAAGGGGGGGAAAATATATGGAACTAGAGACCCTAACAAGATGGTCTGTATTGCAAAAAAAAAAGGAAGAAAAATATTAGAAGGAAGAATTTGGAAGGGCCTTCCAAATTCTTAACCTCAACCTTCCCCAGAGAGGATGCCTTCTGAATGTGAGGTTTCCAAGTCTTAGAATTCTCTGTGTGGCCACAGCTGAGAATCTGGGGAATTTAAAATCCATACATCTTAAAATTGGCGGAAAGCTGTCTGACCTTCAATAAACTTTACAGCTTTGAATTGGCTAATCAGGAATTCTTGTGAAGTTGACAGAACCCTGAGGATTGCATTGATTTCTGAGACATGCCATATAATGTAATACTGGTTAGAACAGAGATGAGATCCTTGGAATCCAACAGCACTCCACCTAGTAAACTTAAAAGACCCTGAGGGATCCAAGACTCTGAGGGATCTTTTAGACCCTGAGCTCAGAGTTTCCCCAGCACTGTACACTACCCAGTTAAATTGCTAGCAGCTTTTGCCAAGCAGCAAAACAGTTTTGCAAGGGATCTTGCTAACCTTTATTATTATTATCCTCATTGGAATAGCTCCAACTTCCCCGAGATAAACTGTAATTCTATCCTTTGGTGGCTGTAGAATGAATTCTTTGTTTGTTCAGGGGAATGATGTCAGGCCAACATGTTTGGATCCTGTTTTATATCAACAGGGGAAACATTCCAGGCAACCAAATAGAGGCAGGGCAAGAAATCTGCCATTATTTCCCTGCATTTCCAGCCAGAGGAACAGGATACCATCGCTATGTTTTCCTTCTATTCAAACAGGACCAGCCAATTGATTTTACTGAAGATGTGCGGCCAATGCCATGGTAACTCTTCACGTTATCCATATGATGATGAAAGAAAATTTGTATTGGAATGTTACATCTTATCTCAGGAGGTGACAGGTGTAGGAAGGAAAACTGATCAGTTTAAGATTTTTTTAAATATTAAGAACCAAAGGTGCTTTTTCAAGAGGCAACTGGACTTTCTGTTTTTTTCTTTGAAAATGTTTCGCTTCTCATCCAAGAAGCTTCTTCAACTCTGACTGGATGGTGTCAGAGCCATTCAGTCAGAGCTGAAGAAGCTTCTTGGATGAGAAACGAAATGTCTTCAAAGAAAAATCAGGACGTCCAATTGCCTCTTGAAAAAGCATCTTTGGGACAGCCATTACCTGCATGACTGAATCTCCAGAGACATTTAATATTAAGAATTTAAAACAGTTCAGTTCAGCAGAAAAACAAAAAACCAGACATAGCACAACTTGAAAACAAGAACAACTAGCCAAATGGCTTTAAATGTTGAAACCTTCTTATTGGACAGTAGTATGTATACACAACACTTTAGGCTGATTTTTTGGGTAGAAATCAGCATATGGCCTGTAGTTATATTAAGTAACTCTGGGGTCTCCCAGTGTGATGCCCACAGATAGAGTGGGATACAGGTGTTGATGCTCACTAAGCTCTGTTTTTTAAATGGCTGTACAATGAATGTACAATGGAAGGCAGAGGGAACAAAGTCAAGATAAAACTGCTTATAAGAAGCTGTTAGAGGAGAATTGGATATAATTCTCTCATTCCAGGAACCTCATGTTTATACCTGTTTAAAATTTAAATCAGTTTTGAATTGTTTTTTTCTCACTTTCACTCTCCTTAAAATATGATTTCTAGGGCGGGAAACAGTGCTCAACACATAGCACTTCTATATTTTCAATTTAAGAGTTCAAAAATTGATGTTTGAACAGGGGGCTAGTAATAGATGAAGAGATTACAAAACAAAAACCCATTGCATTTGTATTTTCATTTCTTCAGTCACAGCCTCAGAATGAGAACCTTCAAAACATTTGACTTCTACAAGAAGCATCAGAGTGACATGACACCAGCAGGACTGGCGTTTTTTCAGTGCGAGTGGGATACGTCTGTTACAAACATCTTTTATGAGCTTCTTAGTAAGTAATGGATCACATGTAAAATATCGTCAATTTTGCATTTTATTTAGGGTTGAAAGGAAATGGGACTTTTGTTATCCCCCCAAAAAAACCCATATAATTGGGTGGGAGTGGGGTGGAAGCTGTAGTTTAAACCCAAAATTGATAGAAACTGGAAGCTTCCTCTTCAAAAAAAAATCCCTTGATCTGTCACTCTTTTATAGAGCCTGTTTTGTGTAATTGGCACTGAAATAGTATGGCAGAGAACTTGCAAATGTACTCATAATTTAGCATGTGGTAAATATGCATGGAATAGGAGCCATGTTTAATGGGGTGCTGGGGGGAGTCGTTGAGCATCTTATTCCTAAGACTTCTAGGAGCTTGTTTTGACCCCCTCCTCCATCCAGTAACGAATGCCGAGACAAGCTTAGCTGGAATTCCACAGCACTTTATTAGCAGGAAACATAAATCTCGATGGCTGAAAGCACAAGCATAACAAACAGTTAAGAACCTTGGCAGCAACTCAGACTTCGACAGAGACAGATAACAGTTTCTCCAGCGTTAAGAATGAAGTTGAATCCTGCAAACCAGACTCCTCCCAGAGTCTCTCCTTAAATACAATCTTGAGAGGAGCCTAATTACAACTACCTGGGTCCAATTATCTTTTGTAACTGCGTAGCTGTCTCTCCGTCGATCGTTGCCTGGCATCCAGGACCATCTCCCTTGTCTCCTCATCACTATTCCAAGGCATGACGTCAGGAGCACACTCACTTCGGCTTTCACCGTTGCTCCATGCCTCAGGCGCCTCCTGGTGGCCAATCAGCCTCTCTGCGCCCTGCTCGGAGTCGGAACCCTGTCTAGGGTCCTCCACCTCTTCCAGAGCCAACTCATAAGGCCCCTCGCTGACAGAGTCTGTTTGCAGCTCCAATGGCTCCTGCTGGACCACAACAGAGCTCCAGTGTAAAAATCTTTCCAGATTCAGCATGAGACTCATTCTATCAATGCTCAAATGTTAAGCAGGGCCGTAACGGGCTTATATTTGGACAGAAAATCACCAGGGAATTTCTGAGCCTGTAGATCAGATTAGAAAGTTGGAAGGAAACATCCCTGGAAAGGCAATGGTAAATCATGTCCTTACACCTAGCAAGAAAACATCACGGACAAATCCTTTAAGTCTAAGCAATCACACTGGATTAAGTTCCCTTTATTCCCTTGTTAGTTGCATGGTAAATTTGAGGGATATCTATTGCTATTTCAGTGGCAGATCCTATGAAATTATAAAGAAAGTCCCCCTGTATGTATTACAGGTTTTTAGTAGTAATGATTGATTTATTATGTGCCATCAGGTTTTTAGTAGTAATGATTGATTTATTATGTGCCATCAGGTTAGTAACCACACACATCAATATTCTCCCTGATGATCTGTCTTTCAAGTCCTCCAATAATGCAAACATCACAACTGTAACTGAACAGTTTATTTTATTGCTGGTTGTTTTCCTCTTCTTTTTCCTTCCTCCTTTCCCAGCATTAACACCTTCTGCAGAGTGTTAAGTCTCCACATAATGTGTCTGAAATAGGATAATTTGAACCTGGTCATTTGTGGCTCAAGTGGGAACCCTGGATTAATTTTTTGACAACCCATTTGTTTGTTTTTTTGCCTGTCCACAGTGTACTTAGGAGTCTTCTCCAACACCAAAGTTGAAAAGTTTAATACTCTTCCTATTCTGTTTCAAAGTTCCAGCCGTAACTTTAGCTTGAAACTATTTTGCTTTTTGAAATACTAAGACTATTGAGTGTTGTACTACTCAATAGTCTTAATATTTTAAGTCATATACTGTTGGTTGGTGCAGCTTCCAGGCCCCCAGTGGTTTTATTTAGAGGAGGGGTGTCAAACTGGATTTCTTTGCGGGCCGGATCAGCATTGTAGTTCTCCATGGACTGGCCAGGGGGGAGAGGGGAAACGGGACAGACGCCTCCTGCAGTACTCCACCAGCCAAAACGGGGCACGGGGGGGCCCACACGAGACACCCCCACACTCCATTTTTGGCCTGGACGGCCTCTACGCTGCAAGAAACATAGAGGCACTTTATTAGAAGAGAAGGAAGCATATGCTTTTTCAGGGCACAGTGAAAATACTGCAGATCATAACAGTTAAAAGATAGAAAACCAATGAGCCATTAATTGGTCAACCATTGAGATAAGAATCTTAAGGTCAGAGGTTGTAATTGTTGAGAAGTGCTAACATTCTCTCTTCCTTTTATAGACATGAAGGAACCAGTGTTTGACTTTGTTCAGCCACCCAAATATCATCCTCCCCAGAAGAAATATCCACACCGTCAGCCCCTGAGGTACCTAGACAGGTACAGGGACAGTGATGAACCCACCTATGGCATTTACTGAGCAGACGAACATACTTATTTCCATAGGAGATCTGAACAGAGTAATTTGTGTGTTTGGCTCCCACCCCCCACCCACCCCGTAAAAAAGAACAGAAGTCTATAAAATATCATTGAAAGTGATCCAGTTTACCACCCACTTGGAAGAAAATCCAGTTTCCATCTCTTGTGTATATGGTCTCAGATGTGTTGCTAATTTTTTTCCAGTATTTGATCAAGAAAACTTGAAGAATAAAATATTTTTATTTGAATAAAATCAGACAATACATTACATGTTACAAAAAGTGATCGATTGCTACAGAAGCTGGAGTATGCATTATCTTTCATATTAAAAGAGAAGGAAAAGCATGATTTCAAAATATTTGAAAACAGTTTCCTGGAAAGAAGCACATGGAATTCTTTGCAGGCATAGGTTGCTGGGACTGAGTGGCATAGGTGTGGGCTGTAGTTCCAGTGTAGTTCCAATGTACCTGCATTAAAGCCTCCAAATAAGATTGTATGGGAATGTTTTCCTCTGAGCCAGTCTTGTCTGCTGATGACTGTATAAACAAGTCGCTGCAGTTTCCTTGGGAAGAGTTTCAGAATTGGTTTACCATTGTGTCAGCATTCAAAGTATCATGCAGAATTAAATCAGAGTCCAAGGCAAAACGATCCTTAAAGTTCCAATTTAATAAGTCAGGCATCTTGGCACACCTGTGGAATCCCAATTCTGGAAGTTACCTAAGATTCCCACCCAGTTGAAAGTTCATGATCTTGTCCCCACACCCACAAATCCATCACATGGTCCAATCTTCTTCTTCCAAGCTGACATCTCCACCCAGCTGGTTCCGGTCAGGTGCAGAGGTGCAGAGACAAAAGATGGCCTTGGCTTCTAGAAAAGAATGACAACAACACATTCCACAATTCTACTCTTTCTATTCCCCCCTCCCAACTACTACACCAGTGGTTCCCAAACTTGGCAACTTTAAGACTTGTGGACTTCAACTCCCAGAATTCTCCAGCTGGGAGTTGAAGTCCACAAGTCTTAAAGTTGCCAAGTTTGGGAACCACTGTACTACACTAATGAAACAGCATAATGAAATAAGAGAGTGTGGCAGGCCAAAGATCCTAAAAGGGATATAACTGCAGGCCTGACACATTGCCTTTTTCCTGGTGCTGAGGGTGGCCTAACTAACTGCGCCTAAGACAGGACTAAAATTCACAGTCTCCAGGTTTCTAGCCCAATGCCTTAACCACCATACTAGACTGTCCCTCAGGGCCCAACTATCATTACAATTGGTAATTCTTTAGGCAATCTTCCGAGGTGGGGAGTTATTGTTTTGGATTGTTTTTATAGTGGGTTTTTATTTTTGTAACCACCTGGAGTCACCAAGAGTGAGTTGGGCAGCCATATAATTATAAGTAAATAAATAAATAGCATTCTCAAGTTCAAAACATTGAAGTACAATGGATATGTCCCACTAGCTATAAAGATTGACAAGTGAAAGATTTACCATAGCAGACATGATCACCAACCAAGCAATTTTATGTTCAATGAAATCAATTTGTCAATACGGGAAATCTAGGAATCCAAAAATGATGTCAGTTGTTGAATTTTTTGAAACATGCTGAAAACATTTGTTTATCATTTTTGTATCTGTTCCACTTTTACATACTAAAATAGGTCTCATAGCCATAACTATTTTTACTGTTAGAATACTTAGATCAAGGCTCAGATTTATATTTTTGCCAAGCACCTGATTATGTAAGCACATTCTTTTGGAGCAATTAAGAATAAAGCCACTGAAGAATTCAACCATTCTTCAAAAATGAGCGTATCCAGCCTAGCATTATGGGTTTACAGTAAAGCCTTCTCTTGGTTTTGTTTTAATTTAAAGCCATTGCCAATAACTGCAAACATTTGTCTGAATGTTTGTGCTGTTTGAAACTTATTTTAAATCATACCATCACAATTTAATTAAGGATGAGACATATAGCAAGAACAGCTTTACACAGCAATTTAAAGAAAATATATGGCAATATTTGGAGGAAGATATATTCCATTATTTACACAACCTGAGTTTGTAAAATTTTACATTGAAATATTTATACTTTTTAAAAAGTCCTTACTAGTTTTATTAGTCTCCTAGTAGTTTACAAAATAAGATTGATTATGTTACTCCTTTCTCTTTTTTATATGTTCTAGTGACCATTTGTAGCATTGAAGTCAGCTCAGTTCCAGGAAAGACTTAAACCAGACATCTCCAGCAAACTTACTGTTTTACTTCATGGAGACTAGTCCAAATGATCACTATGGATCTTACCAGTGGGATCTATGGACACATCCCAGTCTACAGATCTTAATTGGAAGTGCAATAGATGATTATAGTAGTTGAAAATCAGAGCCATGCCAACATGCTTTGGTTTATACAGCATATACTGTACATACTATATAGACCTTAACCAAGGTCCCTTATCTTCAAAGAGCTGGGAAAGACCAGATCCTGAATGGCTTGGATTGGGGTGGGTCCTTGGTTAACAACCAATGGAATTTGGCAACAGAGATTGCCAGCATTGCTGTTGCTAAGCAATGTACTCACATGAGATAAATCAAGGACTATCTTATATAGTATGTACAAAATATGCTGTATAAACCAAAGCATGTTGGCATGGCTCCAGAGACGTAGAAATGTTTCTAAAGTTTATTCTCCTCTTCAGCAGAACAAAATTGGCAAACAATATCTGACTCTTTGGAGATTTAGCCGGCCAGAGAAACATTCAAAATGTAATGCCAGGCTCCTGAGCGCTCTCTGTTTTCTCTCTAGTAACACCTTCCTTGGCTAAGCTTTGGTTCCCTTTTGCCCCTCCTGACTGCAGCTTGAAGCACTGGCTCTTTTCTCTGGGAAGGCAAGCAATGTAACAAGAGTTTTTGTGTGTCAACCTGAAGAGGATAATCTATCAAATGCCTGCAAAACATGGGCATCTACATTTTCCAACTCCTCTACATGTTCTGCTTCATCAGAGTGGCCTTTATGCTCAGTAGGCACTGAGTCTGCCAACCTTCAGTGCCTAAAGATAAAGGTTCCCCTTGCACATATGCACTAGTCATTCCCAACTCTAGGGGGCGGTGCTCATCTCCGTTTCAAAGCTGAAGAGCCAGTGCTGTCCAAAGATGTGTCTGTGGTCATGTGGCCGGCATGACTAAATGCCGAAGGGGCACAGAACACTGTTACCTGCCCACCAAAGGTGGTTCCTATTTTTCTACTTGCGTTTTTACGTGCTTTTGAACTGCTAGGTTGGCAGAAGTTGGGACAAGCGGCACTAGGGATTCAAACACTGAACTGCCAACTTTTCTGATTGATAAGCTCAGTGCCTTAGACACTGAGCCACCACGTCCCTCATTCTCAGTGCCTACTCAGTGCCTACTGAGGTTTAATTAGAAGGAGGCTGGATTTTTTTCCTCCCCCCCCCCAGATGAGTACACATCTTGCACCAATTTGCTTTTGAAAAAACCTTGAAAGATGCTGATCCTAAGCCATCTTTGGTTCTAAAGGAAGCATAGCTTTGTTTTAATTTTCAGATCAAGGTTACTTATATTATAAAAAGCAATAAGAAGGCCTGGGTAATAGCTAGAGTTGGTGTTTCATTTAGGCTTGGTTAAAATAAATATAGTTAATATTATGCTCCAACCATGTGTTTCCTCTTATGACCATTAAAGATTACAATTTGTTACCAACTTTTAGAAGCCTCATGAGCTCAGCCAATCCTTTAGGAGCTGTAGGTGACATCAGATGGTGCATCTTCAGAGGAAATAATAAAACTCAAGTTAACTGATTAAACATTGAAATAGATAGCACTGGTCTAAATATTGTTTGAAATAAGGAGAGAAAATTCAAACCCAAAATTTTGAGGTTTTTTCCCACTTACAAAAAGGACAATGCATTTAATATCAGGGGATCTGAGATGACCTTAAATGCTGTGCTGTATTGTGCAAACTACAGATAGCTTCTGTCCCTTTAAGGCTCACTCCTACATTCAGGACCTCCCCTTGGAGGTTTGGTATGTGCTATTTTCTCTTTCTCTTTACTTTGCTTCCACTGGGGAAATGGCTTCCTCTGGATCACAGAAGCTGGAAGAGAAATTAATATGCTGCATTTGTCTGGAGAGGTTTACCACCCCTGTAACTGTGCCTTGTGGACACAGTTTTTGTGAGAAGTGCATCAACAGCCACTGGGACAAAGAGGAACAAGCACCCAATCGCCAGGAGACCTGCAGTTGCCCTGAATGCCGAAAATGCTTTCCAGAGAGACCCAAACTTAGCAAAACTGTCCAGCTTGAAAACCTGGTAGAGCTGCTGAAACAGGAAGAAGTCTGCCCAGGTGTCTCAGAAGGAGAGATGAAGAAGGCAGCTGGTTCTCAGGCAAGGCAATGCCCAAATCATGGCCGGCCCTTGGAGCTTTACTGTGTAACAGAGAAACGCTGCATCTGCTGTGTGTGTACCGTGAGAAGCTGCCAAAAGCACCAGAGGGCTCTCTTTGAAGAGGGACGGAAAGCTCAAGAAGTAAGCAGGTGGTAGAGTCAAGGCTAGTAGCTAGTGGGTTAACAGGATTCACCTTAAGAGAGGCTGAGACTTGTCTAATGCTAAATGGGACTAGGCTGTGGTTTTCTCTGTACAGGTCAGTGGTGGGTTCCTACCGGTTCAGAGCAGTCCGGCTGAGCCAGTAGTAGTTTGGCAGCCTGGGTTGCTGGAAGCAGCAGCGACCCAGGCCTGCCATGCCCCTGAAACGATTCTCCAGGCAGCACCATGGGCGCCACCATCTTGTTTTTTGTTTCTGTGCATGCGCAAAACAATCTTTATTGTACTGCGCATGCACGCAAAGCACCCACAAGCGAACTGGCAGTAGTGACTGCCGGAACCCACCCCTGGTACAGGTAGTCCTCAAATTACAATCATTTGTTCAGCAACCATACATGTTAAGGCACGCAGAACGAAGGGACGTAATGACTGGTGGCTAAAGTACAGTGCCCAAAAGTCACATGATCAAAAATTGGGTGCTTGCCAGCTTGCCCACATTTACAACCACAGGGGAACAACTTCCCCCCCACCCAACATGCTTTTTTTGCTTCCTGTACTCCATGGCCCCTGCTGCCTTAGCTGACTTTCACCATCTTTTTGGTTGTGCTGCTGAGCAAGTGTGCCCAGCCTGGCCCTTTTGCAATTCAGCTGGGGAATGAGCACAGTGGTTTTCTCCCAAGAACTGGGGAATTTGGCCTCACGTGGCAGTGGTGAACGGCCAGTGTGATTCTTGTCAGCATCAGGAGCAAGATAATGGGAAGGCCAATGGGTCAGCGGAGTGTACCATGTGACATGGGCTTGAGCTGGGCTTCATGCTGCAAAAGGATTTGTGCTGCACTGGGACTCAGGTTCCCACTGCACTGTGGCTCATGAGCTGCAGGAAGCCACAGCACTGCAGCCTGATTGGTTCTAGTGTTGTGCTGCCTTGCAACCACAAGAGCAACCACAAGGGCAGAGATGTGGGAGGATAGATAGATGGGGTAGTTTAAGGGGAGGCAGTCCCTTATCTTGAAAAAACCCAGTATCAGAGCTGGGAAAGACCAAACACTGAATGGCTTGGATTGGGGTGGGTCCTTGGTTAACAACCAATGGAATTTGGCAACAGAGATTGCCAGCATTGCTGTTGCTAAGCAATGTACTCATATGACATAAATCGAGGACTATCTATATAGTATGTACAGTATATGCTGTATAAACCAAAGCATGTTGGCATTGCTCTGATTTTCAACTACTATAGTCATCTATTGCAACTCCAATTAAGATCTGTAGACTGGGATGTGTCCATAGATCCCACTGTGGTAAGAATATGTGTTGGTTTTCTTAGGTATCGGTTTCCAACAGTGGTGGGATTCAAAAAATTTTACTACCGGTTCTGTGAGCATGGTGTGGCTTGGTGGGCGTGGCAGGGGAAGGATACTATAAAATCCCCATTCCCTCCCCATCAGCTGGGACTCGAGAGGCAGAGAACAGATGGGGGTGGGGCCAGTCAGAGGTGGTATTTACCAGTTCTCCCAACTACTCAAAATTTCCGCCAGAACTGGTCAGAACCCGCTGAATACCACTTCTGATTTCCATTCTTTTCCACCCATATTGGGAACTTATGGTAAAGGTTGGGACCTCATAGTAAAGAAAACGATGTCCCTGCTAATGCCACATTTGTCTCAAATGCAACCAGGCAATTATATCCCAATGTAATATAATTAATTAGCTTAACAGTTAATAGTTTTCTGATGTGCTTTAAAGTATCTTAGGAAAGGTCCAATATGTAATGAAATTATATTTACTATATTTATGTATTTACTTCAAAGTATTGATGATTTAGTCTAGCCCCCAGACACTCTTGTGATCTAACCCCAAAATAGGATTAAAAATCAAAATATAAGAATAAGAAAAATATATAATACAACAGCCAAATCTGTGATCATTGCCTATAATCAACTCAGGCCAAAGGCAAATTGGAATAGTACTGTGCAGATTTATAGTAGTTATTTTCTGAGACTGAATAAAAGGGCTCTTGGGCCTCTGAGGAAGGCTATCCAGAAGAGGCCTGTTGTCTGCTCCACAAACCATGCACAATTTGAAATGGTAATGATTTTGCTTTGATGCTCTCTCACAAGGGATATCATCCTGAATGTATGTCCAGATCTGAAGGCAGTGGTAAAATTCAATTTTCAAATTCAAAACTACCGGTTTTGTGGGCATGGCAGAGGAAGGATATTGCAAAATCCCCATTCCCACCCCACTTCGGGGCCAGCCAGAGGTGGTATTTGCCGGTTCTCCAAACTACTCAAAATCTCTGCTACTAGTTCTCCAGAACCTGTCAGACAGAACCTGCTGAATTTCACTCCTGCCTGAAGGTCTTGCTAAATCCAAACTATTACCATTGTTCAGTATGAATGTGAGTGAACCCAATTGGCCTGTATACCATTAAGTTTTTCCTGAGCCCTTTCTATAGCAGATAGCAATTCCAGGATCTTGGTCATCTTGTTTCAATACAGCACAAATGGCAGCAAGGTGATATTACCAGAGCTGTGGGACCTCTGCAAAAGATTACATGGGTAATAGTGCTTTGGTATGTCTCCTTAGATGTTTCTTCCAATGTGAATAGACCAACGTGAATATGCCAAGTGAAGTATTCTCTATAGGGCTGGAAAGGAAAAGCATGAAACAATTGCACATTTGAACTTCAAGTCTGCTTTGACAGGGGTCAATCAAGGAAACCTTGGAAGAAAAACGAAAAGAGGCGGAAAGAATTGCGGCAGAAATCCAGAAACTGGAGCAGCAGATGAACCACGTTACAGTGAGTCCTGTGGAAATAGTTTGTGCTTCGCCAGTGCACATTTTAATCGCTCTTATGGTAGCTGCTGAATAAGTAAAGAGGTTGTTCATTTCCTCCCCATTACTAGCTTGTGTCCACAGGGTAAAAGACAGTATCCCTTCCATTGTCTTTCCTCTGCATTTTATTTTCCTGCCATATGATGCCTTAAGAAAAGTGGACAGACGTTAGCTGCCATGAGGATAACTTGATGCTTTGAATGTTGGCTTTCTACAGGTTTTCTCAACGAAGTTCAAATCAGGAATTTTGCAAAAATTTGATCATCTCATGGAAACCCTAAAAGAATGTCAGAAGAAGGTGTCAGAGATGGTTACAAGTGAGCATGCTGCTTGGCTAAAGCAAATGCAGGAGAACCAGAACTGCCTACAGCATCATTTGGAGACTGTCACACAATACAACAGGACAGCGGAAGAGCTCCTGAGCTCTGCAGATGATGTCGAGTTTCTTGAAGTGGGTAAAAAATATGTGAGCTCTGTGCATTGGGAGAACTTTGCTGTCATTGAACGCTTAATACTATTTCTTGCCAAAATGTACAATTGAGATCAGGGTATCAAAAGCCAGAAACTTCAGAAGCCTCCAGTTTGGTGTTTTGTTTGTTTTTTACTCTGTACGTGCATTTGGAATGCTGAGAGCATGTTATGAGCACTAGCACAAATAGCTTAAAAGTAGCTGCCACGATAGGAATGTAGTTACTAGAGGATGAATCGGTGAATTTATTTCCTTTTTTCCCCTCTGGTCTCAGGACATTTCTTAGGATATCTTCCTTCCTTCCTTCCTTCCTTCCTTCCTTCCTTCCTTCCTTCCTTCCTTCCTTTTCCATTGGGACCATCCCTGCTGGTATGCAATATTCTTTCAACTTCGATTTTTAGATTATGATAACTCAGTGATCTTCCCCAATTCTTTGCCTTCTATTCTTCTATCCCCTGGTATTGCCACATCAATTATCCACATATTTCTTCTTTTCAACCACAGTTAAATCTAATGTGTTATGCACCAAGACTTTTATCAGTTTGTATTTAGAAGTCCCACAATGTTTTAACCTGCTCATTTCCAACTATTTTTTTCAACTATGTGCTCCTAACATTTTTTTATTGCTGGCAAGTGATAACTTTTACAGATGTTTCAGTGAATCATTTTGGTGATTGCATTATGCTGTTGTTTATAATCAGCTTGTGTGTTCTTTTTACACTATATTATGGATGTTTACATTGGATTTAGCAATTTTGTCCATCTATTGAGTTCTTCTCAATGATCAGGGATAGGAAGATTTGTTGTTTAATGATGTTATAAGCGTCATCACAGGATGTAAGCTGTTTTAAGTAAAGCTGCCTTTTGCAATTGACTGATGTGATTTGTCAGTGCTGATAGCGTTCCAGTGGTGTTCCAAATGCTTAAGAATTGACCCCAAATTGTCTATTCCTATTAGTATTATTTTGCTTTCTTTTGCCACAGTTATTATATTTGCAGCCTTTATATTTTGTTATCTTTCTCTTCTCTTCTGCTGTCTCCAGGTATTTAAATATCCACTATCCAAATTCCTTTGTGTTCCTTATCAACAATTGTTAAGACTGGGGTGTTGTGTGACAAATGTGTCTTTATCTTAATTCTAAAATCTCAGAGCACTTTAGTTTAGTTTAGTTTGCTTAGTTTTATTGAGCTTGTATGCCGCCCTATTCCCAAGAGACTCAGGGCGGCTCACAATAAAAAAGGGAGGGGATACAAAAAATAAAATAAAAACAACAATTTAAAATTCTGCAACAGCCGTAACCTCGAATGGGGCTGGATAGTTCAACAGCCCCAGGCCTGCCGGAACAGCCAGGTCTTAACCGCTTTGCAGAAGGCCGGAAGGGTAGTAAGGGTCCGGATCTCCACGGGGAGATCGTTCCAGAGGGCCGGAGCAGCCACAGAGAAGGCCCTCCCCCGAGGGGTCGCCAGCCGACATTGGCCGGCAGATGGAATTCGGAGGAGGCCTAGTCTGTGGGATCTAATAGGTCTTTGGGAGGTAACTGGCAGGAGGCGGTCTCTCAAGTACCCAGATCCGATACCATGTAGGGCTTTAAAAGTAACGACTAGCACCTTGAAGCGTGTCCGGAGACCAATGGGCAGCCAGTGCAGCTCGCGGAGGATAGGTGTAACGTGGGTGTACCGAGGTGCACCCACAATCGCTCGTGCGGCTGCGTTCTGGACAAGCTGAAGTCTCCGAATACTCTTCAAGGGCAGCTCCATGTAGAGCATGTTACAGTAGTCCAGTCTTGAGGTCACGAGGGCATGAGTAACTATTCGGAGGTCCTCCCGGTCCAGGTAGGGTCGCAATTGGTGCACCAGGCGGACCTGGGCAAAGGTCCCCCTGGTCACAGCCAACAAATGGTGTTCTAAGGTCAGCTGTGGGTCCAGGAGGACTCCCAAATTGCGAACCCTGTCTGAGGGGCGTATAATTTCACCCCCCAGCCTGAGAGATGGAGTAGGTAGCCAATCTTTGGGAGGGAGCATCAATAGCCACTCGGTCTTGTCGGGATTGAGTGCAAGCTTGTTCGCCCCCATCCAGACCCTGACAGCCTCCAGGCACTGGCACATTACTTCAACCGCTTCACTGAGTTGGCACGGGGCGGACAGATACAACTGTGTACCATCCGCATATTGGTGGTATTTAGTCCCATGTCGACGTATGATCTCACCCAGCAGCTTCATGTAGATGTTAAATAGGAGGGGGGACAGGACCGAACCCTGCGGCACCCCATACTTGAGGGGCCTAGGGGTCGATCTTTGCCCTCCGACCAACACCGACTGCGACCTGTCCAAGAGGTAGGAGAACCACCAAAGGACGGTGCCTCCCACTCCCACCTCCTGCAACCATTGCAGAAGGATACCATGGTTGATGGTATCGAAGGCCGCTGAGAGGTCAAGAAGCACCAGGATAGAGGAGTGACCACTATCCCTGGCTAGCCAGAGATCATCGATCAGCGCGACCAAAGCAGTTTCCGTGCTGTAGCCAGGCCTGAAACCGGACTGAAAGGGATCCAGCTAATCGGTTTCATCCAAGGACCGTCGGAGTTGAAAGGCCACCACTTTCTCAACAACCTTCCCAACAAAGGGGAGGTTGGAGACTGGGCGATAGTTACTCAAGATGGCTGGATCCAGAGAAGGTTTCTTCAGGAGGGGTCTCACCACCTCATCCTTTAGGAGGAGTGGAAAGGATCCCTCCCGAAGAGAGGTGTTAATTATCGTCTGGATCCAGCCACGTGTCACCTCCCTGCTGGTCGAGACCAGCCAGGAGGGGCCCAGGTCCAGTATACAAGTGGAGGCACTCACCGCTCCCATGGCCTTGTCCACTTCCTCAGGAGCGACAAGTTGAAACTCGCTCCATAAACTCCGCTCAAGACCTTCCCCTGGTACCTCGGCTGGCACCGTGCAATTGGAGTCCAGGTCTGTCCGAATCCGAGCGACTTTATCCGTTAGAAACTGAACAAATTCCTCAGCTCTACCTTGCAAAGGGTCATTCGTGTCCCTCCCTTTCAAGAGGGAGCGGGTTATTCTAAACAAGGCGGCTGGGCGCGATTCAGCGGATGCAGTAAGAGCGGCACTCAGTGGAGGACGCACCCGGTTGCTCTCCCAGTCCCCTCATTCATACACAGTCACTCACTCATCCAGTCCCCACAAGTCAGTTAAAAATTATAAAATACAATGACAATAAAAGATAAAGTGGGCACAAACATCAAACATACATCACATACATACCACATACATATCCCATACGAAAGAAAGAAAGAAAAGAAGAAGAAAAGAAGAAAAGGAAGATTGCGCAGCTGTTAAGAAATGTGCAAGTTCAGGTAGTGCAAGTAGTTCTTAACGTTTAAGATGATTAAAATGATTGAAACCCAGCAATGGTCCAAAGGAGACGTACAGGGCTTCTTCATTTTCTGTTACTTTGTCTGTTTAATAACCCCACCAGTTCTTACTTACAGGCAAATTTATTTTATTTATTAAACTTATATGCTGCCCCCCTTGCCAGAGGCAACTTACAAACATGGATAAAATTCACAATGAAACATTAAGCCAATAAATAAAGGTTTTAATTTTTTAATTGAATTAAAATGAAATTAAGCAGGATGGAGAAGGAAGGTGCAAAATGCAATGATATTTTTTGCAGGTATTCCAATGCACCATTGTTGCTATATTTTTGTGCTGTGTTTTGTAGTCAATCTGTGAGATCCTCTTGCAGCTGCTAACCAGGTGGTCCATGGTTTATTCAATGTCTTTGCAGATTTGGCATTTGCTGTCTGTTCTGCCTTCTCAATTCTGGTTTCATATGCATTTGTTCTGTTGGAAGAAATGTCCTTCTGGGTTCAGTTCTAAGTGTGGAAAAAGACACTGAATTCATGGAAGTTGCTTGGAAAGAAGGTTTATTGATGATGGGCAGGACCACATGGTTTGAGGTCTTGGGGGAAAAGGGAAGAGATGCTCAAGAGTGCCCTCATTTTATGCCCTCTCTGGGCTTTTGAATTTGAGCTTGTATTCTGATTGGTTATCAGACTACATGGGGCCATGCAGGGGCAACTCTGTATGCTGTCCTGAGTCCCAAGCTTGGTTGAGCCTTGCTGGATAATGTAATCTTCCCAGGTACCATGTGGTGAGATGGATAGAGGGCTATGGGCAATTCCTACTATGTCTGTGCCTGAAGGAGGTAGATCTTTGCTATGTAGAGTAGACTGGCTCAGGTCTTAATGGCCCATTGACAAAGGTGTGTGAGGGTTAGGATTAGGATCCTGAGTTCTGAGTTCCTGCCTCTGTTAGGAATATAATTCTAACAGTTGGATTGGCAATGTATAAATCATGTAACAATGCTATACCTGTTTTTTTAAACATACTGTAAAATGTGATTGGTTGCTGTTTTTCCTCAATCGGCCATAAGAGGGAGCCAGAACGACTGTTAGCTCTCTGTTCATTAGATGCTGGGCTGATCTGATCTGAGTTCGTGAGCTATTGTAAGTTTTGCAACTGTTAGCAAACTTTGATTACTGGACTGATTATATGATACTGGACTATGTTATTTGGATTATCCCTTAACTGAAAGACATTGATGACTGACTGTCTTATCCATGTATGACTTGGACTGTTTGATGGACTCTGATACCTCTATTTCCACGAAAGTAAAAGCCTATTTAAACTGCAGTGTCTCTGTATGCTGGTTTGTGTGTTCTCCAACACAACTCTCACAACGCTTCACTGAACGTGCTCACTCTCCCAATGGGAAGCTTACCTAACAGCCTCCCTTTTAGGGGAAATATTCTGCCCTTTTAATATTTCCTAAAATATCTCATTTTTCTAGGAGAGGGGTGGGTACTAACTTCCTACAGTTCTTAAGGTTTGATCTTGTGTAGACTCTCATTTTTTTTCTTCAAATTTCCTGCCTCTAGCCATTACCAAGTCTTGTTTTCTCTGCTTTGACTGCTAGTTGTTGTTGTTGTTTTTTATGTACCGTCTGTGTAATACTCTTTTCTGTTCTTTATTTTGTCTTTCTTATAAATCAGTTTGGTTTCTTTGGTATTCAGTAAACCTTCATGGTGTAGCTTTGATGCATGTTCTTCACTGTGCTCTTTCGATATTTTAGATTATCCATCTTTGCTCTAGTGGAATAATTATTTCCTATTTTTTTGCAGGAGCAACATCTCCTTTCTCCACCTACTAAACTGGAAGTTCCTCCAGTCATTCAACTTGACTTGGATAAGAATGCAAATACTGTCGCCAAGTTCTTCACCGAATTCTCCAGGCTTTTTGAGGCACTTCAGTCAAATCTTTTGAATCCACAAGCAGGTGGCAGAAAAAGTAATTATCAGGCTGTTTTATGGGCAATGAGAAAATTGGGTCACACTTGACAGGTCAATTTCCTGGCCTATCTATAAGAATCTGATTGCACATTTTTAAAAATCTCAATCTAGCCACATCCAATGAAGTGAGTTGCAGCTCAGAAAAGTTCATGCCTCTGAATAAAATTTGTTAGTTGGAAAAGGAGCTACCAGATTTCTCCTTATTTTGTGCTACCTTAGACAAACATGGCTTTCCTCCAATGTCTGGCAGGTGCATGAAAAAGTATATTACAACAAAGTAGGGATTGGCAGCTTTGTTGATGGTAGAGGCCACACTTTTTGTAATGGCCTTTGTGTCATCAAGGCCAGAGCCAACTTCTTTGGCTCTAGTTGTTTCCTTTGTAAAGAGGCTGAGTGAATTTAAGGAGTGGAATCTGTGCTTTACAGTGACTTAAGCATTTTTCCCCTTAAGTCTCACGGGAAAAAGAAAGCATTGGACACTTTGAAATGTTTGGATTGGTAAAAGAGAGAAATGAGTACTTCAACACTAAACCCTTTATGTCCTCACCCCACAAGAACAGAATACGAATTTTAGCTCTGCTCATTTAGGTCTGTTCAGGAGGCTGCAAAAGAAGCATCAGGAGAGCTACATACATGCACTAATGTTAACTGCCTGCCACAGCTGTGAAAAAAATAATTTTGAATATAAATTTTTGTGTTAGGCAGTGCTGTTAAAAATAATAGAAAAACTGTTTTGATTAACTTCTCGAAACTTGATTTGTATAGTAAGAGTATTCAAATTGATGCCCACTAGTCTGCAAAGTCCAGATCACCTAAGCAATTTTTGAAATTTTTAAAAAATGCAATTTTTTACAAAAAAAATGTAGAGATAGCAACTCACCAAGATTTGTCACTTTAAAAAATGTTTAGTAACTTTCATATTCATATATTTATTGCCTCTTTTTCATTTGCCATATGAAATAGGTCACGTTTCTGTTCTTTTTCCTAAGTGATTAATATAATCAAGGATGGGATTCTTCCAAAATTGCGGATTTTGTTGATTTCAAGTTTGTTCTTGTTCAAAGCTATAAACACGTATGTGCATTGAAAAACTTTTACAAGTGTTATTTAATCATTCAAAACTTTTTAAAAAATTCCTCACGTTTCCACATTCCAGGGACTCCCCCCCCCCCGAATCAACCAATATTGTTCCAATGGTTGCAATAGAAATTGACCAACTAGTTGCCTGAACATGATATTATGGGCTAAGAAGAGAATGACTAACCCAGCTAGCTTTCATGTCTAATGTAGCACTTAAACTCACAGTCTCCTGATGTCTAGTCTGGTGCCTTAACTACAAGACCAAACTCTCCTGTTATTTTTAATAGCTATATTCTATTACCATTTGGAATTTTTTGATGTTTGCTTTCTTCCTGCTGTTGAATTTTTCTTCCCTATTGCATTGTGCAGTCAGACTTGAGCCAAAGGTATTTGTGAAGAGGATGCCTGAACCTTGTCTTTCAGAGAATGAACTAAGGACAAAGCTTCTAAAGGGTAAGAAAATTGGGTTGATAAGTGGGGTCTCATTCTTTAATATTTTATTTTTATTTAGAAAATTTATATTGCCACCTGCTTGCACATGACTACTCAATGCAGCTTACTAAGATATAAAGATACATAAAGATATCTCCCACTGATTTTGTTTTGTCAGCTATTTTAGTTGCAATCCTAAAAGAAATTTATAGTTCCCCAAAGACTAAGAGTGGGACAGCAATACAAAGTTCTACAAGTTACAGCTCCTTCTCCATTAAAAGAAGAAAAAACAAACTCCTTATTTACTCCATGTTGTAGAATGGGGACTGCATTGGCTGAATTTGCTGCTCCCTGTTGATGTAAGAAGTTACTTGTGCGAGGAGGCCTTTCTTTGTATGTGTAAAGCATGTTGATCCTTGTGTTTGGTAATTCTAAGAAAGATCTCAGAAAACCTGCTCCCCCAATACAAACAGCTGCTTGTCTCAGTGATAATGAGGCCACACAAAATAGGAGATGACAAACAGTAACCCAGAGGAGGAAAAAAAAATGTTTTCACAACAGCAGGTCAAGTGCCCATTAGTAACCCTCAGGGGTTTTTATGTTCCCCATTCCGTTTTCCCTTGGCTTCACTCTTTGAATATATTCTGCATGCTCTATATATCTTTTTGCCTGAGTGTAAAATAAATTGCCAGATTTCCCTGTAAACTCTCTTTTGCCTAAGCATTATCTGGATCTGTTGCCTTAATAGTAATTCCAGGTAAAAGTTCAAAGGTGCTTAAGAGGGATGGGACAAGTACCATAATGGACACTTTTGCAGCTCTCCCTGCTCCCTTCTGGATGTACGAGTTTGTAACCTACACAGCCCTTAGCCATGAGAGCCAGCTGGGTGACTTTGGGCCAGTTACTCTCTCTCATCCGAACCTACCTCACAGGATGGTTGTTGTGGGAAAAATAGGATGAGGGTGTGTTGGACATGTTTGCTGCTTTGAGTTATTTGTAAAAATAATAAAGGGGGATATAAATAACCAAATAAATAAAATTGCTAGACTAGGAGTCTAACTTTACTGAACAGTCCAGGTATAACTAAACATATATCTGTGGGTTTCTCTCTTCCCTCTGTCAACAACACTTTCCTGCTTATGGACACTGTTTGAGGGTTGGATATTTTTCTCCAAATTTGAAAAATGGAAAATCACTTATTTCTTTGGTATCTGGATCCTATACAGGCAATCCTTGATCTAATTTCGTTGTATTTAAGTACAATGACAATAAAGATTATACTTATAATTGAGCCCAGAATTATGGTTGTAAGTAGTACCAGTCATTAAGCAGGTCATGTGGCAGTCATTCAACAAACCAATGGTCCGTAATGGGCATATTTGCTGGAAACTGGAAGTAAACATTGTATGTACGTAGCAGTCAGGTGACTGCAGAAAGCTGCAAACAGCCATAAATGTGGGCTCACTGTTGAGTGCCCAAAATGCAGTCATGACCATGGATGGGTGGGGACATCCACAGGAACTTCAAATCCAGGTCATAGTACCATTTTTGGGGTTCATCAGAACTTCTAATGGCTGTCAAGCAACCAATCATATGTCAAGGACTACCTGTTCATACGTTCTGATGAATTCAGTGGGACTTCCCAGTAAGTATTTGGCCTGCAGAGTGAAGAATGTGATAGAAATGAATGTTTGGGATAAATTTCCTAGGCTTGATAAGGGATGTTTCAGATTTCTGAATGACATCCTCGTCTTTATCAAAAGGACACAATTTTATCTCTTTATCTTTCACTTATTAAGAAGGAAAGAACCAGAGCTGAGTCTTGTTGCCCAATACAGTATGTTACTGAGACTGTTTGTTACCCAAATTCCACATGAAGAAAACCTATTTGCTCTATCTACTTTTATCAGTCAGTATAATTAAATTTGTGTGAATTGCCAATTGCATAATTCCTCTGGATGCAGTATTGTACAATATACAGATTTTTAGGATACACGTTTCATATAAATATGTTTCAGAAATGAAGAGAGGATGTGAGTCAGCAAGTGTTTCAGAAAGCACCACAGGCGACAGGAGAAACAGGAAAAACTGCAGAATAGCAGTAGGGAACTGAAAAGCTGTAAAAAAAATGCAATATTCTGAGATATTTGGCCAGTTAGTGCAGCATGTGGTATAAAACCCAGATAGCATGTTCAGTTTATGGCTTACTGTGTTGGGTACTCCCATGCAGTTAGGTTAATTTTAAAAAATTACTGAATTCTGTAAACTATGAATTAGCAGCCCAAATAAATCCAAATAATGCTAAATGTCTAGAGAAGGATAACATGACCGTCCTGCTGAGTTGACTGAGTCAAAAAGCTGGAAGAGGCTAGCAACAAGAGCGTGTCTAAACAACAGCTTTGGCAGACTCTGTCCAATCAGCTAGCAGATGAGGTCAACCCATTCTGGATGCTACCTCCACCTAGAATGGAGAACTAGTGTTTGCTCTAAAAATTTCTGGAGGGCCCCACATTTGTCTGAAAGCAAGTTTCTGAAAACTAGTGCAGGGCAGGAATTCTTCCCTTTTATCAGTGGGCATTTTATGATCCAAGCTCTAATCTTTAATTTATGCATTTTTCAATCACAATATTCTTGTGGGTCTGATGTTTTGTTTTGTTTTTAAATTCAGTTAGTAGGGACATGAAAAAAAAACTGCAATCTGTAAGCTTATGTTGCCCCCATTTTGAAGATGAAACAATATTTGGAAATTTAATTTTCCTGATCTTGGATGAAATGAAAGATGTAATAGTTTTAAATGTTCTGGACATAGGAAAAAGAAGGGTCCAGGACAAATTTTCTTGTCTATAAAAGTCAGGACTAGATGGCAGCAGAAAGCACAATAAACTTCAAAATGTTGCTGCCATCTAGTTGTTAATGCAGGGTTTTGCAATCCAGATCTTGTAGTCTTGGTCTTAATGTTCCCTGAAATTTGCCTTAGAAATATACTAAATAACGCTTCATGCTGTTTGAGTTAACCTCCCACAGCAAACACAAACCCTTCAGTCAATTATTTTCTGTGGTATAGGAGGACATCCTGACAGGACAGGACAGAAGACGGACACCATCTTAGGAAATGTAAAAAATTGCCCCCTGCCTTACTATCCATGTTACATTTGTAATACTGTATCCACTAGTGCACAAAACAAAAAATTGCTTATGAATCATGCACACACCTTGATCAACAAAACAATTCTTCATTTTAAACTTAAAGAGCTACAGATGCATTTTAAAAATGTATCTTAACAAATTTTATAGAAATAAATGCAATACCAAATGCCACACACATGAAGGTTTGTTGGCTAGGGCAATGGGTTTAAGGGAAGAGAAGGAACTATGGGAGAGTTGTCCCAAAATTGCTTTTTAAAAGGCAACTGGACTTTGTTTTTTTTCCCCATGAAAATGATTTGCTTCTCATTCAAGATATAAAAAGATTTAAATTCTTTTAATCCTCCCATTCAGTCAGAATTGAAGAAGCTTCTTGGATGAGAAGCAAAACATTTTCAAGGGGTAAAAAGCAAGAAAATCCTGTTGCCGTTTGAAAACCAACTCTGGGACAATCATATGGGTGACTGAGAACCTCCGTAAACATGGGAGAAATGTAGGAACTAAATAAACACACATGGAAATTCCACCAATGTGAGTCTCGGTGATGTTATCCAGAGACTGAAAAAGACATGCAGAGTCTCTTCTGGTGTTGTCCCATTCAGTAGCTGATCAGAAATGAGCCAGTTGAACCATATGTGGAACTCATCCATGCATGAATCCAAAAACGTGCTTCATTGAGCGACTGACTGGCTCAGAGTATGACTTGGTGGAAATGGCATCTCAGCAGGGGTGGGTTTCAAAATTTTTTACTACCAGTTCTGTGGGCGTGGCTTGTTTGGTGGGTGTGGCTTGTTAGTCATGTGACTGGGCAACATAGCTTCATGGTCATGTGATTGGGTGGGCATAGCTGGTTGGTCATATGATTGGGTGGGCGTGGCCAACTTGACGTCACTCATGCCGAGGAGCGCTTTGCCTGGCCTCTCCTCGCCTCAAAGAGATACAATATATCTGTCTATTTATTTACTACTTCTGAACATCCAAAATATACTATTTAATCCTATGTATATAGGAATAGCTCTCCTCACTGTTGATTGAATTTTGGTGGTAAGTGCCAGTGTCCTGGAGAACAAAACAAAGAGATAAATAAACCTTCACCTCCCTCACGTGTCCCTCAGAGAAATACTACCAAGAAAGATGTGTCTTAAGGAAGATGGGTTATTTCACAAGGCCATTGTTCACATGTGAGTGACAACTTGTCATATTCCTTGTCTTGTAGAACACCTCATTCAGGAGGTAGGTTGGTGAGTAAAAGAGTTATTACCAAGTGTCCAATGTTAAGCCTTGGAAGACCTTGGCCATTGCCCCAATCAAGAACAAATCCATTGCTTCACTTTCCTCTAACAAACTTAGTTGGTATAGAACAGACCATTGTGCACTACTAGTTGAACAAATCCCTGGCAACATAGAGGGAAAAGAATGCTGTCTCAAATTAAGATTGGTGCATTTGGGCCTACTAAGGAAAACCCTAGGCCAGAAATAATACTTAGGCTGCTGTTACAGGGGGAAATGCATTCAGTGGATGGCCCTAGTCTTGTCCTCCATTTGGGCTACTTATAGTATCCGTGACCCCCTGTAGCAGAAGAGATTGCAATTATGAACAATCAGTCCCTACACCTTTGGGTTAACAAGGAGAAAAACAGAAATGATTCTTTGGAACTTAACAGTTCAGCCCCTCAGGTCCAGGGTGAAGTTGAGTGGCTAAGCTTCTGCCATCCTCGGAGTGAAGCTGGCCCTGGAGGAAGCAAAGAACTGCTCTAAGAAAAACGTCAGCAAGGAACTTAATTCAATATAGCTGCTTCTGAGCTTGATGTTTATTGCAAAGATGAAAATAAGTCACTTCCTATCCTTTGAAACTGAATGGGAAGTTCTTGGTGTGCAGGTAGCGGACACAGTGGCCTTGAAGGAACAATGCTGCATCATGCTTTCCAGATTTCTTTACAGTTAATTTATTCCCTTTTTTTAAAAAAATTAAGTGTCTGTCTCATAAGGAAAAAAAACAAAACATGTAGTTGTACCTTCATGACTGCAGAGGTGTGTACACACTACATAACCCAGTAAATAGCGTGCCCTACGATGATGTCGTCTGTGGAACATCCAGCCAAAGTTATTTTATGACTGTTGATTGCACGAACTCATCACTCTTGATTGTTTCTAGTGCATCTGGTTGATAAGGCTCAATTTATATGCCTCTCAGTCTATCTCCTGATTTCTAGAGACAATTGTGACATCAGTTATTTTCTCTTTTTCTTTTTTAAGGCTCCTGCTTTTAAACAGACTTTGTATGCAGATTAATACATGGGGAATCAGTTAATTGGGTCTCATAAATGTATAAGTTGCATCTAATTTTCCATAAATATAGATGCAGTCATTTCTCTTCTTTGGCAAAGATGAAAACTAATCAAAGTGGAAAACCACAGATGTTTCTCATAGAGCTGTTTGTTTTCAGTAACTAACAACAATAAATACAAGATCATCTGTGATGTATATACACATCTATCTACTTCCTGTGTTTGGCTTCTGTTTGTATCTCTGGGGGGGGGGGAAATTATCTCATTAAACATACTTAGGCAGAATGCTAAGCAAAGGATTCCTGAATTGCCAGTAAGAACAGGCACTCTTTTATCTTGGCATATATTTCAAAAAGACTATTGTGAGCTGTTCAGCTAGTAGTAATCCTTGGCCCTGAATATAGTTTTCATCAACTATATCATGGGAGCCAAGATAGAAACTAGGAGACTCTTGAGTTCTACTCCTGCCTTAGGCACAGTCAGCTGGGTGATCTTGGGCCAATCACTTTCTCTTAGCCCTAGGGAAGTAGAAGGGCCAAATTACGTCTGAAAATGTTGCCAAGGAAACAGCAGGGACTCATTCAGGAATCGACTGACTTGAAGGCATCAAACTTGTTGTTGTTGTTGTTGTTGTTGTTTTTCCTACTTATTACACTACTATGATTTAGTATTTTCCAACCCTAAAAAAGTAATTTTTCATTATGTATCTGACATAAATACATACTGTCAGACTCCACGTTAAAGACTCCACATCTCTAAAAATAATGCTGACTTGTGACACTAACAAACAAGAAGCAAAATTATAGCAAAATTACATTAAATTAGAGATTGGAAAATAAATAACAAAAAAGGATCTGTTCAATAACACCACTCCTAACTTTTTAAATTACACTAATACTTTAATAATATCATCCTGCTTCAATGAATATGCAGAATAGAAAATATTCCACGGAGGAGGTAAATTGCTGATCTTAAAGATTCTTTTGCTTTTTCCTAATATGTTATCATTGTCACTCCCATAGATCAGCAGAATTTGACATTTGATCCAGTCACAGCCAACAAATATCTGCAGATATTTGATAATAATCAGAAAGCAACTCATCAAGTTTTTCAAAAACCAAAGCCAAATGACCCTCAAAGGTTTGAGCCATGGCAAGTCATGTGTACTCAGAACTTCAGCCAAGGCAGCCACTACTGGGAAGTAGAGTTATCCAACCATTCTGTCATTGTTGGCGTAGCATGCAAAACATTCACCAGATTGAAGCAGTCTCATCAGAAGTTCACCATTGGGTTGGATAAACTCTCCTGGGGCCTGCATATCCAAGAGGACAGCTACGTGGCTTGGTACAATGGCAAGTCTACAAAGATCAAAGAACCCCTGTGCAAATTCATTGCAGTTCTATTGGACTGTGATCAAGGAACGATATCATTTTACAGCATAGACAATAATATGAAATGCCTCCATGTTTTTCACACCACCTTTACAGAGCCTCTGGTCCCAATTTTCTGGCTTTGCGAAGGTACAGCTGTGACACTTTGCCAAAGGCCACCCAGCCAGATTATAACTGATGAAAGATCACCTGATTTACAGGTATAGGCAAAGACTGCCCCTACGGAAAAACTCTGAGCAAACAAATAACTCTGGAACATTGGAGAAAAAATGGCTACTTGGCTGTACCGGCAATTCTGTTTTTTTATAGCTCTCCTATGAATTGTAAGCCCACCTTGCCTTTCCAGATAAAGATGCAGTTAGATGCTTATGCAGCACAGAATCTGATGCACATGTTTTTGGGACTGTATAAAGCTTTTTGGAAAACTACAAAAATTAAGAAATGAATATCAATAAAGAAATAGTGTAAACAAAAGGATAATTTTTAATTGGGAAATTGCCACAGCCAATAAAAGAATCAAGTTGGACAGAAAGGAAATGCACAGTAATGTTTACCCTGGACTGTTCACATACACTCTGCAGCCACTTCATTGTGAAGGTATGCTGTGAAACAGTTAAGTACATATATAGTTTCTCATATGGATGACTGGATACTAACAAATTCTTAAGAATTCATATTCTGGAAACCAACTTTTAAATTTTATTTTTGTACCCTTTTTCTATTAGAAGAGACTATACTAGAGTATTTTACAAAAGAATTAAACCAGTTTTTAAAAGATCAATATTAATAAATATTTGTTAAAAACAATTATAAAAAATACAAGCATTAATGTTTTATTTTTTTAAAAGCAGTTTAAAAGAAAATATAGATCTAGAGCAGGTTTTATTTTGTTTTCGCAAGTTTGAAAATTCGCAGGGAAAGAAAGCTTATTTTTCTATAGAGAAAATTATAACATATTTAAAACTAGCATTACAGATTCTTGTCATGTTTATTATCTTTTTTATTCTGTTCATTCAAAAGGAAAGTTGGAATAATATTATCTAAAGATTCTCAGAACTGCCCATTAGCAAGACATCTCTTAGAAAATTGAACTGAACAGGACCATATTTTCCATTGGTTTGGGGGTGGGGGAAGAGGACTGAAGAGAAGCTGGAAAAAGATCGAAGTTGAAAATGAGTCAGATCTGGCTGTTGAGGTTGTTGAGGAAAAGATCTAGGAAAGTTTTCAACTTTTTTTTTTAATTGTTAAATTCTTGTATTATGTTTTCCTTTTCTGTCTATGAATTGGACTATGCTCATAATCTTCCAAGGTCATAATTTCTCAAGAAGAGTAAAGTTTAGGGATCCATAATATCAAATAGGGGTCCATCTAATCCAGAGATGACAAACCTATGACACACATGTCAAAGGTGACAGGCCATGACCTTTTGGATCATGCACACCAGCATTCCCCAACATTCCCCAACTATTCTCAAAAGTACATTCCATTCCTGCACAATTTTGGAGACTGTGGAGACCATGGAAGAGCATTCTTTGAAGTCACTTCAAAAAACGAAGGCCTCATGTAACAAATAAGCTGCAGGGACCTGTTAACAGAAAGAGAGCATTGCCTGATGCTCTGGCATATGGCAAATCCTTGGGATCAGAGACAATTGGTCTGCATTTAAAAAAAATAAAATTATGAAAATATTGTTTCTCTTTTATTGGGGATGGGTGGGTGTTGTGACACACCAGCAGTCAAGTTGGACATTTTCTGAATTTTTGACCCAAAGTGTTATCTGTCACTGATTTAATCATAACACTTTTCAGGATATACTCTTTAAATCATGCCTCCTGCTACTTGCTACCTCTCAAGTAATGAAGCCATCTTTCCATTCATTAGCATAGAAGAGGTACCTTCCACCTACACTATGTTGCCACTGAATCCTTTGATGACATGTACTAAATTCTTGTCTTTAAATATCAATAGTTATCCACTATTATGGGGACACAATGGCTCAGTGGCTAAGACGCTAAGCATGTCGATTAGAAAGGTCAACAGTTTGAATCCCCAGCGTTGCATAACAGTGTGAGCTCCCGTTATTCGTCCCAGCTTCTGCCAACCTAGCAGTTCGAAAGCATGTTAAAAATGCAAATAGAAAAATAGGAACTACCTTTGGTGAGAAGGTAACAGCGTGCGCCTTCAGCGTTTGGTCCTACCGGCACATGACCATGGAGAAGTCTTCACATAGCGCTGGCTCTTTGGCTGTAAAACGGAGATCAGCATTGCCCCCTTGAGTTGGGAACGACTAGCACATATGTGCCAGGGGGACTTTTACCTTTATCTTAGCCACTATTACAATTATGCACAATCCAAAATTACCAGCTTGTAAAAGGCTTAATATTTATCCCCCCACCCCCACCCCCAGTTTATAATAGTGGTCACAGATTGATTAAAAACAGAAAAAAGAAAGAATAATACATTTCAGCTGTGTTTTGAGAAACTAGCACTAGGTGACTCTGGCCAGAGGTCAGGAACTGCCCTTTCAAGCTTTCTTTACCTGTGCATCTTTCCTAGGGAATAACATCATGGATGCTTTGAAGACTTTAAGAACACCTAATTTGCACAGCAATTGTATGGCTGAACATGGCAATTGTAGAAATGTGGTCCAAAAGTCAGGTTTCATTAAAAACAAAGTTAAAAGAGAAATTTAAGATAACCTTTATTGTCATTTTTTTTACTGGGAATTCACTGGCCCACTTTAAAAATGAAATTGTTGCCTGCTCTCCAAAGAAAGTATGTATGTGTATATATATATTGTGTATATGTGTGTTATGTATATGGATGTATGGATGTATGGATGTATGGATGTATAGATAGATAGATAGATGGATGGATGGATGGATGGATGGATGGATGGATGGATGGATGGATGGATGGATGGATAGATAGATAGATAGATAGATAGATAGACAGACAGACAGACAGATTCATTTAACTGCAGCAAAACGGGGGGGGGAATAAGGAACCTGTCAGCAATTTATTACTCCTAATAATCTTGCTAAGAAATTATTACAAGTAATAAATTGCTATCTGCTCTGAATTGGACAGGACTCGAGGAGTAAAACGACGCAAACGTGTCCTGTTCGGAAAATTCGACAGCAGTCCGGAGGCGGGAGCGGTCAGCTTCCCATGTTCCGAAACGCCCCCCCCCCTTTCCACCGGGATTCTTTCACAATTACTCACACATTTTAATAGACTACGAAGGGCGGGAAAAGCTTAACGTGGATTCACTTCGCGCGCCTCGAAGAGGAGCGGCACTTTTATTTTTCTTCTAACCGAGGCGGGTGTCCCTTATAGAGAAACGCCGCGCACGGAGGCGGCCCCTCGCTCGCCCTTTTGGGGGCCGGCCGCGACTGCCCAGCGTCGACCTGAGTTCTTTGATGGGCGGAGTTGGCGCTTCCAGCCCCCTACCCTGCCCTGCCTTGGGAAAGGGGGCCAACCTAGCGTCGCGCTCTTCGCCTCCTAACAGCGGACTCCAGCAGCATGGACGCGGGCTCTGGCCCCATTAGCTCCGCTCCCAACTTTCAAGAAGGTTCTTTCGGTTGCCCCATTTGCCTAGATGCTCTGAAGGACCCGGTCACCACTCCTTGCGGCCACAATTTCTGCTTGGAGTGCCTCGGGGCGCACAGGCATCACCCCGGGGGCGTAACAGGAGCCGGAGGACAAAGTGCCTCCCGCTGCCCCCTCTGCCAGGAACCCTACCCAGCCGACCTCCCGCTCCGTAAGAACCACACCCTGGCCGAATTGTTGCAGCTCCGACAACCCGCGCCGAGCAGTCCGGGCCTGGCTATGGCACCCGAGGAAACGTCGGAGCCGGGCGCTCCAGGGAACGGCGATGCCCACATCAAGGAGGTGCTTTGCGATTTCTGCACCGACGGGGAGAGGGCTGAAGCGGCCAAATCGTGCTTGGTGTGCTTGGCGTCCTTCTGTGCCCCCCACTTGCAGCCTCATCTGAAAAGTCCGGCTTTCCAAAGCCACCGGCTGGTTCCGCCCTTGCGGCATATCGAGGAGAGCCTCTGCAAATTGCACCTCAAGCCCTTGGAGAGCTTTTGCCGGACCGACCGCAGCTGCATCTGCCAGCTCTGCCTGGCCCAGGAGCATCGAAACCACGAGGTGGTGGCCGTGGAGGTGGAGCGGGAACACGTGGAGGTGAGTAGGGCCGTCTGAGGTACAAAGGGGCTCCTTTGTGCGCCCCGATTCCAGACAAGCGACGAAGGGCGCAACCTGGCCCGGTTGGGCGGAACAAAACCTTTAAGCTGCGCTGGCGATTCCCAGCCTCAGAATAAATGGAAACACACTGGTTGCCACTGTCGCTGGAAAGTTTTGCTGGACGTGTTAGGATTTAGGGAGCGTTGTTAGGAGTGGTGGTTGAAAAAAAAAAGAATTGCGGTTTGGAAAGTAGGGGTTTGGGGAATGCGAGAACCCGCACTGGAAAGGGACTGTAAAACCTGACGCAAAGTCCACCTAATAAAAGCCTATTTCCATTTTAAGGGTGTGGGGACGCTCAACCAAAGAGGAATGAAAGGTAGATTGCAGGCGATCGGAAGTACATTCCAGATGCTTAATTTTTAAGAGAAGAAACGTTTAAGGATTAATGTTTAGGGATTGCCTAAAGCAGAGGTCTTCAAACTTGGCAACTTTAAGACTTGTAGACTTCAACTCCCAGAATTCTCCAGCCAGCATAGCAAGTCCACAAGTCTTAAAGTTGCCAAGTTTGGGACCCCTGACCTAAAGTTTAGGGATTTTGAGGAAGGCTGTAATTACTCTAGGAGAGATGATTCACAAATATTTGTAGTTAAGTTTCGGGGGTGGGGGTGGGGGGTGGGATGGATTCCTGGCTGTTTTGGAGCTTTTCTCTTATATAAAGAATGGGAAAGCATTCTGCTCAGTCTTGGAACCAAAATAGTGCAGTTTAGCCCTGGTGTATAAGGCTGACCAGACAGTCTTTTATCAATAGATAATAGGGTAGAGTTAGATTTAATTATTGAGACTAATGGGTAAAGAATCCTTCTTAATTTAGGCAACTTTAATTAAGTTAAAGATTCTCTCCAACCTGCTGATTTCCAAGCATGCTGGGTCCAAACCAACAGGAAGAGAAATTCTGGGAGTAGCAATTCCCACTTGTATGCAGGGGTCCCACATTAGGGAAATTGGGATTAAAAATCGACTGTTTTAACAAGGTAGGGGAACCACAACAGAGTAAAAGAGAAAGGGAAAGGACATTATATATTTTTTGGGCTCACAAATAACCTTCTGGGACATAGGACATATCTGTTGCTGGTCTTAGACAACTGTAAATAGGAATGAATGAGCTTCATGGGAACCCTAATTCTGACCTGTAATGTTTCATTGCAAAGGAATTCTTGACGTGACTATCACATGATTCTTGATAGTCATTATATACATAACTTAAGAGAAGCAAGAGGTTTAGTAGTAAAAGTCCTGGGGAATTACAGATCTGGCATGTTGAAAAGGGCACAAGGAACGTTTGGCAAAATGAAGGAACTATGCAGTATTCTGAAATTAGGGAGCTGATATTTTTTTTATTTCAATTTTTCTAATTTAAAATGTTCATAATCCTCCACTTATGACCAGTCATTTAACGACCATTTGAAGTTAAGTTACAGCAAACCCCCGAAAGGCTAGCTATAATCTGGCTTTGAAATTGTAATCCTTGCAGAATCCCTATGCTCACTTGAACAAAATTTAGGCGGATTCACCCTTATGTCCAACTACAGGGATACTGCATTGCCCCTTCACCTATCTCCCCCCCCCCTCAATCCTGCCCCTGCAACTCCCTGTAAGCCTTGGGCCTGCTTCTTCTCACCACACTTGGTCCCACACCATCTTCCCCACTCATGTCACCAACTTGATTAATACTAGATATTCAGGTGACTTATCTAAGTGGTTTATAATTGCAAGATTGAATTTTGTGAGCTATTGGGCCTACTTGGAATTTTGAGAATGTCACGGTTCTCCATGTAAAAATGCCCATGCAGGGAGAGGGGAGCTAATTCACAAAATAATTCCTACTATAAGAGCCAAGGTGATGCAGTGGTTATAGTGCAGTACTGCAGGCTACTTCAGCTGACTGCTAGCTGCAGTTTGGCAGTTCAAATCTCATCAAGGTTGATTCAGCCTTCCATCCTTTCAAGGTGGATAAAATAAGGACCCAGATTGTTGGTGGTAATATGTTGACTCTAAACAGCTTAGAGAGGGCTGTAAAAGCACTATGAAGCAGTATATAAGTCTAAGTGCTATTGCTATTAGGGCCACTCTATACTGCAAAATATTCTTGCTTACCTTGGCATATTTTTTTAAAAAAAACCTAAACCCTGGGCATTGAGCTGCAAAATTCTGTTTTCTAAGAAAAGAACAAGGGATGTGTAACCTAAAAAAGAGAAGGCCAATGGAAGAAATGACAACAGTCTTCCAATGCAAAAAAAAAAGACTGTCTCAGGGAAGAGGGGGCAACTGTTCTCCATAGAGCCCAAGGATAGGGCAAAAACAATCACCAAACAATTGTTTACAAATAAAGATCCAAGCTCAAAATGAGGAATTTCCTAACTTGAAGAGTGATTAATCAATGGAAAATGCTTCCTAAAATCATGGGATGGGGATCCAACACTGGAGGTTTTCAGGGAAAGGTTGAACATCTGTTTGGTTCGGATGGTCTGATGATTCCTGCCTCCAGCAGGGGTTTGGACAGGATCTCTATCCTATGCGGCTTTGAAAGTTTATTGCACCTTTGAAGAGCCTGAAAGCATTCTTAGGGATCAGTATGCTGCTGGAGACTTCTGCTTTGCAGCCTGTGTGTTTCCCATTTTTAAATTAAAATGATTTTTTAAAATACCTAGCAAGCATCCAGGGAGGACTTAGATATCTACGATCACATGCTGTAGACTGCAGTCTTTGGGGATTTTTGTCAGATTATTCATTTGCAGGAATCATTTTTGTTTAGGGCAAAAGCAACGGCACACTAACTTATATGGAAATATTTCCAGTTATCAATTTGAGCTGGGTTTGGCCCTGTGCAAGGTAGTTAATGATGGATGGGAAATCTGTGCTTGGGAAGGGAAAGCCTCTGAGTTTTGAACTGCAGCCAGACAAGTAAATACAAAAGTCACAATGATTGGAACAAATTGCGGGGAGGGTGATTGGGTGTAATCAATTTTCATAGTCAAGTGAAATTTTGCATTTTTTAAATTTTGCATTTAAAATAGTGCCGAGTTTACTGATTTGTAAGGGACTTAATAACTAGGTAGGAATTTGAATAGACAAGAGTCTAAGATTGGGCTGTGAATAGATTTGTAAAGATGTACATCCATTTGTATACATTGAACAAATATCAATAAAAAATCCAAAGCTGATTTGGCATAGAAAAGAAATATTAAATAAAGGAACTAGCCAACAGGTGTCCATCACAATCGTTGTAGTATTTTTTTTTATTATGCTGCTAATTCCATTAAACTTTCTCCCAGCTGTACAAACAACTGTACAGATTAACATGTTGAGAAGGCATGCTACTGGACGTTGGCACTAAACTAAGGAAATAATATCTATTTCACAAAGGCTAATCTTGAATCGCATGGCTGTTTTATTAGAAAGTGGGTAATATTGCAAAAGAATATTATTCTAATCAGTGGTGGGATTCAATTTTCTTTACTACTGGTTCTGTGGGGGTGGCTTGGTGGGCGTGGCAAGGGAAGAATACTGTAAAATCTCCATTCCCTCCCCACTCCAGGGGAAGGTTACTGCAAAATCTCCATCCCCTCCCCATCAGCTGGGACTCAGAGGCAGAGAATAGATGGGGGTGGGCCCAGTCAGAGATGGTCTTTACCAGTTCTCCGAACTACTCACAATTTCCGCTACCATTTCTCCAGATCTGGTCAGAACCTGCTGAATACCAACTCTGATTCTAATGCAGAAAGAACTTGGTTAGGTGATAAAGGTTTAAAAGCTTCCAGAGAGAGTGTGGGGAAGAACTTTAAAATCTAGAAAGTGTAATGTCTAAAAAGTTTGGAATGCAATTAACAGGATGAAGCAGTATATGGATAGGAACAGTTTGAAAAGGAAGGACTTCTCAGGAGGTAACAGTTACAGAGTTCATCAGGGGGAAAAACTGTCAGGACTATAGTATTAGAACTGCAGTTTTTAATATCCTCTTGATATCTTCTTAAGCAATAATTTATGGTTTTTGGTTATTTTCAAGAATAAGTCACTAGGTGCAGGTTTAGATGGTAGTCTTGGTCATGAAAGTTAAGCCACCCACAATCCTGTTTGCTTACCATCCTGTGAGAACCGCCTATGAAATGATAGAGTCCCATAGAAACATCAGTCCTAAGAGCCTTTCTGAGGATACATCCTGATTTTGGGGGATGGATTTGGTGGAGAAACATATGAAGGTGATTTGACTCAAGTTGTTTGGAAGGAAAAAGAGAAGTTGAATGCTTAGCTTTCAGCAATCTTCCCTAGAAAGGATTGTTTGGGGATCAAGAAAAACCAGAAATTAGTGTTTCAAACCATCAGAAAGGTCTTTCTGGTGCAAAGACAAACATTTATTTGAACTTCTGGTGATTTGTGCCTGGTTTGCCAAACCATACACATAAAAGTAATTATTTTGTTGGATTTGGAAAGAAAGTGAAGAAAACAAGGAACAGGGAAGCTTATAGTCTGTGATTAATTCCATCTGATACTAATTGGGCCTAGCCTAGCCTGAGAGCTTTACTTCATTCAGTGTGATGGCAGCAGGAGTTCATTCCTTCCCTTGCAGCCCTTTCCCACAGTGTCTCAATCCAGCTCCTTTATTTCCGTTGGCTTTTCTCCCAGGTTCCAGTCCTTGCTCCGTTTTTCTTTCAGATTGCACTACTGGCGGTATTTTTTTCAGACACTCCCTTTCCCAGATGGCTCTGACTAAACTCCTGTCAGTTTTAGTTTAAGTCATTCTAAAGTGTTATTCGGGAAATTTCCAAACATTCTGTGGGCGTGCTTGGCTTCTTTGGAAGGATTGCTAAACTTGGAAAAGTTTTCTGGGAGTACTTTCACAAGTCATTAAAATAAATCAATGCATTAACAGGGAAGCATTAAGTGTTGGTGAGTTCTTAACTGGCCTCAGGTACCAGTATGGTATAATAGTTAAGTGTTGAATTTGGAATGGGGAGACCCAGCTCATCCTCAGCCACAGAAATTGGGTGATTTGGGGTGAGTCATGCTCTCGGCCCAACCTACCTCCTAAGGGAAGAGAAGGATGCCTCCACTAGTGTATAGGACATTATGTACATTGCACTGAGCCTCTATACAAAAGGTGGGGTGTAAAACAAATTAATATAGTTTCAAAGGGTTATATTGTACATACTGGCAAGTTTCCATCTTGTCTACTTTGCTCAGGAGTGAGCAGCTTTTCCAACATTCAGGACAGAACTTGCTCTTCTTCACCAGTTTGGTTGTGAAACATAATGAGATGGGAAAGAAGGGGAGATCACAGGAAGAGGTGAAGCAATCATTTTTACTTATTATTGACTTGTTTTCAAGGATGAGAATGGACAATGGACTGTAGACAATTGGCTCCAAAGAGCTGGCTTTCAGCTGTGTAATTTTGGCCATTTTGGTGTATTCATAGGGGTTAAGAATAGAAATGGGAGTAGTTAGGCTCCCAAGCTCATCTCTCTCTACACTTTCCAACCTTATTTTGGTGGAAGGAGGTCATGGTTTTTTAAAAAAAAATGGCATTTAGCAGTTGAATATTAATATAATCTCTAGATTCTGGGTAAACTCAAATGACCCAACCCCTGGTGCATTTAGAAGGCATGCTGAGATGGTAACACTCAAGATTCTTTTCATACTTATACTGTCTTTATACAGCATAATTCTAATTGTTTGGGAAATGGAGTGGTTTTTCAAAACTGGAAAGTAGTATTGCCTACAAATATTCACAAGCTGTAATGAACCATTTAAAGTGCCTTCAGTATTGTGAAACAATCTTTCACCAAGATTCGCCCATGTTGACTAGTATATGTGTTTTGAAGAACCAGAGAATCTGGGTGTAGCCAAGCAGTCTATAGCAGAGGTACTAAGCAGCACATCATCCCTGAATTCTTTCCCTTTGCCCTGCCTTCTTTCCAGTCACTTTGGACTTCTGTTTCTAGCATCCTTGGAAGGGGAAAGTATTCCTGCACAGAGATGGAGACCACTATAACCTTTATGGTAGAAACAGGCAATCATTATAGATATAGAGAGAAGAAAATTTGCTTCACCATTTCTAAGGTATATCATTGCCTGCGACTTTATTTAGAGTTTTTTTTTTAGAGTTTTATTGAACACTTATAGGCCGCCCTTTTCCCTGAGGGGACTCAGGGCGGCTTACAATAATGAGGGAGGGGAGTGCAAGACAAGACATAAAAGAAAATGTGAGTAAAAAAATAATTAACAATAAAAACACAACATTCACTCAGCATTCGGGCGGGGAGAGAGTAAAGTCCTATCCCCAGGCCTGACGGGATAGCCAGATCTTGAGGGCCGTGCGGAAGGCCTGGACGGTGGTGAGGGTGCGGATCTCCACGGGGAGATTGTTCCATAGCGTCGGAGCTGCAACTGAGAAGGCTCTCCTCCGCGTAGTCGCCAGTCGGCACTGACTGGCAGATGGAATTCGGAGAAGGCCTACCCTGTGCGATCTGATGGGACGCAGGGAGGTAATTGGCAGAAGGCGGTCTCTCAAATAGCCAGATCCACTACCATGGAGCGCTTTGTGGATGGTAAGTAGGACCTTGAAGTGCACCCGGAGATCAACAGGTAGCCAGCGCAGCTCACGGAGGATCGGTGTTATGTGGGCGAACCGCGGTGCGCCCACGATCAATCGCGCGGCCGCATTCTGGACTAGCTGAAGTCGCCGGATGCTCTTCAAGGGCAGCCCCATGTAGAGCACATTGCAGTATTCCAGCCTAGAGATCACAAGGGCTCGAGTGACTGTTGTGAGGGCCTCCCGGTTCAGGTAGGGCCGCAACTGGCGCACCAGGCGAACCTGGGCAAATGCCCCCCTGGTCACAGCTGACAAGTGATGGTCGAAACTCAGCTGTGGGTCCAGGAGGACTCCCAAGTTGCAGACCCTGTCTGAGGGGTATAAATTTTGCCCCCCCCCCCCCCAGCCTGATTGATGGGACATTAGCCAAATTGTTGGGAGGAAAACACAACAGCCACTCGGTCTTTTCCGGGTTGAGTACCAGTTTGTTAGCTCTCATCCAGTCTTTAACAGCCTCAAGGCCCCGGTTCATCACGTCCACCGCTTCATTGAGTTGGCACGGGGCGGACAGATACAACTTTGTATCGTCTGCGTATTGATGGTATTTTATCCCGTGCCTCCGAATGATCTCGCCCAGCGGTTTCATGTATATGTTGAATAGTAGGGGGGATAAGACCGAGCCCTGCGGCACCCCATAAGTTAGGGGCCTCGGGGACGATCTCTGCCCCCCCACCAACACCGACTGCAACCTGTCCGAGAGGTAGGAGGAGAACCACTGCAGAACAGTGCCGCCCACCCCCACCTCCTGCAGTCGTCGCAGAAGGATACCATGGTCGATGGTATCGAAAGCCGCTGAGAGGTCAAGGAGAACCAGGATGGACGCATGGCCTCCATCTCTGGCTCTCCAGAGATCATCGGTCAATGCGACCAAAGCGGTTTCTGTGCTGTAACCGGGCCTGAAGCCGGACTGGAAGGGGTCAAGATAGTTAGCTTCCTCCAAGGTACGCTGAAGCTGGAAGGCCACTACCTTCTCAACAACCTTCCCCACAAAGGGGAGGTTGGAGACTGGACGGTAGTTATTAAGAACTGCTGGATCCAAAGACGGTTTCTTCAGGAGGGGTCTCACCACCGCCGCCTTAAGCGCGGTGGGGAAGTACCCCTCCCGAAGAGAGGCGGTAACAACCGCCTGGATCCAGCCTCGTGTCACCTCACTGCTGTTGGCAACCAGCCAGGAGGGACACGGGTCCAGTATACAGGTGGAGGCGCTCACAGCTCGCATAGCCTTGTCCACATCCCCGGAGGCAACATCCTGGAACTCAACCCAGAGATGGTCTGCCAAATCATTCCCTTGTGTCTCGGCTTGATCTGCAGGAGTGGAGTCCAGGTCCGATCGAAACCGAGCAACTTTGTCCGCCAAGAACTGAACATACTCCTCAGCCTTACCCTGTAGGGGGTTCCCCGTCTCCCTCCTATTTAGGAGGGAGCGGGTTATCCTAAACAGGGCGGCTGGGCGGGACTCGGCGGACGCTACCAAGGAGGCAATGTGTGATCTTTTGGCTGTGCTCGGTTCGACTCGGACCTATCGGACCTCCACAGGTGCTCTAGGCGTCTCCTCCGGCGCTTTATCTCCCGGAGCTCCTCGGTGAACCAAGGAGGCCTCCGTGAGCCGCTGACCCGGAGGGGCCGTAGTGGCGCAATGCGGTCCAGAGACCCTGATGCTGCCGAGTGCCAGGCCGCAGCAAGAGTCTCCGCCGAACTGTGGGCGAGAGCATCTGGAATAACCCCAAGCTCCGTCTGGAACCTAACAGGGTCCATAAGTCGCCTGGGGCGGAACCACCTGGTCGGTTCCTCCTCCCTACGGTGGGGGTTTGGCCTCCGGAAGTCTAGCCTCAGTAGGCAGTGGTCTGACCACGACAGGGGAATGGTCTCATTTCCCCTCAGACCAAGATCACAGCTCCACTGCTCCGAGAGGAATACGAGGTCGAGTGTGTGCCCCGCTGAGTGGGTAGGGCCTCGGATTACCTGGGTCAAGCCCATGGCTGTCATGGAAGCCATGAACTCCTGCGCTCCATCAGAGTGTTCACCGAGCGAAGGCAAATTGAAGTCCCCCAGAACCATGAGCCTAGGGAACTCAATTGCTAGCTCGGCTACTGACTCGAGGAGCGAGGGGAGGGCTGCTGCAACGCAGTTGGGAGGCAGGTACGTTAGCAGCAAGCCCACTTGACCCTTGAGGTCCAACTTCACTAGTAGGGACTCACCCGGCAAGCTCCGGAGCAGGGATCCTACGAGGTGCTAAAGACTCCCGGACTACAATAGCCACACCCCCACCCCTTCCCTGGGCTCTCGGCTGATGAAGCACCTGAAATCCGTCTGGGCACATCTCTACGAGGGGGACTCCTCCCTCCATGCCCAGCCATGTCTCAGTAATACATGCCAGGTCTGCCCCCTCGTCTAAAATCAAGTCCCGGACGAGGGGAGCCTTATGAACAACAGACCTGGCATTTAGCGACAGCAGCCTGAGACCAGGGTCCTGATTGCTCGCGCCATCTGACCTTGGAGTGGGACTCATAGGGCCGGAAGGAGGGATCTCTGCGATATAGCGAACCCTCCTTCCCCGGTAATGGCCAGCCCTAAAGTCCCCGCCGTATCTGCCTCTCCCTGTTATGACCGCAATGCTCCGACTCTCTCCCGTGGATGTAGTTCCCCCAACCACCCCAATGACCCCCGCATACCCCGCCAGGTCCTCCGAATCAGACATACTCAGACACTCACACAAACAGTCCCCACAATATAGTTAAAAACACAGAAAAAAAGATACAACGATAATACTAAAAGTGGGTCTTTCATACTAACACATTCAATCCCATACACTCAGCATACCCGATTAAAATTGCACAGACACAGAGTTTAAATTATGAGTTCCGGAAGAGCCAAACTCCCTTCCTCCAAGTTCCAGAAAGATCCAAGGCCAAGGTCCAAGGTCCGTATTATGTAGGATGATTGTAGATGGAGGGGGGGCAGAGCGTAAGCCCCAGATATTAACAAGCACCAGCTTTGCAGTCTCACACCCTCCAAGTCAAGATAAAGCATAGAGTAATCATCAATAACGGTCCATAGGAGATATAAGGATGATGTGCAGGGGGATATCTTATCCTCCCCCTCTCCTAAAGTCCTGGGAGGGCCAAAGTCTAGATGTCTAAAGTCTAAAAATGGCTGGAACCAGTTGAAAGGGGGAAGGGGAGGGTGCCAGCTTGGTGACCAGTTTTTAAAATGCCAGGTCCCTGTCCCTGAAGCTGCCATCCTCTGTCACTCCTTTCCCCAAACCGAATGCACCATAAGTATGTAGACCATAAGGTGTCAAGTGTTAAGTCAGGTGGTCGCTGCTCAAATTAGATGTTCCAGGGCAGCAATGGTAGCAAGCGGTGGAGAAGGGCGGCTGTTCCAGGCCAATGCCGATAATCGCAGGCCAAGCAGTGAAAAACTCGTGTTGAATGGGAAACAGGGAAACAGGCAGGCAAGGCTCCGCAGCAGCAGGGGCAGGCAGGGAAAGAAATTGTCCGACACACGGGAGGATAAGAGGAGAGGCTACAACGGCGAGAGAGGTAGGCACAACAGCACAGGATAGGGGAGGGGCGGGCGTTCAGGCGAGCTATGATGGTGGTGGCTAGATTGCCGCTCAATTCGCTCACCCAAGCCACGATAGTTTCCCCTCCTCTTTAGGGCAATGGAAGATGGTAGTGGTAATAAAAGATGGTAGCAGCCAATTATAAAAATCCCCAAGGCTCACCGCTCCTTCTTTCTAGGCTGTGGGTGAAAATCCAGGGTTCCTCTCCGGACCCCGCACTGCTTAAATCTAAAAAGAACAGCGGGGGAGTTCCATTCGTGAGAGCAAAAAGCTCAGGCAGCCATTTTTCCATCCAATTCCCGCTGCCGCCGTTCCGCTGCTCTAGGGCGACTTCCAGGACCAGGGACTCGCAGATAAAGTTAGTGGGCTCACCAGGTCGAGCAGACGACAACAGGGGCACCCAGGGGCACCCAGGTATCCAAGATGATAAAAAGACGCCGACCATCCGTGCGTCGCCGCCGTCGCCGCCCTCGCACAGCTGGATGGTTCAGGCTGCTAAACGCTGTGAAGGCTAAAACAAGCCTTCGGGAGCGATATATTCCAAGGTTCCTTCTGGTCCTTCAGTTCTAGAGATCTTAAGCTCACCCAGAGGCTCTTTCCGAAAACTTTGCGGACTGTTTGGAAGGCTTCTCAGTACTTTTTCGCCAGATTACGAAGAGCGAAAAAAGCCCGGTTGCCATTCCAAACCCGCACATGCGCAAATATTGGATGTCCAGATGAAATTGCTCATCAAACAGATTAGCTGGTATGTTGGGAATTGTGCTCTAAAAATATAAGGACATGATGGGGAGGGTGTGATACTTGGAAAATCAATCACCTGCTTTTTATACATATAATAAGCAGCTTATAGTTGAAGAGACTGCTGAAGACTGTAGCAAATGCCTGTGGTTATCATAGTATTGGTGAAAAGGGATCCTAGTGGGTAATGCCATGACACAAATTACACAGCTATGATTACTACTACTGTGATAAGTAGGATTTTCCATGGCCCAAGAGTTTTTTCTAGTTTATTTGAAAGATTGGGGATTTTAAACTATGTTTAAAAACTATGTTTAAACTATATTTAAAATCTTGATTTTTATATTTCATTGTTACTTTAGATAGCAGAAATGTGCAAGAAGGCAGACAAAGGGAGAGAATTCAGGGGTCATGTGGTTAGTACTTCTGCTATAGACTGCTTGGCTACCACTGAGACAAACATGACTAGATTATCACTCTAATGGTACCTAGGAAGTAGAGAGTTGATTGTCCCTGAACAAGGAGAAACAGTAATTCAGAATTTATACTTGGTTAACTCTCAAACACTGTCTAATCTCTTACAGTGCTGCCCTCTCAGAAGAGAAGATATTTTTCCTTGTTTCTGATTCTCATATTTCTCTGATAAATTGCCTACTTATATTTTCTGCATCCCTGATTCTGTTCAGATAAATCCTCCCAAGAGAGGCTGGATTCTCCCAGCCAATCACTGAGGCCTACCATGGACAAGCTAAAAGTTCAATAGTGTTGTATATCTTTGACATGTGGGAGTTCTTGGGCTCTTTACCCAGCAGTTCTAATTATAGAAATGTGAGTTGCAACGCATGGAAAGACTTTGCCATGAGGCTATGAAAATCCATTTTTAATCATGGTAGACATAAAGCAGTCCTTGTATCCTAGACACCAATTCTTTTTTCTAAACCAGTGAGCCATAAACAGCCTCCAGCTCTGAAACCAAAGCAGCTTGGAGCTGATGAATGAAAAGGAACATATCTATTAATTGTTTTCTTGCGGGAATAAAATGTTCTCGCTCCTGGTGGAACAGAGGAAGCAAAGGTCTTCCTGTTTGGCAAAAATAGATGGCTTTTGTCTCAAAATCAAAAATGACTGCACTTGGAAAGGCTTAAATAAGTTGTCTTAGTTTAAAGATAAATCTTAAATAGCATTTGGTAGTTTATGAGTGAATATAACGTACATATAATACATACAGAAACAACCTAAAAGTGATTCTTCTAAATTCTCCCTGCTACCCACAACAGATGGCAGCATCTAGATAATCCTGGATGATGTTGAAAAGTAAAACAAGGGACGGATTTAGGATTTGAATGGGAAATCACCAGGAAATCCCTGGACTGAACAGAAAATCCAATGGCAAGACGTGTCCCTGTTATTTCCAAAAAATGCATAATTGAATTTGATCCCCAGGGAGTCTTATCTTCATGCAAGCTCAGAATCAAGCAAACATGACCTTTTTACGCCTGTACTATTTTAATGATAGCAGCAAAATATTTTCTAGACATTGTAGTTAGCACATATCACTAAGGAGCACATTGATTACCGGTATCTGGGAAACAGTTGTGTTTTCAGAATCTGTTTAAGAAAAGGGGCAGCCTGGAGTGCTTCACCATTTAATCTTTTTCTTTTTCTCCCCTGGCTTTGTTTTAAGAGATCAGTGGGTTATTATGGTATCATCAGATAAGCTCCCTTCCCACAGCTCTAATTTCCTAGTTTTTTAATAAGGAAAAGGGTGTTGATTCATTCTCCCCTGGTTCTTTCTTGATAATGCAACAATTGTTCTTTTCAGGGCAGCTCACTTGGAATTGTCTTTATCTCTGTCCCGAGTCTGCTATTTATCTCAGTCCAGCACATGGTGTCATAGAGTAGGAAGAGGTTTGAATGGAGCACTTGTTCCTTTCAATTGCAGTCAGAATAGAATAAATACTAAGCGATAAAGGAGAAGGAAATTTAGCCTGGTTTAAAGGCCTTGTAGGGAGAAGAGTGATGCTTTTGCCCAAGTAATTCATAACAATCCTGTTTTAAATCTATACCAACTCCCGTGTATTTTGAGTTGCTCACCAGGCAGAGGGTTTGTTTTACGTTTGTATTACTTAAAAACAAAATAAGTAGGATTGAGGAAGAGACCTTAAGAGCAATTGGTTTTGTATATAACAGGGGTGGGTTCTTGCCAGTTCTGACCTCTTCTATAGAAGAGGTTCCACAAATCTACAGGGCCGTTTAGAACCGGTTCCAGATCCCTCCCCCTGCCTGTCCACACATCATCAAGATGAAGAGCGAGAGGAGGAATTCTGGGAGTTGAAGTCCACAAGTCTTAAAGCTGTCAAGTTTGAATACCCCTGGGTTTTTTTCCTAAAGGGTTAGGGGTGCAAGGGTCTTGTAACTTGACAGCTTTAAGACTTGCATGCTTCAAATGCCAGAGTTTCTGAGCCAACATTTTGGTTTCTAAGCAAGAGTGTTGTTAAGTGAGTTTCACCCCATTTTACAAGTTGGCCACGCCCACCCAGTCACATGACTGGCAAGCCTCTCCCACAAAGCAGGCCACACCTACAGAAGAGGTTTTTAAAAAGTTTGAAACCCACCACTGGTATATAAGCAATAATAATGACTTTAGGGATAGAAAAGGATGAGACATAATGGAAAATGCAGTCTTACCTCTGACTGCATTTTGCACCTCCAGCTAAATGGGTTTATTTTAATCTTTATAAAAACAGGACAGTTATAACATATATGTGTGTAGTTATTATGATTGAACTGTAAATGTCAATTTCTACACAAATTGTGTAAAAATAATTGTGAAATGTACATTTCTGTAAAGTTGAGATTCTAATTCTCTCTCTCTTTTTTTGTTTGCCTGAAAGGCCCAGAGGCCCAAAATCCTGAACAATATTGAAAATCAGCTGGATGAACTGGGAGCCGCAATAGCGCAGATGAAGAGAATGGTGGACCTCATCAAAGTATTTCACCATATTTATTTTATCCCCAGCAAAAAGCAAAATGTTGAACCCTCTGAAACCTTTCCTTTCCACAGACTTTCCTCCCTTTATTGTCTGATGTCAAGAGGTAACAAAAATAGGCCATCCTTCCCCTCAGGAAGGGGTCAACTGTTAGGATGCTAGAGACCACAGTCCCAACATACGTATCTGGAAAAACTGAGGAATACTGTCTTCAGGAAGTGTCCACTTAGGGATTATAGGTCTGTTCTAAAATTTTCTGTATTAACTAATTCACATATAAATGGTGAACACCTCTCCACCATTTCTTATGCAAATGTTTTCTTGAGAACTAAATTACAAATGCAACAGAATCACATGAGGCTTCTTTTCTTGAATAGCAGATAGTCACAGTGTTTAATGTTTGATCCCTGGAGTTGGGATCCCATGTCTGTAGAAAAGTAGTACTGTAGGGCAAAGATAAGTTTCATGGATAACTTTCATGACAGAGGAAAAACTTCCTTACTTTATGAAATGTAGTCAGGATTGAATGCTGTCCCGTAGAAATTGCAAAACTACAAATTTGCAAAAATTCCCTCAATTTGAGAATGGAATGTTCCTGACAATTCCAGAACATTCCATTCCCAAATTGCTACTTTTTACGGTATTTCTAGAACAGCCATGGTGTTTTTTAAAACTTCTTCCAGTTTCTTAGCCATAGTTAAGAGATGGGGAGTATTCTCATATCCCTCTCTTCTTTTTTCAGCATTTACATTCCACTTTAATGCTAGTTTTAAGTTTTCCGCAGCAATATGACTAGCCTGCAAAGAGAACGGCACAGTAAATTGAATTAGGAAAAATTATTAAAATGAGGGATGGAAAAGACGTGTGTGAGTCTGAGGGACAAGGAAAGAAATGAAACACACAAAAACCTTAGCTGTACTGAATTTGCCAAGAGATACAGCCCTAGATGCATTTTTAGAAAACTCTTTAAGAAGCAGCTTTTATTAAAAAAAAAAAATCAGGAAGAAGCAGCTTATGTTTTTCTTCTCCAGTATGTTCTCGTGAAATCCCCCAGTTCTAGGGGAAAGCTCTCCTTTATCTAAGAACCAAGTTAGTGGGTGAGATAGGTGAAAATAAAGGTGACTTCATGGGCTACATTACAACCCTCCATCACTCCATCTGCTGTTAGTGGGCATCTGAAGATAGTTTGCCTTAAATTTGGCAGCAAAATAACTGAATTCCAACTGCTTGTCTCCCCTCTCCCTTTTCCCTATTCAGGAAATAAAGTGCCCTCATTTCTACCCACATAAATGTCCCCAAATGAACCAAAGCCAAACCTATAAAAATTGTCAATTTTGCCATAATTTTTATTTGATTTGAAGCTGAATAAGGATTGGAAGGTTTCTGTTCCCATTCCTGTCTTTAGCCTGATTGAAATCTCTAAAGAAACAGTCACCAAATCTTCATCCCTACTCCTCCTGAGTTATTGCTGTACTAGTGGAAAACCTTCTGGAACCTTCAGCAAACTGGAAAGCTGACTTACTTCTCTTGATTTCTTTATAACAGCCAAACCGGAGTTGTAGAGTTTTGGAGAAAGGGTAAAACTTGTTGATTGCCTACTCTCCCCATAGTTGTTAGCAATTAAAAAAAAAGATTTATTTCTTTTAATGAATTCCATATTGTATTTTCTCAGGCTACTTCTTAAATGTAGGTTTCACGTGATAATTCATTTGTTCTTATTTGGGAAAGGAGCTTGGTTTATTTACATTTTAGGCAATGATTTTTGTTGGAATAAGTCCATCTTTATTTATTTTTTAGGCTACTGCTCAGAAGGAGAAGGAAAAGGTCACCAGTCTCTTTACCGAGGCCACCAAGGTCCTGGCAACCTTCAAGAAGGAAGTGCTTGGTTTCATTGAGGTTGATGAAAGAGCCATGCTGGGCGGAGCGGAAGAGGAACTGCGGCATAAAGAAGAGCGACATGCCCTGCTGATGGAACACAAGCAGAACCTGGAGAAAGTCCCCAGCATGGACACCATCACTTTCCTGCAGGTGCGCTTCAAGAATGATTTTTGTAGGTGATTCAGTTAACAGTAGAAACACAGCATAGCCTTCATTGTATCTCTTCTCCACCTGGGCACTCAGGATGCATCAGCAATCCTTGGAGAAAGTCCAGCCATAACTCTGGAGCTCTTGCTCAAGAGTTACCCAACTCCATGCCTGTATCTATTTGCACAGTACAAATGTGTTTTGTTGGTACCTAAAAAGCCCATTATGTGAAATAGCATCCAGGTGTCTCCATCAATATAGTCATAGGGCAGCAACAGCTGTGTGCATTTGTCTTTAATATAAGGAGCTAGTGAAAAAAGATGCTATACTTAATAGTTTGTATCTACCATCTGCCTGGAGGCTGTCAGGGTCTGGATGGGAGCGAACAAGCTTGTACTCAATCCAGACAAGACCTAGTGGCTATTGATGTTGCCTCCCAAAGATGGTCCAGACATTCCACCTCTTAGCCTGGGTGTGTGTGTGTGAAGTTATACACCCCTCGGAGAGGGCCCGCAACTTGGGTGTCCTCCTGGATTCGCAGCTGACGTTGGAACACAACCTGTCAGCTGTGACCAGGGGGGCTTTTGCCCAGGTTCGCCTGGTGCACCAGTTGCGGCCCTACCTGGACCGGGAGGCACTTCGAATGGTCACTCATGCCCTCCTCACCTCAAGGCTCGATTACTGTAATGCGCTCTACATGGGGCTGCCCCTGAAAAGTGTTCAGAGACTACAGTTGGTCCAGAATGCAGCCGCGCGAGCGATATCGGGTGTACCTAGATACACCCATGTTACACCCATCCTCCGCGAGCTGCACTGGCTTCCTATTGGTCTCCAAACGCGCTTCAAGATGCTAGTCATTACTTTTAAAGCCCTACATGGCTCAGGACCTGGATATCTGAGAGACCGCCTCCTGCCACATAACTCCCAACAACCAATAAAATCTCACAGGTTGGGCCTTCTCCGGGTGCTGTCGACCAGACAATGCTGGCTGGCGGCCCCTCGGGGGAGGGCCTTCTCTGTAGCTGCTCCGGCCCTGTGGAACAATCTACTCGTAGAGATCCAGACCCTTCCCACTCTCTCGGCCTTCCCAAAAGCCACTAAAACCTGGCTGTTCCGGCAGGCCTGGGGCTGTTGAACAAGGTCCAGCCCCACCTAGACGGAATGTATGGTGTGTTGTTTTTAAAATTGTATCTCTTTTTATTTTTAACTTTTTAACTTTTATCTTGTTTCTGTAAGCCGCCCAGAGTCCTATGGGATTGGGCAGCATATAAATTTATTAAATTACTATTATTAATTACCAGGGGGTGGTTCCATATGAGTGGATTAATGTGCCCAGTATGCTTTTTTTTTTACTGTATTGTCCCACCACTTGTCTGCTTCTTATTTATCCAAGATCACATGTTCATTCCCATCAAGACCTCTACTAGGAAATGTTTTCTCATTTCTTTCATTCTTGGAGGCAAGGGACCATACAGTATCAGGAGAAGGCTATCTTGGATTTGATGCTATTCCAGATGAAGATCCAGAAACAGAGTGCGCCAGTAGTGTAGTGTAGTAGTAGTAGCTCCCAGTAGAGCTGTGTGTATCCCTTCTTTCCCCCACTTTTTCTCCTGTCACATCTTTGTTGAGATTTTAAGCCATAAGTGTTAGTGACTTGAGGAGAGCTATATCTGCTGTATAGACTTTATAGTCAAATGATTGTTGTTTGTTTTCTTGATCAGGAATTCCAGGCATTAAAAATAGCAGCTGAGGAAAAAAAACTTGCATGTTCAAACTTCCCCAGAGAGTTGAGTTTTATTAAATCCAGTCAGGCCGTGTTTGCTGTGAAGGAGCTGCTGGGAAATATTTGCAAGAACCAATGGGACCAACTGTCAGGGAAGGGTGAGAATGGACCTTTTCTTCATGGGATACCAGAAGGTTTGTAATTTATTTGTTTATTGAATTTTTATAGCTACCCATCTTATAATGAAAGAAACTCTGAGACTTGGGCAGAATTCTTGTCCTTCGAGAGTTGCCCCTTCAGCTGAAGTACCGGATCTTTATGGCTGTAGAATAGGAGCTGTATGTCAGCTGTGGTGCCTGGCATCCATTCACTGAGACTGTTCATTATGCTAAGCCAGCAGTCCCCAACCTTGGTGGCTTGGCTGCCTGGCTAGAGAGGACAGGGGAACTGGGCCGTGTGAACAGTGGGCGAGCGCATGTGGTCCGCTCGTGCAGCCAGTTCCAAATAGGCCATGGCCTGGGGATTGGGGACCCCTGTGCTAAGCCACAGTATGTTTTCTTCAGTTTGGTTCAGTTCATTGGATTTGCGTATTTAATTCTTGGCTTCTTCAGCATACTATGATAAAGTATTCATGATACTTTCCCTAAGATGTCCATTTTGTTGTTATCTACTTGTAAGTCCTAGAAGCTCTGTCAACTGTTATCATTGTGAGCATCTTGTTTCTTTTCTTTTATGCAACTTTTCAGAATTTCATATGTATAACTTTCATATTATTCTGATTTTTTTCTGAAAGTACTTAATTTTTTTTTCTTGTGCAACAGTGGCATAAAATTTAGATTTTTGTGGTAAAAACCATTCTGTAGAGCTTTGGTAATTTTTTTTTAATTTTAGAACTTAGATGGGGGAGGATATTCATATCCACTGGCTACAATTTATATTTTTAAGTCCTCTGTGGCACTATAGAAGGGGCACAAAAACAATTTTGAGTTAGCATTTGTGATTAGCAGATCAAAATGAAATGCTGGCCTTTCAAGGTGAAAAGAAGCAAGATAGGCACCAACTAAAAGAGAAGCAACGGACAAAAAAAGCAAGATAGGAAGAATTTAAGTGGTCTTAGTTATTTAGGCTTTTAATAGCACTCAGATGTTTCAAAAATGACTCAAATATATAAACAGGCAGCAAACAGACATCACTAGGTGTGGTTACTGGTGGTTTGGGAAACACATCCAAAGCTGGTGTCCTTTAAATAACAGAACAGAGAAAGGGGTTTTACTTGTTAGTTTTTGATTTCCAGGCTCTTATCCTGCCAGATTCAAGGCTCATGTTGCTTGTTTAGTTGAAAATGAAGATTGCTGGCTCATTTCTAAGTTTGAAATCTTAGTTGTTTGTGTTTTCTTCGTGCAGCTGTTTAAAACATTATTACGTTAGAGCTGTTCCGCATTTGACTGCCACTGGCAGGGAAGTTTGGATTTTAACAGTAATTAACAAACACTTATCTTTTGTAGCCAGTTAAATAGAAATATCTAAAAGAACCGCCAGAGCTTTTTACAGAAGATACTGTCATTTTGCCATCTTGCCAGCATTATTACCTTCCCCACCCTCATTACATTTAGGTAGAACTACAGATAATCTTCGAGTTATGACTACAATTGAGCCCAAAATGTATGCTGCTAGGTGAAACATTCATTAAGTGAATTTTGCCTCCTTTTACAACATCTCTTGCCACAGTTGTTAGCTGAATCACTGCAGAGGTTAAGTTAGCAACATGGTAATTAGATGTATCTGGCTTCCCCATTGACTTTGCTTGTCAGAAGGTCACAAAAGGGGATCATGTGACTCCAAAATACTGTAGCTGTCATAAATATGAACCAATTGCCAAGCATCTGAATTTTGCTTACATGACCATAGAGATGCAGCAACAGTTGCAAAACGGACAGAAAAATGGTCATAAATCACTTTGGTGCCATTGTAACTTTGAACAGTTACCACTCAGATACGCGTCAGGAATGAAAATCACTGCTTTCCCTGAAGAAAATAAAACGTTTGCATTTTTCTCCCCACCCATATCCTTACATCATGTTTTCTATGTTTGTTTGATCATATGCAAAACAAAAATAGAAATGGATCTTATTAAAAATTATTTTTCTCTTTCAGAGATCTCCTCAGGCCAATAAGCAAAAAGCAGGGTGAGGCAGGGTTTTTCTTCCTCCTGCAAATGGTAAAACCAGTTTCCATGCAAACTCCACAGAGCCTGTGTCAGCCCTTGGATGCAGGCCAGGTCAGGAAACAGCAGCAAAAGAAATAATAGATCTCCATTCTATTGATATACCGTAGGCTGTATTAATAGACCCTTGAAAGCCTAACGTTTCTCATCTCTGCTCTCTTATACCAAAGATAGCCAAGGTAGGACAGTCTTCTCTTTCCCACTAAGGTCATGTTTTCTCAACACTTGCCACATATCTTCTTCAAGATATCCCCATACTCCTCTACATTCTTTAGTTCTCAAAAAAAAACAAAAACAAAGCAGCTTGGCAATTCTTTTATCTGCCAGAGACAATATAAGATCATGTAGCACAAAGTGGAACGTGGAATATGGAGATTTTCCCATAAATACTCTAAGTTTCTTGATTCCCCTAAAGTCTTGGCAGTAACCCACAGAGGCTTTTGAAAATTGGCTCCACCACTTATGCCCAGTCCAAAAAAGTTGTGCATTTTACGGTATATAGAAAAGGACAAGTGCTTGTAGAATCAAGGAAAACTTGCCAGCTCAACTGAGTTTTCTGCTGGTATCCCTACCAGTTATACAGAATTAGCAATACAGTGTTAGAACTGGGATCTTATGTTAGCATATGCAGTTGTTCTCTTGCGATGCATTATCAGCTTTAAAATGTTTCAGGATCCAATCTGGGTCGGTCACTGGGACCAGAGGTTTAGTCTTCCAAGCTTTCAGATTCATGCTGGAGCTCATCCTCAGGGAACTTCTCTCTCACCAGAAAGTGAATCTCACTGATCCAGTTTGCATCCTGCAACATTATCTTGGAACACATATATCTGCCTTCATTCCTAAAAATGTTTTACAGCATATATGATTTTTAAGCATATATATGTTCTATGAAGATCACAGAATGTAAAGCATAAGGAGATGTGCCCCCATCCGGCTGGATATAAATTTGTCTTCCTCTAAAACCAGGAAGAAGTTACTACTTTGAACCAAAAGGCTTCTTTATGGTGGTGATATTTTCAGTTCTGTCTGCAATGTTGACAGTATATATTGATTACAAATTCTTCTTTTCACAGTGACACTTGAACCGCAGGTTTCAGAAAGGAGCATCAACTCTGCCAGTTTGGAATCACGAGATTATTTTCTAAAATGTAAGGCCATTCTGTTTTTTGTATTGTTCTTCTTGGTTTTCATGCCTTTTTGTTGACTGATAACCTTTACTGTCATTTTTGTGGATTGAAACATCACACAAGCAGCAGTTTCTGCAGAGATATATCTTTATTATCTTTTTGGCGTATAGTGTTTTATAATGTTTAAAAGTATGTTTTTAAGTATGTTACCTACCTTTTTTTTATTTGCTGATTTTTAATGTAAACCACTTCGAGATGTCCAAATAAGAAGTAATATATGAATATTTTAAATACACACACACACACACATATATATATATGACATGGTGGCTCAGTAGCTAAGATGCTATCAGAAGGTTGGCAGTTCAACGGTTCGAATCCCTAGCACCATGTAACGGAGTGAGCTCCTGTTACTTGTCCCAGCTTTTGCCAACCTAGCAGTTCGAAAGCATGTAAAAATGCAAGTGGAAAAATAGTGGCCACCTTTGGTGGAAAGGTAACAGCCTCCCTAAATATGAAATATGGGCTTCTAAATATTCATAAATAAAAATTAATTAAGCCATGGTTTAGTGTGAGAACACTGCTTTTGGGGGGGGGCATGCTTATGCCATGTGCCTTCCTTGTTTATCATTTTCAAGCTTTTTATATATTTGCTTTTGTACAGCTGCATTCATCATTGACTTGGACAGTGATACTGCTGACAAGTTCATCCAACTCTTCGGGACCAAGGGGGCTAAGCGTGTGCTGAATCCCATTGCTTACCCTGAGACCTCAACCAGGTTCATCAACTGTGAGCAAGTATTGGGCGAGAATCTTATGAACCGTGGCAACTATTACTGGGAAGTGGAGATCATAGATGGTTGGGTGAGCATTGGGATCATCACTGAAGATTTCAATCTCCAGGAATCATATGACCGGGGCCGCCTAGGAAGGAATGAAAAGTCCTGCTGTCTGCAATGGAATGGCCAGAATTATGTTGCGTGGTTTGGCGGATTTGACTGTGTTATACAGCAGCCATTTTTTCATACTATTGGGGTGTACTTGGAGTATTCAGAGAAGGTGCTGACATTCTATGGAGTCAAGGATTCCAAGATGACTTGTCTCCAGCAGTTCAAAGTGGCTCGCTTCAAAAAGGGGCATTTTGACCCTTTCCAGAATAAGATTAACCACCAGTTTCCAGCACTGTTCATGCACAACCTCAAGCCAGCCTTTTTTCTCGAAAGCGTAGATGCTCACATGCAGCTCGGGCCTTTGAAGAAAGACTGTGTTTCAGTACTTAAACGGCGATAATTTGGTCAATGTATGACCAAAGATAACAATTTTGACAAATAGGATGTTTGTGTCATCTCTGCTGGAGCACTGCATCATCTTGTTGCTGCTCTTTTTACTTATTTGATAAGTATCAACGTTTAAAGAAGCACTTTTCAGCAAAACATTTTTCTTCTCTTGGACATAATTAAGAATTATTTACAAAGGGCTTGAAAGCTAAAAGCAAAAGACATCTCCATTTCATCTATATGAACCAATGGTATCTCCAGAGACTGTGCTCTGTTTCATAAGTAATACATGGATCAACAATCAATGGTACCATGGAAACCCATCTTCATAATAGCGGGCAGAAAAAAATACTACCACTGATCAAAAATGCTGAAGGCCATCACTTGTTTTTAAATTCCCCTAGATGAAGACTGCTCTTCCACAGCATTTGAAAAAAACAACTGTGGAGAAAACAATGGTGTCAGCTGTCAACAGAGAAAATGACATATATGAACAAATATATTCAGCTTTGGGTTACAATAGCAAGAAAAATTATGGGGCTGTGGGGAGCTTTAGTTGATTCTTAGCTTTAATCTAAATTCTAGTCTAAATATTAGAAATATAATTTTGAAATTAAATGAAGCATCTGTGGCTGTGTGTCAGACCCGCTATGTAGACCAGTTCAGGAAATGATCTCCAAAGAAAGGATACAATTTTTACGGAGATGGACTATAATAATTGAGTCTTGCAAGTCTGATTGTAATATACCACCATCTCTTTGAAGTTCAGTGAATTAGGGTGCCATCTGCCAAATGCTATCTCCTTGTTTTGGACTTTAAAATGTTCCTATCATTTTTGTCTAGGTAATGGTTCCTGCATGTTTCCATCACGGTCACATTGCATACCTGTACACTGTGCTTTAATGCTATATGTGCCCATTTATTAATAATTGGGTAAAAAGTGTAACGTAAACTGAGTTGCAGATCTGAATGTGAGGTACTGAACAGGTGAGTACCTGCACAAGAAGAGCAGAATGTTTAAGCACTGAGTTGCAAGTTTCCCCTTTCCTTACAGCATCATATAGGCACAGAAGTATTATAATAATGGAGATTCAATGGCTTTCTGGAGTCACTGGCTGGTTGAATCTGATGGAAATTCAGGCTTATTGGTCTGTGAAGGACCGCAGATTCCTATTTCTATGACATAGTCTGCTTTTCTTAGCTGCATTTTGAGTACAGATCCATGGAAGTACAATGGAAGAAAGATCATTGAAGAATGGGGATTGAACTTTCATGTGTAACAAAGATACAAAGTGTATAAAATACATCCTTTCCAAATATACTAAAAGGACACTGTAAACATAAATATACCATAATTTAGTCATGCTGATAGTAATGGTGAGGAAATTCTAGCTGCTATTGTTAAAAAAAAAGATTTCAAGTTAAACTATGAGGAGACCAAGTTTTTCGTTAAGCTTAGGCTTTTTTAAAATTGTTTTGTGACTTTTTAAGATTGTTTTGTTTAGAACAGGATTGACAGCTGAGTTCGAATAAACCATCTGTTGGATTCCTTTCTTTCTAGAAGATAATAGGCTATGAGCATTCATAATGTAAATTAGGACTGAATAAGGAGAAAATTTAGTTTGGAGACAGCTTTTTTTTTGCCAACACAGGATAATTTTCTTCTTTGAAGCATTAATCTAGTGCTAGGCCACATCATTAATTCTATGATCTCAGGGGATTATATTGTTACAAGAGGGTTTTGCAGTATTAGTGAGTACATTATTTGTCTCCAAAACATGTTTTGTTCCATTATATCCTGTATCCAAAGTGAGAGGATAGTAGATTTGATTAATCATGAAAATAATTTAATAAGCACACTCTTCTTTGCTGCTGGGCCTCACTGAAATATTCCTGCCTTTCATTAAAAAAATGTGAGGTCCTTATAGTTTTGTTTGTGTAAATTCTTCCGTTAATGAAAACACTGCAGCATAGTCCTGAAATGCACATATCTTGTATTCTTTTTTCAAAGTAAGTTTTCACCATCTTTCTATAAAGGAAAAATGATAGGTACATGATGTACATATTGAATTGCATGTTGCAATCTAGTATCTTAAATTTATATCCAATTAATTAGTGTTCGGAAGGTTACAGGGTTTAATAAAGATAGATGATAGACGTTTGAATTTGTAAGAAAATCAGAGTAGTATGTAATCCACTCTAGTTTGAAATTAGGACTTTTTAAATATTTAAAGATGGTTAGTTACTGAAATAGATGGAACCACAATTGCAGGACTTGACAGAAGGAGCACTCAAGATGGTGGAGAGGATTTCATTGTCCCTAACAGGACAGAAGGCACAGTTCTGTGAGGAAAGAATCTACGTGCAGATGATCTCAGTTAGGGGAGATAAACATTGTTCATTTTTATAATGCAGCTGTTGTAACTGGGGGAAATACTATAGTTTGTGACTTACTGAATAACTGGTTGATGGTAACAAGGCTACACTTAATTTGAAGAGTTTGTTCAATTGGATTCAAATACTACCAAAATATGTCATACATATGACTGCGACAGGATTTTCTTTTTTCAAAAAGATTCAGGATGAGAATTGATTTTTTTTAAATATGTTAAGGTGATTTAAAGTATAGGGTTGTTTTTAATCATCTGTTTCAGCTTCTCAGGAAACTACATCATTATATTTTATCAGTCATGCTACCAAGTTTGATAGTAGAGAGGGAGTTTCAAATGTTATGAAAAGCAAATGTGGAGGCTAGACGCCAGTGAGAGGCTGCAGACTGGAAATTCCTTTATATTTCCTGGTTAAGGATTAACAATACAAATCTTTAGAGCATGAAATCATTTATAATCACATGATAATTATTCTTAGACCATTGCATACAGCAGGTATTTTAAGCTTTCTGAACAATCCAGCATCAATCTTGTCATAATGTGGTTAAAAATTAATATTTCTAGCTCTCATTCATTACATTCTGGTCTTGCCTAGTTATTGTTCCACATCTGATCATAAGGTTTCATTTGTACACAAGATTCTCAGAGCATTTAGTTTGGAAGAAAACTTTGGAAAAATGTGTTTTATCCACAGCTGGGCCATCCAGGAAATTTTGTTATAAAAATCCATGGCATAAACCACAATAAACTGGAATTAAAGAAATAGTTCAAACCACAAAAAGATGCTTTTATTTATTTTGCTTTGGCAGTAAATGTGCCTGTTCTATGTGGCAAAGACTAAAACAGTTCCATGTGCTTTCTGCTACCTTTATCTGGCCTTCAGATGATTTAATCCATTTTATTATAAAAAATATACAGTAATGTTGAAGGAGGGTGAAATGAAACATTAAGCTAGTACATTCTGGTGTTTGAGAAAACTAAAAATCTGATTAATGACATCTAATAGTTCAAAATTACTGAGATAGCTAAAAGGGCAGACTCAAAATCATGAGTTGTTCTCTTTCCATTCACACTAATTAATGTTTAACTTAATGCCCTCCCCAAAGCATTAAAGCAGCAAATGGGAGAGGAGGGCATTACTTGATTATTCTTGTTGGCATCATGACCAGAGTAAAGCCAAATGGATTCTCTACATACGCTCTTGAGCTTTTAATATAAGCATGCGTGTTTTATACACAAGAACAGGAAAGAAGATATGTTCCTGTTATAAAAACGCTGCCTTTTTTTTTAAGAATTGGAGGGATTCATAGGAGTGGTGTAATGGCAAATGACAAAACATGTATATCATGCAGATGCCATGAGTTACATACTTCTACCAGATATTAGAAGATTATGTAGGTTAATACTTGCATAGTATCACCATGTGCTTTGGGCATCATCACTTTCACGGATACCACTGACAGGATCTTGAGTTTGCTTGTTTCTTCATTCACTATCCAATCTTTTCAGCTGAAAACTTATTTTTAATGTACCTAGGAAAATTAAGTTGTAGTAACCATTTAGTAAAGAGTGATGGTTTGGAAAGTGAAAAGGCCAGATTTCAAAAACATAATTTAATTTAATGAGGTTTTTACAAAACCCCAATCAATCTGAAAACTTCCCTCGAATTACTGAATGAAATTCAAAGATGACTAGAAGGCTTATACAATAATCATTCTTAAGCTTTTAAGGTACCGCAAATTAGTTTTCACTTCCTGCTGCCCCACTAAAAATAGAAACCAAAGAGGAGTAATATGGATTTTTATATAGATTGTAAAACTAAAAAGGATGGAGGCAGGGTTTTATGATAGGGATGCTTGAGAGATCATTCAGGAAACAAGACAAACTTCCTGTGAATGGGAAAGTTACATTCTTTGTTATGTATCAGAAACATAAAATATTTTTTGCCTCATTCATGCTCATTACAGACAAGACAGAAGAAAAGTAACTTGGTTGTATAAAAAGGAGGATGTGGCATCAATGCCAAATTTTTGTGTATACTGTGGATGGAGGGCCCCATCCTTTAAGGAGCAGCACAAATATGTAGAGGAATTAATTTGAAGTGAAAATCATTATTCACATGACTAAGCAACTATGTGTGAGTAACAAACTACACATTAATTATGTATAAACCACAGAATGGTTTCTGGAAAGAAATGGAATGAGCCAAATTGAAATAAACTACGGTATTTTACACCTTTTTATTTGAGCCCTGAGAGCATCTGGCAATTAAAAAACATACAGAACAAATACAACAGAAATTCAAAGGTATACATTAAAACCAAAAGAAGCATTCAGAGATGCATCTAGACCAGGATAGGCAAGTAATGTTCCCAAGAGATCACATAAGAGGTCTGTTGTGGAAGGCTGAACTAATAGAGATCTGAAAATGTTATTTATATGCATGCACACACATATATGTACATACATATATACTTAAAAATTTGCATCCAAAATAAAAGCAAATGCAGTTGTATGCATGGTGGCACTTATTTACATTTGATCTCTTATTTTTATTGATCTTATGCAGGCTGGATAGGGATAGCCAAAGGGCCAGATGTGGCCCATGAGCTGTAAAATAATCTGAGCTGTCTTTATAATGGAAGAAAGAAGGCATTCTACTGTTTAGGAGCAACACAAGAATAAACCCTCTTCTATGTGTCAGATACTGTGAATGAGTCTGACAAAAGTGACATCAGAAAATTTCTCTTGCAGCTCTTACTGGCTAGAGCTAGATGTGGTCCTAACATAATCATCAGTCTTTGAGAATCAGATTGCAAGCCATTTAACATTGAAACCTTCAATTATGCCTGTGTAACAGAAATAGGTTCAGTATTTATCCAATATTCTCCAGATGGAACAGGAGTTTCAAGGTGACCTATCTTTCTAAATACATATGTCTAGAAGCAAGTTTCCTTCAGACAACTTCCATTACCTACGTTCTTGCCTTTTATTTTTGCAACATCTTATGAGAGTTGCCCATTAATACTTCTAGAAGGACATATTCACCAAAACATGCAGGAATAATCCAAAATGCACTAGGGATAGTTTTAAGGAAGCAAAGTAAGTAGTATCAGAATCTGAAAGTATTGTATCTAATTAGCAAAACTTTAAGAGACTAGCATTAGGTAACTTTAAACTTTATTCCGACATTGCCCAGTTACGCTTACTAAAGCATCAATTATTGTGAATAGAATCTAGTGTATTTATCCAGCGTCATATACAGACGGGGTTTGTGATTAGAAACTCCACCCCTCCCACTTTCCCGCAAATTTTACCGTGGTCAAGAGCCACCTTTTTAACCAATGAACTACATTTCCCATCATGCCTTGGCATCGCCCGTCGTTGCTTTATTCCTCTTCCGGTTCTGTTCGTTGCCTAGAGCTCCTCTAAGCCGGAAGTCGCTCGCAGAACTTGCGTAGAGCCGCTTTATTAACGGCTAAGAGCCTCTCAGTCCAGCGGGCGTTGGATAGAGAGTCGTCAGTTACTTAGCGGCCATGGCGCTGAACAGGAACCATTCGGATGGAGGAGGTGTCATTATCAATAACAGCGAAAGGTACTGGGGGCAGCATTTGTGGCTCGTGGGGTCCGGTCTGAGTATACTGCGTCAGCGGCTCTTCCCCCTTTACTCCCCGGCTCCTGATTCCCGGGGCCCCGCCCTTTCGCAGATGCCCCGCCTCCAGGGGCGGGGAAAGAAAGTTCCTGATCTCCTCCCTGATCTCGCCTTTTTTTTTGTCTTTTCATTGTGCTAGTGTCCCACTCGATCCTTTCGATCACAAATAGTACTATGACCTTTTTGGTTATGCTGCAATATGGTCATTTTCCTGAAATTTCTTAGCTTTTGTGCGGCTGAAAGGCATAGTAAGATTAAAACAAAATTAGCTAACAATGGAAAAAAACCTAAGAATTGTATGTAATAGAATTTGTCCTGAGCCTAACATGTTTTTCTAAATATCCTCAGCTCCTAAAATTTTGTAAAGAGTGTTTGTTTTTTGTTTCCAAAGACTTGAATTTATTCCCTCATTTCCCATGAAGATACTTTAAAACAAATAAGATTTCTTTATTATTCCCTTTCACCTACGGCAGAATGATATTACTAGTTGTAAGTATCAGTAATATAGATAGCTTTTTCCATTGTGGGCAATATGCACCAATCTGAGCAGTTGGCAAATCAATAGATGCAAGCCAGCTCAAGAGTCAGCTTAAAAATCAGAGTTTCAACACACTCTTTTTGGAGAAAGAAGTTGGAAGGAATACTAGACAGAGCTGGGAGAATAAATAGTAAAATTCAGAAAACAAATGAAAATAAAAGTTGGAACATTGACAATCAATGTAGTGGCAACACTCCATTTGTTAATGTAACCTTCAGGGGAATAGGAATTACAGAAAAAGCTGACACAGGTAAATATTCCAAATTACATAGTGATTTTTTTTATTCCAACTTGCTTTAGCTATTTCTCAAATATTTATAACTTTATTGTACTCATATATTGCTGAATCAATATAGACTCATGGAATTTTATAAAACAACCAATAAATGCACCCATAACAGAAAAGGTGTTCCATATTTATGCAAGTACATTGAAACAACCAATATGCAAACAAAAAGGTAAATTGTAATAGTCATGGAAAATAAATACAACAAATCCAAACAAAATCAAATGAATTAATAGCAAGAATTAATACTCAAAGTAATATAACTAAAGATGGAAATAAACTTTGGTAAAGTTCCAAGAATATCCTCAGAATATATATTTCCACAATAGGAAAAAGCTTATGCCATAAGTATCTTGTAATAATTTTGTCCAATGCAAAGTTAAATTACCAGAAGGCTTCTTGATGTCATGTTAATATTATGAAATAGTATAATCTACCACCATGTCTGCTCTTCTCATCTGAACATGATTTTGCCATTCCTTGTTCTTCTTTTGTCAAGAAAAAGCAAATGCATTTTGGAAGTGGGAGGGTATATTGAATACTTTCACGTTACTAAGTTTTCTATATAGGTTTCTTCACTGGAAGCAATGAAAAAGAGCGTATAAAAATGAAAACATGACTTCAGCATTAAAAGATAATAAATCATCAGACTGAGGTCTGATTTTAGCACCATTATAAGCAAAGATTATAGAGTAACAGTAGAGAGCACCAGTTTTATTGCTGCACAGTTTAGGAACAGGTACAATATACAATACTGAGAAAGGCTGATAGGAACTTTTTCAGTCAATCTTATGGAAGAATAGAAGACTAGGAGAGCTGAAAATTTGACTCAATTCAGGCTGTACAAAATACATGCATTGAGGTAACAATCCTACCTAAGTGGCAGATATAATAGTTTGATATTGCGGCTACAGTATTAAAAGTGAGTGGAATAAATAAAGTATTCATTTTACTGAATTATACCATTTCATACATAGTAGCTTTGGCTGTGTTAAGAATACTGCCTTTGGCATTACTCATGCTGAATAACATTGGCTCATTTTTTGGGTGATATTTTCATGTTCACATTTTTCAGCAAAAAGAGTTGCTGACAATCTCACTGATAATAATTGTGTGCCTATTTGTATTTAGTAATCTACAGGTTGCATTTGTTGAACTATTGTGCTAGTGATGTTAAAGCATATATTATATGTCTTAGAGGTAAAAGAATGACTGGAAAGTAAAACTTAGTATCTGATGTTTGTTTTGTTTGAGTATAGCATCTTGATGAATTATGAGCACATTGAAATGACATTCCATGATATGGAACAGATGCCAGAGGCATTTAAAGGGACCAAGAAAGGCAGTGTCTTCATGACTCCCTATCGAGTAAGTCAGCAATATGTATTTTTTACATGCACAGAGAAAAACATCCTAAAACTCCTGATAGTTATCTCTATCTAAACCAGGGGTTCTCAAACTTATTAAACAGGGGGCCAATTCACGGTCCCTCAGACTGTTGGGGGACTAGGTGGTCATGTGACTGGGTGGGTGTGGTTAGGTCATGTAACTAGGTGGGAGTGGACAATTTAACAGTCCATTAAACAGTGCACACAAATTAAACTTTAATTTGTTTTGCTCCCGGGGTGTTTTATTTGCTTTTGTTTGCATGTTGCTCTGTTGATTGACATTTCTTTGAACTAGATTGTTTTTTCAGTTGTTTGGAAGTCTAGTGGTCCACTTCAGGAAATTCAGTTTTGCAGCAATTTTTCTCAGCCCAAGGAGCTTACAATCAACAAGTCTGTCTGTCTTCTCTCTTTCTGACTCACTCTCTCTGTCTCTCTCTGTCTCTGTCTTTCTCTCTCTCTCTGTCTGTCTATCTCTCTGTCTATCTCTCTTCTCTGTATCTATCTTCTGGACGTGGGGAAGGTGAAAAACGGGGCCCATTTTTGGCCTCCCAAGGTTTCTGTGCATCCCATTTTTCAGCTCTCCCGCCTCCAGAACATCTCTGCAGGCAAAAAACAGGTGAAAATGGCCCATTTTTTGTCCAAAGGTGTCCAAAGGCCCATTTTTTGTCCAAAGGTGGGTGAAAATGGCCCAGTTTTTTGCCTCCTGAGGCTTCTGTGCACTTCCCTGCTTCCAGAATGTCTCTTCAGGAAAAAAACGGGTGAAAATGGTCCATTTTTTGGCCCAAAACAGGCCATTTCCTCCCATTTTTTTGCCTCCTGGAGCATCTGCCCATACCATTTTTCACCTCCCTCACCTCCAGAAGCATTCTGCAGGCAAAAAATGGGTGAAAATGGCCTGGGTTTTGGCCAAAAAGGGGGGAAATGGCCCGATATTGGGCCTCCTGGGGCACCTCCAGAACCTTTCTACAGGCCAGAATTGTTGGCTTTATCTTTCAGTTCCAGCCAGTGGGGTTTCTGAAGGTAAGTCCTGCACTTGGCCAAAGGGTGGGTGGGGCGATGTGGGCGGGGGCAGCCTTGTGGTCCTGTGCGGCCTGCATTAATAGCTTCTGTGGGCTGCATGCTGTCCACGGGCCATAGTTTGAGGACCTATAATCTAAACCTTTGGTATTCTGGTTTAAAAATGTTGATATGGGAGAAGTATTAATGTATTTCCATCTGTTAAAAATTGGGTAATTGCATTTAATCTTTGTATTAACATGGCTGACTTTTGGAATTAGCATTTTTATGCTTGGTAAGTCCAAAAGCCAAATGAAAAGGAACATAAAATGAGTTGAATTATAAATAGGAGCAGCAAAGATGGTAGTTGTAAGGCTGGCCTTGTCCTTTCTTCTCCTTTTCTGTCCCATAATTTGAAGTTCAGATCTTCTAGGCAACATGAAGCAGTGGCTGAGGGCTTACAAAAAAGAGTTGGCCTTGTAACAGATGGCATGATTTTGCAGTGCCCTTATCCCTTGAGGTTTTATGATGAGTTTTCATTTTCAATGGCTAGTTTGATTATTCTCAGTTGCAGTACTAGAATTATGTTGGGAGAGCAAGCTGGAGCTAGTAAAAAGAGGTGCTAGAATGGCTTAACTGCTTCAGTAACTTGAAAGTACATGGGCAGGTAGGTATTTCAAGCCCTTTGCATAAGAGCCCTGGTGGTGCAGTCCTTAAATCCAGTATTGCAGGCAAACTCTGCTCACAGCCAGGAGTTCATCCTGATGGGGCTCAAGGTTGACTCAGCATTCCATCCTTCCCAAGTTGGTAAAATGACTTAGATTGTAGCGCCCAGTGTGCAAATAATGCTTTGACATTGTAAACTGCTATAAAGCACTATGGGGCAGTATGTAAGCCTAAATGCTATTGCTATTTGATTAATACTGTATGTCAGCTGAGCTTGAGAATTTAAAAGCTATTTAGAACTAGATTAATATTGCTGCTTCATAGTATCAATCAAATAAATTGTTGGTTCCTATTTTCTGAAGAATTTAGAATCATTAATTGAAGTATTAGGTAGTTATAAAATATCATTTGAGATTTTCTTAGTGTGTAGCAATGAAATCTAGTGTTTTGTTTTTCTGATTCTAAACATTAAAAATCTGTACTCATTTTGCTTGCAGGTCATTTTTGTATCTAAGGGAAAAGATGCAATGCAGTCTTTCATGATGCCCTTTTATTTAATGAAAGAATGTGAAATTAAGCAACCCGTGTTTGGAGCAAATTATATCAAGGGCGTAATAAAAGCAGAGGCAGGAGGTAAGTACCCCTGTGTTTTGGGGATTTGATTTATGTTGTTCTTACAAAAATCAATTCACAAATTATTGGGATTATTCTGTCATCTTTGCAATGAACTGTGAATTCTTCTTAATTTACTTGCAAAAAAATTAACAAATGAGTTGTGAGTACTGTAATTACTTTGTGCTAGTGAAATGGTTAAAATAATTATGCATTGTAGTAACAGATATTGGTGACATATTCGGCAGGTGAACATAGAGAACATAGAGGGTGAACATGCTTTGGACAAATATATTTGGACTTCAGTAAGGCATTTGACAAAGTAGACCACAACCTATTTCTTGGTAAGATAGAAAAATGTGGGCTAGATAGATGGATTTGTATCTAGCTGACCAACCACACTCAGTCCACAATGGAACTAATGGAAGTGTGCAGTGGGGAACCCCAAGTTTGAGATCCAGTATTCTTCAACATCTTCATAAACTATTTAGATGAGGAGATAGAAGGGGAACTCATCAGATTTTCAGGCAGCATCAAGGTAATAGGAATGGCCAATACTTTAGAAGATAGATTCAAGATCTAGAAAGATCCTGACAGATTTGAATACTGGGCCCTATCCCCCCAAAAATACAGTTCACTATTGAGAAAATTAAGGTTTTATACTTGGGCAACAAAAACCAAATGGACAGGTATAGAATAGGTGGTACCTGGCTCATCAGTGGTAATTGTGAGACAGATCTAGGAGTCCTAGTGGACAGTCACGTATGAACCAGCAGTGAGTTGCAGCTACCAAAAAAGCCAATGCTGCCCTGGGCTACATCGACAGAAGGATAGCATCAAGGTCATTTAAAGTATTAGTATCGCTATACATTACCTTGGTAAGATCACATTTGGAATAATGCATCCAGTTCTTCTCCAGTGCACTGCTCAGAGAGCCCAAATGCTGGGTTAACACAGCCTATCTGCCCTTGGACTGAGTGATGTTTTTCTTGACCACGCCTCCCTTTGCCTGCACATGCTCAATTCGAAAACTCAGTCCGCCCGAGTTAGGGCTGTTTTGGGAGAGCTCCAGTCTAAGAGCAGAAAGGCTGGAAAAAGTTTCCCAATTTGGACCACGTTTAAATTCTCAGATAGAGGAAATCACGCTTCTACATCAGGTCTGTCTATTTGCCTCCAATGAGGCTTCCGTCGCTTTAAGAGAAGGGCTGCCGGGTTTTCCCTGCTGTTGCTAATTGCAAGCACTGCAGGGGGTTGAAAAGGCTTGCACAGCGGGGGCTGGCTAGCAAGGGAGCAATTAGTGGGATAAACCAAGTTCCCTGTTGGAACAGGGGCGTCCCAGGGGGAGGAAAAGTCCAGCAAGGCTCTGAGAAGGCTCTAAAGCAGGTGAGCCGGATTGCTAGGATTCCCTCGCCTGCTCCATTTTGCCCGGCAACAGCAGCGACGGCTGGAGCCTTCGCACACCTTCAGGGCTGGAAAGAGCGGGAAGCGGCTGCGTGCGCACCCCCCCGCCATTTTGGATCGCTCCGACTCACTGGGCAGAGCGGCAGAGCTCAGAGCGTGCGAGGAACAAGGCAGCAAGAAGAGCCCAGCCAGCCAACGGAGCCTCAGCGAGCCCTCAACGACTGCAGAACGCCGCGGGGAGGCTGGGGGCTAGTCTGGGAAGCCAGCTAGTCTCTCCCTCCGGAAAATAAGCTAAGTCTCGGGGAACCGAGGGCGGTGGGAGGAAGGAAATCCGACCCCAAGGCGGCCCTTCCCTCCTGGAGATTCTGCCAGCGCTTTTGGACTGCAAAGGCCAGCGCGTGCCCATCCCAACTCCAGCTATCTTCCAGGCCTCGTGGGGACCTGAAATGGCTGAGGAATGCAGGGAGGCCTTAGGGGATCAGGTGGGGCCCTCCAGCAAGCGCTGCAAGCTGGATCCCTCTGTAAATAAAGGCAAAGGGCACAAAGGCTCACTTGAAAGGTCTTCTCCAAGAGAAGCCAGAACCTAGCCCAGACCGTCGCAGCAGGGAGTCAGCTTCCCCTGATCGTGAGGCCCAATCCCCCGGGGACAGTGAATTCTTGTCTGGGGATAACTATGCATCCAGGGATCCATCTCCTGAAGCATCTTGGGGGTACCCCGACTCCCCTAGCTCCTCCATCGGAGAGGAACGAGATTCTGTCCAGAATTCCCCCTTTGGGAAGGGTGGATCCAGCTCAGGCAGGCCTAGCCAGCGCAGGCCCAGTAAGCAAAAGAAAAAAAGGGGAAAAAGTCCTGCTCTCTCGGATGAAATGAGGGAGGTAATTGCCTTAGCCATCTCCCAAGGGATAGCTGAAGGCATTAAGCGCAAGGGCTCTCGCAAGGGCAAGGCCCCAAAGGAGAAACGCAAACCTAGGGCCTCCACCTCTAAGGAGCCTGTATCCTCCTCCCCATCTTCAAGCCCCTCTCACTCTGGGTTATCAAGTTCTGAGCAGGAAGAAGGGGAGATTTTCGCCCTTTCCGAAGACGAAAACCCCACCCCTGACAAGCCAAAATTCTCTGGCCTGTTTCAACCGTCATTATTCAAGTCTATCTTGCACAAAGCCATGACGGCCACAGAGTTAGGCCCCACTTCCAGACCTGAGGCCTCTCAGGCTTCCACTTCCAAGGATCTTAAGCATGGGTTGTTCAAAGAGACAGTAGAAACTCCCGAGGTTATTCCTGTGCCAGACCTATTTATGGACGCGGTACAGCGCCAGTGGCTACAGCCAGGCACCCTGACCAACCCCAGTGGGGGGGATAGAACTCTATATGCAGTAGAAGATAAAATGGAGGAAATCCTCAAATTCCCAGAAGTAGATGCCCCAGTCGTGTCTCTGACTTCCAATTCCAACCTGCCAGCTGAGCTCCTAGAGGGACTTAAGGCAGAAGATAAGAGGTCAGAAAAGGCATGTCAGAAAACACACATGGCGTCTGCCTGGGCCATCAAGGCATCCACCTCTGCCTCCTTTTTTATTAGGGCCACCCTATTCTGGCTGCGCCAACTCAGGTCCAGACCCCCGCCCAGGAAATCTAGGTGGCGCCATGAGCTAACCAAGATTATTACCGCTGTCGAGTATTCGGCGGATGCCACCTTGACAGCAGCAAAATTCTCTTCCAGAGCTCTAGCTTCCAATATCACCTCCCGCCGCCTCCTATGGCTCAGGCACTGGCAGGCCGAAATGAAGGCTAAATGGAAGCTGGCATCGGCCCCATTTAAAGGGGGCTTTCTGTTTGGAGAGGCCCTGGACAAGTTTGTCACCGAAACCAAGGACAAACGCAAGATCCTTCCGGCAACCTTTAAAAGGGGTGACCGGAAAGGGGCGGGGTCCTTTCGTAAGAGACCCTACAGGAGCCAGGAAACAGGGCAATCTTCTCACCCTTCCTCCTATTAGAGGCCCTTTCAGGCAGGGGGGGATAGGCACCAAGACAGATCCTTCGGGGCTCGTGCCAACCAATCCCAGTCTTCCTTCGGAGACCATTCCGAGGAGGAGGAAACAACAGTGGTGGATCCCGGCCCTTTCGTAAGGGAAAGTGACGGTCACAGGGATCCCCCCATCGGGGGTCGGCTACGGCTGTATGCCGACAGGTGGGAGGAGATAACATCGGACAAGTGGGTCCTCAACACCATTCGCAAGGGCCTTCTCCTGGACTTCCTATCCTTTCCCCAAAGAAAGTTTATCCGCTGTCCTACCCCCAGGAACCCAGAAAAGAGGGAACGCATGAGGGCAGAAATCTGCCATCTCCTAGAGATAGAGGCGATAGAGCCAGTCCCCAGGGATCAGCAGGGGAGGGGCTTCTATTCGATCCTCTTCCTAGTGCCCAAAAGTTCAGGGGGGTGGAGGGCCATCTTGGACCTCAAGAGCCTAAATCAGCATCTGGCTTACAAGAGGTTCAAGATGCAGTCACTCCACTCCATCCTGGGCTGTGTGAGGGAGGGGGACCTATTGACATCAATAGATCTCAAAGAGGCCTACCTGCATGTCCCCATCCATGTGGCCCACAGGCGGTTCCTGAGGTTCTACGCGGAAGGGAAGCATTTCCAGTACAGGGCTCTTCTCTGCGGGCTATCATCTGCACCCAGAACCCAGAACATTCACCAAAATTCTGGCAGTGCTAGCGGCTCATCTCCGCAACCATCCGGTTCGTCTGGAATGTTATTTAGACGACATAATCATTCACTCTCTCACCACCAAGCAGGCACACCGCGATGTTTCTCTAACTGTGCAGACCCTGCAGTACCATGGCTTCTCTGTCAACATGGAGAAGAGCCAGTTCCGACCATCCACCTGTATACAGCACCTGGGTGCGGTCATCAACTCCACCTCCTGCCAGGTATTTCTTTCGCCAGACCGGCTGTCGAACCTGAGACGCAGAGTGAAGCACTGCAGCCTTGCCAGGTCGGTACCCATCATTCAGCTGTCCCAGCTCCTAGGGATAATGATCTCGTGCCTGGGGGTGGTTCCCTGGGCTCGCCTTCACGCCAGGGAGCTGCAGTGGTTTCTGCTGCCAGTGCAGAGGGCCAGGAACAGCAACTCACTCAGGCGGGTTCGGCTCCCACGAAAGGTGATCCGGTCTCTGGCATGGTGGAGGTCCAAGGCAGTCAGGAAGGGCTGCCTGTTCAAGGAGCCGGAGAGACTAGTTGTCACCACGGATGCCAGCCTCCTGGGGTGGGGCGCCCACTGTCAGGGCCACCTAGCCCAAGGCCGATGGACTCAGAGGGAGGCCGCCCACAGCATCAATTGGCTGGAACTGAGGGCAGCTCGCCTAGCGCTGAGAAAGTTTGCATCTCTAGTAAGAGGGGCTCATGTACTGTTGATGACAGACAATGTGGCAACAAAAGCGCACATAAACCGGCAAGGGAGCACTCGATCAAAGGCCCTCATGCTCGAGGCAGAAGCGCTGGGCAGGTGGGCGGAACGTCATCTGGCTTCTCTCAGTGCAGATCACATCTCCGGCGTAAGCAACCGGGAAGCAGACTGGCTGAGCCGCCAACGCATCGACCACTCGGAGTGGCGCCTGCACCCGGACCTGTTCCAGCAGATCGTGAGGAGGTTCGGCAAGCCACAGGTAGACCTGTTTGCCACACGCAACAACACACAGCTCCCACGCTTCTTCAGTCGCTACCACTCGCCCCAGGCGGAGGGAACAAATGCTCTGAGGTCAGCGTGGCCTCAGGGACTTCTGTATGCCTTCCCTCCACTTCCGCTCATCCCTCAAGTGGTGAACAAGCTCCTGACCGAAAAGGCAGACCTCATTCTGGTGGCTCCCTTCTGGCCCAGAAGGCCCTGGTACGCAGACCTGGTCAGCCTCTCAGTTCAAAGACCTTGGAGAATCCCCCGGGACAAGATTGCCCTCAGCCAGGGGGCCATCACCCATCCGGAGCCCCAGTGGCTGCAGCTAGCCGTTTGGCACTTGAAGGGGAGCTCCTGAGAAAGCAAAAATTCTCTGACCAGGTCATTCGAACAATCCAAGCGTCCAGGAAGCCCTCTACGACTAGAATCTACGATGCCACCTGGGCCGCCTTCTCACGGTGGTGCAAGACTAGGAACATAGAGGCCTCCTCAGCCTCGATCCCCCAGACCCTAGACTTTTTGCAAGAGGGTCTGGATAAGGGCCTTGCAGTCAGCACCCTCAGACGCCAGGTTGCAGCGTTGTCTACCATCCTGGCAAAGGGCTCCTCTCGCTCGCTGAGTCAGCTCCCCCAGATCAAGAGCTTTCTCAAGGGAGCAGCGAACATCAGCCCTCCAACTGTTCACCGGTATCCGTCATGGGATCTTCCATTTGTGCTTAAGTCCCTGACCAAAGCCCCATTTGAGCCTTTGAAAAAGACCAGTCTGCGCTACCTCACCATCAAAACCGCTTTCCTGGTGGCCATTACATCCGCTCGCAGGGTAGCCGAGCTTGCTGCGCTCTCTGTCAGGGAGGATTTGTGCGTAGTTCACCCGGACAGAGTAATATTGAGACTTGATCCGTCATTTGCTCCGAAAATTAACTCTCTGTTTCACAGGACTCAAGAACTTATTTTGCCCAACTTCTGTCCCCATCCTTCTCACCCTAAGGAGCGTGAGTGGCACAAGCTGGACGTGAGACGGGCCGTGCGCACGTATGTAAAGAGAACAAAGGACTACCGCCGGTCAGAGGCCTTCTTTGTCTCCTTCCTCCCTGCGTCCCTGGGCCGCAAGGTCTCCTCTCACACTGTGGGACGTTGGCTACGTGCTTGCATCAAACTGGCATATGAGCACCAGGGCAAGACGGCTCCGAGACGAATCACCGCTCACTCCACCAGGAGCGCTGCAACGTCTGCAGCCTGGGCAACCCAGGCCTCTATCCTAGACATTTGTAGAGCGGCCACCTGGGCTTCCCCCACGGCCTTTATTAGAAACTATAAGATTGACACCTTTGCCTCAGCCGAAGCCTCCTTTGGCAGAAGAGTATTACAAAGAGTGGCTGAAATGCCAGAGGCTTCGGCGCTTCCCCACCCTGGGACTCAATAGCTTGGGCATGTCCCAGCATTTGGGCTCTCTGAGCAGTGCACTGGAGAAAGACCGTTGGCTTACCTGAACGGTCGTTCTCGGGGCACTGCGAAGAGAGCCCAAACCCACCCGGGTGTTAGTATTTTGAACGATGTGGCTGTATTGACTGTAATTGATTACAGGACGGTTCCTTCGTTTTCGAATTGAGCATGTGCAGGCAAAGGGAGGCGTGGTCAAGAAAAACATCACTCAGTCCAAGGGCAGATAGGCTGTGTTAACCCAGCATTTGGGCTCTCTTCGCAGTGCCCCGAGAACGACCGTTCAGGTAAGCCAACGGTCTTTTCCTGACAGTGAGAACAATTAATCAATGAAATGACCTGCCTTCAGAAGTTGTGGGTGTTCCATTGTTGGAGGATTTTAAGAAGAGGTTGGACAGCCATTTGTCTGGAAAGATATAGGATCCCCTGCTTGGAATTGAAGATAAACAGCAAGAAAAAAATCACAAAGTAGCGGGACTTGCAAATTGAAGTTGAGCGACTGTGGAAAAAGAAATCGTGTGTTATCCCAATTGTAATTGGAGCCCTTGGAGCAATACCTAAAGGGCTACCTCGCTATTTGGAAATTTTAAATCTATCATACTTGAACGTTCTGATTCTACAAAAAACCACCCTACTTGGAACAGCTTATATCCTCCAACATTACCTTAACAGTTCCTACGTCCTTGGTTAGTACTCGAGCTGTTGAGCTACCAACCAGCCCCAAAGGCTGTGAATCTCACCAAAGATTAACCACATAATAATAATAATAATAATAATAATAATAATAATAATAATAATAATAATAATAATAATCAGAAGCTGATGAAACTGTTGATCACATACTCAGCTGCTGTAAAAAAAATCATGCAGACTGATTATAAATTGCGACACAATTCAGTAGCACAAATGATCCATTGGAATTTGTGCAAAAATTATAATATTAAAACAGCAACAAACTGGTGGGAACATCAGCCTGAAAAAGTCACCGAAAATCAGATGGTCAAGATCTTCTGGGATTTCCGTATACAAACGGACAAAATACTGGCCCATAATACACCAGACATCACACTGGTTGAGAAAAATAAGGTCACAATCATAGACATCGCAATACCAGGTGATAGGAGGGTCGCCGAGAAGGAACATGAAAAAATCGCAAAATACCAGGACTTAAAAATCGAAATTCAACGACTATGGCACAAACCAGCAGTGGTAATTCCAGTGGTAATTGGCACACTAGATGCTATTCCAAAAGCACTGGAATTACATTTAAACAATTAAAAATTGACAAAATCACCATCAGTCAAATGCAAAAAGCCGCACTGCTTGGATTGGCACGCATATTACGAAAATACGTTACGACGTCCTAGGCCCCTGGGTGGGGCCCGACTAGTAACCAATGCCAAATCCGGTGAAACAACTGGCCGCTGTGATACAATTGTATAATAATGATAGACTATATTTGCCCCGAAAATCAGGAGGCAGAGGATTATTACAAGTGAAGCAAACAGTTGAAGAAGAAAAACATGCACTGGCTGATTATTTAAAAGAAAGTCAAGAACATCTATTAATCGAAGTAAAGAACAAAAATCTAGTGAAGGCCCAACAGACGAAACAAGAATACAGAAAAGATGTGATAAAATCAAGAATGGAGAGTTGGCAGAACAAAGCACTGCATGGCCAATTTCTGGGGGGGGGGGGGGGAGATAAAGTGGACAGTGAACAAACTTGGTTATGGTTAACAACAGGTACATTAAAGAAAGAAACAGAGTCACTAATCCTGGCTGCGCAAGAACAAGCTATCCGCACAAATACCATTAAGGCCAAAATCGAAAAATCCTCTGATGATGCCAAATGCAGACTTTGCAAAGAAGCTGATGAAACTGTTGATCACATACTCAGCTGCTGTAAAAAAGTCGCGCAGACTGATTATAAATTGCGGCACAATTCAGTAGCACAAATGATCCATTGGAATTTGTGCAAAAATTATAATATCAAAACAGCAACAAACTGGTGGGAACATCAGCCTGAAAAAGTCACCGAAAATCAGATGGTCAAGATCTTGTGGAATTTTCGCATACAAACAGACAAAATACTGGCGCATAATACACCAGACATCACACTGGTTGCGAAAAATAAGGTCACAATCATAGACATCGCAATACCAGGTGATAGCAGGGTCGCTGAGAAGGAACATGAAAAAATCGCAAAATACCAGGACTTAAAAATTGAAATTCAACGACTATGGCACAAACCAGCAGTGGTAATTCCAGTGGTAATTGGCACACTGGGTGCTATTCCAAAAGCACTGGAATTACATTTAAAACAGTTAAAAATTGACAAAATCACCATCAGTCAAATGCAAAAAGCCGCACTGCTTGGATCTGCACGCATATTACGGAAATACGTTACGACGTCCTAGGCCCCTGGGTGGGGCCCGACTAGTAACCAATGCCAAATCCGGCGAAACAACTGGCCGCTGTGATACAATTGTATAATAATAATAATAATCTATCGCGACCTGGCCATCAAAACTACACAGCTATGAATGAGGCATGTAACAGTGATGCCCATTGTCATCGGGGCACTTGGCATCATGTCCAAGAATTTTATAAGATACATCAACAAATTGCAGCTTCCTGCATTAACACCAGCGGAACTGCAAAAAACTGTGCTACTTGGAACATCTTATATTTTAAGAAGGTACTTGGTTGATACCTAGGATGCTGGCAGCAAACTGTATCAACCATTAGCACCAGTCACTGGTATTTGTAATGCGTTTTTGAATGTTCAGTTGGCTGAGTTTCATGTTTAATGAATAAAGTATATAATAATAATAATTCCTTTGGGAAACTCCAGTAGTCATTGTTTACATGAATACAAAATATACATTCTTGTTTTATATTTCAAATTTTATTTTATTTTAATTTTGAATTTTTTAACATTTTTTATCTTAAATCGGGACTGGATTTCCCTTGCATGAATGGTTGTCCGCCCCCCCCCCCCCACCACACCTCTTTGGAAACTATAGAGCTCAGCTAGAAGTATTTTTTTTGGGGGGGGGAATCATAATACAGAGTATGGAAACTTTTTAATAGTTTCAAAACTGAAGACAACATTGACCACCCTCATTGCTTACTTTCATTAAGTATGGTGGAACAAGATGTCATAAAAATGGATCTCATTTTTTATTTCTTATAGTAAAGCTAAATCAGAACTGTACTTCATCTGCTTAGGTTAGATGGCTTATGATATACAGCATTCTGAGATCCCATAGAGGTCATTAATCTACAGCAGGATTCTTATCTCGGTTCCTTTTTGGTGGGTGTGCAGTTCTATTTGATTGCAGGTTTCATATCTAATTGACTTGAAAGCTCTTAAACAGTTTTTTCCCCTGCTGTATCTCATGAAGTTTGTTTTAGCAGAAGAATGGAATATGACAATGTCTATTTATGTCATTTTTATATTGTATTAAAAGAGCCGAGAGCCTTACTTCTGAGTGATGCTGGGTGTCTGTTTACTTCAAATATCCAATCTGCCAATCTAGCTGGGAGATAAGGGATCTTTTAAAATGTCTGGTCATACTGATCATATCCTTTCAGCATGTTACTTTTAGAGTGGTGTATGGGCAATGATTTGATTGTGCTGATGAGCATATTTGGAGTTTTGAAAGCATTCTATTAGAAAATGGCTACAATAGAGGAGATATGGCTACTGAAAACTGACTGTCTATGTGGTTGTGACTACTCATATATACCTATTTGCCAGGAGGTAAAATAATTCATTATATCTCGACACCTCAGGATATTTCTTACCACCCTAACACACTTGTACTTTTTTTATAAGCAGATAGCCAAACTTCCAGCACTTGGCCTTAATAACTACCACTTTATATATGGGATACAAAGACATTTGTTGTTAAATAGAGATAACAGCAGAGGCTGGAGTTTTCCTTTTCGGTATCCTCGCTTCTCATTTAGTTTCTATTAACTGAAATGCACATCAGATTATTGCAAGCCTAGCAGATGCCAAGGATATCTGTACATGGATCTCCATCGGCATCACATTGCTTTCCGTACATAGGGGTTGAAGTCAACTAAGTAATTCAGAAACATTGTACTTTTACATGATTCTTCTGTGATGGATGATGCCTAAGGATCATGGGCTAAAAGCTCCCAAATTTAAAGAACTATACAGCCATGTTTGGTGGTCTGTTTCCAGTCCTGCAGCTCTAAATTGTTCCTATAATCCATATAATTTTTAGCCCAGATAAACTCCTATTTCTTATTTGATTTCCCTTCACATGGTTGCCATTCTAGATTGATTTATGGCTATCTGAAGAATAGTTGCGAAGATGTTTTAGCAAATCAAATTTGCCCTGGCTCGCTCAGAACAAATTTAATCTGTGTAATGTTATTGTTTGCAAATTAGTGTTGTTTTTCTCTTTCCTGGCTTTTGATGGCTCTTGAAAGCACAGATCTTTTTTGTTGTTTAAAATCCATCTCCCTGCAACTTTATTCACTCCACATTGTATATATAGTACTCAATTAGACTTTCGTACTTTGCTCAACCATTATAGAAAAAAGATTTCACCCAATTCTCCCTGCCATTAAATAGTAACCAGTTTTTTAAATTTGTTTTGTAGAGGTAGGAACAATTATATTCACAAATGATCAGAATTAGCTAGCTCTCAGATTTTATTATCTAAATAAAAATAATTATTATTTCTGGCTCCATAGTTTGAAAGTATGTATCTGATCTTAAAAGTAGCAACTAGGGAGCATCTTGGTGCAGTGATTAATACTGACCTAGAAAGCAGGAAATTATCTGTTCTAGTCCCACTTTAGGCATGAAAGCCGGCTAGGTGATTTTGGGCTAGTCACTGTCAGCCCAACTCCTCTCACTGGATTGTTGTTATGGAAAAATGCAGGAATATTAGGTAGATTCACCACCTTAAACTATATATTGTATAAAAGAAAAGCGGAGTTAAATAAGGAGGAGAAAAAGAGAACACGACCCTCGTTTCTAAAGTTGTTTTTATATATGACTCTAAAAGTCTTAGGCTGAAACTGAATGGAAAGATGATAGGGGAGGAGTCTTACAAGGATCTCAGGAGTCTTTATAACAGTGATGGTGAACCTTTTTTGCCTCACGTGCCCATCCCCATAATTTAATGCCCCCCACACCATGTCCTCTGCGCATGCGCATGTGACCCCCCCCCTGTTGCCAGCTCATGCGCACATGGCTTTCTTGGAGCCTGGGGAGGGTGAAAACGGCCTCCCCTGCCCCCCCGGAGGCCCTCCGGAAGCCGGGAACGGCTCATTTTCCGACTTCCAGTAGGTCTGTTTTTCACATTCCCTAGGCGAAACTTTCCCAAATTTCTGTTTTGTGCGTTGGGCAGTTTTTTGCCTTCTGGAGGCTTTAGGAAAGCCTCCGGAGGGCGAAAAACGGCCAAAAATCAGCTGACAAGCACATGTGCGCTGGAGTTGACAAGGCAAGAAATGTCTCCGCGTGCCCTCTGTGGCACACGTGCCTTAGGTTCGCCATCACGGCTTTATAAGATAACCTAGTAAAAGATAAGCTCATTTTACTTTTTCCACCTATCTTATCTTATTTTACTAGGTGGTTGGGAAGGATCCGCAACGTTCAAAATGATATTTTCAGCTGGAGGTGCCATTGAGTTTGGACAGCGTATGTTACAAGTAGCATCTCAAGGTATTTATAACAGAAGATGATCTGCTAAGGGCTGGTGGGAGGGAAATCTGGGTGTGCCTTGATGAAGAGTTGAAAATGTGTTTCAGATTAGGATACATGCCTGGATTATTTAAAATAGATGAGGAAATTAAAATAAAGCTAATTACAAAATAAGTGCTTATTTTGGCATCCCTCTCTCAAGACTATTCTTTTTATCACGAGAGAACCAGTAGATGCATTTGCTCTTGGCTTAGCTCTTGCAATAGAAGTTTTCTGTGTGGTGTTAATATAAGTAGTCCTCACTTAATACAGGTAGCTCTCACTTTATGACTATTTGAAGTTACGATAGACTTTTTAAAAGCTAATGACCCATCCTCAAAGTTATGGCTGTGGTTATGACTCTTCCGCTTCCATCACATAATTGCATTTCGTGCGCTTGGCAACTAGCTCATACTTCTGATTGGTTGCAGCATCCTGCAGCCATGTGACTATGAGTGGCAATGGTTTTTTTTCCTGTTTTCCAGCAAAAAAAACGGCCATTGGATTCATTTAATGACCACATAGTTTGCTTAACAACTGTAGTGATATAATGGTTTTATAATGACCATGATAAAAAATGGTTGTAAAATTGAGTCAGGTCATGTGATGACCCAATTAACGACTGCGGCAACTTACGGCCAAAATCCTGGGCTCAGTTGTGATCATAAATCAAGGACCACCTGTGTCTGTTATTCCACAAACCAATGGATTATTAGTTAGCTGTTCCGTTTTCAGATCTCCTTTCTGCTAAGGGCAGAATGACAGCCTTTCTTCTCACTCGCCTTTCCAATCAACCACCTCCTGCTGCCTCTGAACTCTTTCTAGTACCAAATTAACTTTCATGAGACAGAAAAGTTTCATTCTCCATAGTGAGGGGGAGGAGTATCCAGGATGGGTTGACTTTATCCTCTCGTTGATTGGACTGAGTCATCAGAGCTCTTGGTATAAGCCTCTGGTCCACCAGGCTCCACCCAGTTTTAGACTCAGTCCACTCAAATGGACGGTTGACCATCCTGGATCTCCAACAGGTTGAAGATATTCAAGAAAGAAAAGGAAGGAAAATTCCAGTGTCTCCCTCCTACAGCATCCCAGGCGAGCTGGCAACTCCCTGGACTGTAAGGATCGGCCAAAAGCCCCTCGGGGCGGCCTGCCCCCCAGGCTTCTGAGTGAGACAAGCAACACTCAGAAAGGAATTTGCCGGGTGAGCAGGAGACGGTGGGCAGAAGCCTCTGGCAGGCACGCCCGGCTGCAAGGACGCCAGCGGCGCCGGAGACTTCCCTAAGAGCCGCGGATCGTGAGAAGGGACAGGCTAGGACGGCGCGGAGCCTCCCCGCCCCCTGGAAGGGAGCCTTGCAAACGCGGAGTGCCCGCCCCATTGGTACGTGACCCAATAGCAATAGCAGTAGACTTATATACCGCTTCATAGGCCTTTCAGGCCTCTCTAAGCGGTTTACAGAGAGTCAGCATATTGCCCCCAACAATCTGGGTCCTCATTTTACCCACCTCGGAAGGATGGAAGGCTGAGTCAACCCTGAGCCGGTGGGATTTGAACCGCTGACCTGCTGATCTAGCAGTAGCCTGCAGTGGTGCTTTTAACCACTGCGCCACCTTGGAGGGGGCTCACGGGCAGAGCAAGGACTCCAGTGGCATGGGAAGTGAAGAAAACGGCAGCAGAGACGCGCGCAGCTCTTCGGAGCACAAGCCGCCCAGCCAGAAGATTCAAAAGGGGCGCCTTCATCTCTTGGCAAAGGCGCCATCTTGAAGCCATAAGGGACCATGTGTTCTAAGATGGCGGCACCCAGAGGCAACAGGAGACTGGCAGGACACAGGTACTGGCAACAACAGCCGGCAGTCCCACCAGGTTAGTGACCACCCCTCAGGCGGCCCAGAGAAGGGGGGGGGAGGAAAGGCAGAGACAAAAAGAAGCACCTCTCCCCCAGGGCAGAGCTGGAAGCAGGGGGGGGGGTCACAAGCCTCCCAAGCCATCTAAATAGGAAAGGAGGAGGCATTAAAGACTGGAACAGATTTGCAAGAGGGCAAGTGGCCTCAAATCCATCCCATGCCAGGGAAAGAAAAGAAAGGCTCCTGGAGGCCCTACAGCAGGTGGGACTGCAGGGGAGACAACCATTTGCAGGCAAGAATCCCCTTTGACACCCCTAATCCTTGGGGTCTCCCTCAGAGGTGGCAATCCCCCTCCCCCATGCTGCCTCCCTGAGATCAGCCTCTGCCACCACCACCCCCCCAGACAGGCAGGGGCCCCCAGCCAGCAAGCTCCCACAGGACCCCCCAATTTTCAGACATAATGATGCAGGGCTTCTAGCAATGCCTGACATTGCTGCAGCAGCCTCAAATGCTGCCTCAGTGGCATCCTCTCCTAGGATACCTGAAGGGCTGGAAACCCAGGGGGAGGACAGCTTTAGCTCCTCAGCCTTATCACAGGAGGAGAGTGAGCTGGATTGTGAGGAGGGGGAAGTCAGGGAGGATGACCTATCCGATGACATAGGCTTGCCCCCCCCTAAGCTGACCTTCACCGGGTTGTTCCAGCCTTTGTTATATAAATCACTCCTTTTTAAGAGTTAAGCAGCCGCCAGGCTTGGGAACAGAGCAGCAGAGGCACCGCCTCAGCAGCAGGGGTTTTCTGCGGAAACCAGGTTTGAGGAGCAGGCCATTGAGACCGACACAGTGCCAACTCCCAGGGCCTTTCTTGAATCGGTCAAGTGCCAAGGGGCCACTCCCATGCTCACATCCACAGACAAGGCCTTCTTCAATGTGGATCAAGACATGGAGGGGGTGCTATCCCACCCACCAGGGGCGCCTTGGCTTTGGCTCTGCATACACCCCTGATTTTGCCAGGGGAACCTGAGCAGGCTCTGACGTTGGAAGACAGGAAGGCGGGCCTCACCCTCCGAAGAGGCATCAGGCAGCCGCCTGGGCGGTGAAGGCCGCCACCACCGCCTCATTGTTCAACAGGTCTCCTGGTCTGGCTGCAGGAGCTGCAACAACGCATCCCCATTACCGAGGTCAGAGCGCACTAGGACATCAATAAGCTGGGGGCAGTCATCCAATCTGTGGCGGATGCCTCATTGTCTGCAGCCAGGTTTGCCTCCAGGGCAATTGCTCCACTGTTGCATCTCGCAGGCTGCTGTGGCTGAGACAGTGGCAGGCGGAGGTTCACCACAGGTGGCGCCTGGCATCCACTCCTTTCACAGGAGATGTCCTTTTTGGACCCGCTCTGGACCCCTATCTGGTCGAGAATAAGGACTAGAGGAAGGGTCTCCCCACAGCCCCTAAGAGGGGACAGTTCAGGACGGTGCCTTACTCCAGACGGCCCTGTTCCCGGGGACAAGACTTCGGGTCCTCCTTCTGGGGTTAGGATCCCTTCAGGGGTTCAGGGGCGGGGTACTCAGGTGCCAGGCATTACTAGGAGGCTCTTCCGGCAGGCAGAGATGCCAAGATAGGCAGCAGAGGGGCAGGCAGCAGAAGTGGCCCTTCCGAGGGAGCGGAGGATGTGGCCGGGGGGGATGCCCCTCCCGCAAAAACTAAGGCCAGAACCGAGTCACCCCCCCCTAGGGGGGCGGTTGGCATACTTCACCGACTGCTGCGACCGTGCCTCATCAGATAAATAGGTTCAGAACACCATGAGGTACAGTCTGGCTCTGGAACTCCTGTCTAAACCCCTGGGGTTTTTCCAGAGCTGCCCGGTTTCAAATAACCCGGCACGGAGATTACTGATGCAGGAGGCTATACAACTCCTGCTGGACATGGAGCCATCCAGCCAGTGCCTCTAGACAGCAGGGCCAAGGGCATTACACCATCCCTTTCGTAATCCCCAAGACATCGGGGATGGAGGGCAATTCTGGATCTGAAGTGGCGGGACCGCTTCAATCGTTACAGGAGGTTCAAAATACATTCCCTCCACTCCATCTTGGAGGGAATCAGACAGGGAGACTTCCGCACTTTTATAGACCCCACAGAGGCCTATTTACACATTCCTATCATTAGGGATTACAGGAGGTTTCTCAGGTTCAGCTACCTGGGGCAGCACTTCCACAACCAGGCCTTGCCCTTCGGCCGGTATTCCTCCCGCAAGACTTCACCAAGGTAATGGCTGCCTTAGCAGCGAGCTGGAGGCAGATTCCAGTTAGGATTCTAGGCCACCTAGATGACCTCCTCATACAGTCATCCTCCTTGAAGGGGCATTAGGGGATCTAGATATCACCTTGCCATTCCTGAGGGAGCACGGGTTCTCAGGGAATCCGGTTAAAAGCAACTCTACCCTTCCACTAGGCTCATTCACCTAGGGCTCTGATAGACTCAGTGGCAGGTAAGATATTCCTGTCACCCAAAAGACAGTGCTCGCTAAGACGACTAGTCATCCAGGTAATCAAGGGAGACAGGGTGCCTTTAGCCACATGGTCTAGATGGTTAGGCACCAGGGTCTCAGCCTTTGGCATTATTCCTTGGGCCTGTCTCTACATCAGAGACCTACAAGGGTTCCCTTGCTGTTCCAGCAAAGGCACAGGAGCTACTCCCAGGCCAGGGTTCATCTCCCGGCAATAGTTCCACGCTCACTGATCTGGTGGACGTCCCCGGCGATAACCAAGGGCGAATTCTTCAGAACGCCAGACCGGGTGACTGTAGCCACGGGTGCCAACCTGTTCGGAGGGTGGGGGGCGCCCACCTACAAGACCAGATAGTGCAGGGACAGTGAACCAGACAGAATTGACTCACAATATCAACTGGTTGGAACGCAGGGCAGTTCGCTTGACCCTAGAAATATTTCACCACTCTGTCAAGGACAGACACATTCCAGCCCCCCACAGACAATATTGCATCCAAGGCCCACTTAAACAGACGGGGGGACCAAGTCGAAGGCCCTCATGCGGGAGGCCAAAAGGCCGGGTCAGTGGGCCGAAAGGAATGTTCTCTCCTTAAGGGCGGAACATATAGCGGGGGTGGACAACATCAGAGCCAATTGGCTCAGCCGGGCAGAAGTGGACAACTCGGAGTGGAGATTGCACCCGGCGATCTTCAGAGAGGCGATGGACCACCTCAACCACCCGGAAGTCGAGCTATTTGCCACCCCCCACAACACCCAGCTCCCAAGGTTTACGCCAGGTACCAAAGCCTGGGGTCAGACGCCCTCCTAGGCCCCTGGCCTCGGGTTCTGCTCTACGCTTACTCACCCTTGCCCCGGATTCCCAGGGTCATCCAAAAATTCTTTGGGAGGGGGCGGAGGTGGTACTGGTTGCCCCCTATTGGCCCAGGAGGCCATGGTTGGCAGACCTTCAGTCGCTATTGGGGGACAGAGCGCAGAGGATTCCTCAGGATAGGCTCTCCCTTAGGCAGGGGTCACCCGGAACCCCAATGGCTCCAATTGACCACTCGGCGGTTGAGCGGAGCATCCTGAAGGAGGAAAGACTTTCCATCAAGGGGATAGAGCCCTTTGTGCTCAGATTTCTTCAGGCAGGCCCGGACAAGGGGTTAGACCCTAACACGTTTAGGAGACAAGTCTCGGCCATTTCTCAGCGCTTCTATGCGGTAGAGCCCAGGCACTCAGTCAACAACCTTTGGCAAGGCAGTTTCTGAAGGGGGCATCCAACCTCACACCACTCACGATACACAGGTGCCCCTCCTGGGTCTTGCATAAAGGGCTGGGTGCTTTAAGGGGGCTCCATTTGAACCATTGCGAACAATGTCTCTAAAGTTTTTAACCCTTAAGGTGGTGTTCCTAGTGGCCATCAAATCTGCCAGGCGGACATCACAGCTGCAGGGCCTGTCCATGGAGGACGACCTCTGCATCTTTCACCAGGACAGAGAGGTGCCGCGGCTGGACCCTTCCTTCATTCCTAAGGTGGGTTCACGTTTCCACAAATTACAGGACCTGGGTGTGCCCAATTTCTGTCTGGATCCTGCTCACCCCCTAGAGAAGAAGTGGCACACCCTAGACAGAACCTGCCCAAAGAGAAAGTCCGAGGCCCGGTTGGTCTCCTACCATCTGTGGTCTCTGGGTAAAAAGGTGACTTCCACCACAATAGGCAAGTGGTGAGGACCTGCATTGCTACAGCCTACCAATCCCAGGGCATGCAGGCACCAAGCCCCATCACAGCACATTCCACACGAAGTGCAGCTACCTTGGCATCCTGGGCTACACAGGCCTCTTTGGCGGAGACATGTAGGGCAGCCGCAGGGTCTTCTTCCTCACCCTTCGTGAGGAACTACAAGCTGGACTCCTTTGCCTTGGTGGAGGCTTTGTTTGAGCGCAGGGTACTACAGGCTGTCCACAGGGCAAGGGAGACATCTCACCAGGCTTAGTTTGGCCAGGGGTCTTCAACTTATTACCCACCCTAGGGACGTTTGGCTTTGGTACGTCCCATCCTGGATACTCCTCCCCCTCACTATGGAGAAAGGGCGTTGGTACTTACCTGATACGCCTCTTCTCATAGTGGGGGGGGGAGTATCCAGACCCCCCCTGTCATGGTAAGGTAACATTTACTAGGTTGGTGGTTGTAATAACATGATCAAAGTAGGATTCAATAAAAAGTAGAAACCTTAACAAGGTCTGGAGTGGATGGTTCAACGAGTCGGATAGAGTTCTTTGTCTACAAACTGGGTGGAGCCTGGTGGACCAGAGGCCACCAGGCCTCTGGTCCACCAAGAGCTCTGATGACTCAGTTCAATCAACGAGAGGATAAAATCAACCCATCCTGGATACTCCCCCCCCCCCACTATGAGAAGAGGCGTATCCGGTAAGTACCAACGCCCTTTTCTCCAGTGTCCTGCTTTCTTCCACTAACTAGTTCAATGCTGGACTTAGGCGGTTCTGCTTGCTTTGTGTTTCTACATTTCTACTCTGTTTTTATCTGATACATTAGAGTGGGGGTGTCAAACGAAGCCTCACGCAACAGTAACGTGATGCGGTGAGTTTGACACCCATGCATTAGAGCATTTAAACAAAAAGCCAGAACTGTTTTGCAATGCTGTTGGCTTCATTTTTTTGCTCCTGTACCAGGCTTCACAAATTCTGTTGTGAAAAGGAAGCGATAGAATTAAAGAATATAACATCATTTTAGGTAGTCTTCGACTTAACAACTACAATTGGGACCCTAGTTTAGATTGTAAACAGGGCAGTTGCATGACCTTTCTTGCCACGATTGTTACACAAATCACTATTGTTGTTAAGCAAACCATGCAGTCATTAAGCGAATCCAGTTGTCCCCGTTGATCGCTTGTCAGAAGCCAGCTGGGAAGGTTGCAAATGGAGATCACATCACTTCAGGACACTGCAACTGTCATAAATACACGCCAGTTGCCAAGCATTCACAGGATCCTCTGACAGTCATAAGTGTGAGGACTGGTTGTAAGTCATTTGTGTCAGTGCCATTGTAACTTCTGATGGTCTCTAAATGAATGATTGTAAGTCAAAGATCATCTATGTAGGAGACTCGCCTGTAATTACTGATATTGCTAGTTGATTTTAATTGGTATTGTGATGTCAGTGAGCTTCATGTATCTTGTGGAAGTGGGTTCTGGCTGTTGTATTCCTGAAATGCTTCCTGTCAGTTTGGTTGAATTAATTTATTCATCTTTGTTTTCTAGCTTCAAGAGGAGAAGGTCCCAATGGAGCCTATGGTTACTCCTACATGCCAAATGGGGGCTATACCTTCCCACCACTTGCAACCAATGGGATATATCCTCCTCCTCCTCCTTCGGGATACCCTTATCCACCACCACCACCTGGTGAGTTTTGAAAGTAAAAGGAGGCCATTTTTAATTCATGTTTCAGTTAGAAATATATTAGGGAAACCCAGTGAGGCTCACTGTTTCATCCTGATTTTCACCTTATTTTCAGTTGTCACCCTAACTGGCAACTCCCTTGTTAAGTTCTACTGGGTAATATATGGTTCATCCTTGTCCCAATACTTCTCCATACCTTTCATAGGTTGATGAAAATATTCAGACAAGGGAGCCAATCTGGATAAGTTGGAAGCAATTAGCATGGTCAGAAATATATCTGAAATAGCTCTGATTTCTTCTTCTTCTTCTCCTTCTCCTTCTCCTTCTCCTCCTCCTCCTCCTCCTCCTTCTCCTTCTCCTTCTTCTAAATTGGGCTCTTTAATGTACCTAAAAAGGTCAATTTGAAGGTGGACATGTCAATGAAACTGTGGTTTGTCTCAGCTAATTGTTTTTGCAGTTCTGTACACTTGTCTTTTTACATTGTCCTAGAATTGTATCCTGGCCCACCAATGGATGGTGCTATGGGATACATGCAGCTTCCGCCTCCTCCCTATCCTGGGCCTATGGAGCCACCTGCTGCTGGCCCAGATCATCCCACCACTCCAGCAGGTAAGATGTTTGCACAAAGGCCAAGAAAGGAAATTTTCTGAAGAATGATAGATTGGCGCAAAGCCTTTGAATCAGGGTTCACATATGTAGCCTTTCTAACTTGTGCCTTGCTAGTATGTTGGTATACTACTCTGTTATTCCCAACCAATACATTGTGAAGGCACCAGATTAGGAAAGGTTGTGCTAGTCTTAGCAAACCACATTAGCATTTGTTTTGTTGACAAAGCCCATTTAAAAGAAGACATATTTTGGAAAGCCATTCTGTAGAGACGTAATTTTAACTTGGATGGCTAATTTCTAAAAATGGTTCAATTGAAGACCTCAAACTAAATCTATTTATAAATGAATTGCCTTTTGTTATTGTCAAGCTTCACAAATGCAGTTTGTAGAGATAGCAAAAAGGTATTTTGTTCACCCTGTGTATCACCAATAAAAAGGCAAAACATCCAGCAAATTTCACCAAAAAATAAACCTAGGAAGGGCTGAGTTTTCACTAAAAATTGTAGGTGGTTAATTCCTAGAAAGAATAACAGCACAAGTTTTATTTACATGGCTTTTTAATATAATATGTTTTTAGTTAATTGAAAACAAAATAAAAATAATAACCCACACAGTTATCAAGAAAGAATTAAGAAAAAACATACAAGAAAAAGAAAAGCATGCAGGGCATATATTCCTATACAGAGTGTGCCAAAAGCCAGGCCTCACAGAAGTTTATTATATAAATTACATTGCATGCTTGAATTGGTTCCATTTTCTCCTAAACTATAATTTGACTATAATTTTGTCCAATAGCATAGACTAGGAGTTTTTAACAAATATTACAAAATAAAGAGGAAACTTTCATGGTATAAAATGTATTATTAGCAAAGAACTAGAGAGAGAAAATTTTAGAGGCAAATTCAGTGTGTAGTGTTGGAGTCAGTGTTTGGCAATAGGCCTGTTATTGTTGAAGAGTGGCAGTATGTCAGAGGGTATAATCTTCCTCTTGTGCACAAAGACTACACATCTGCCTGGAGAAGAAGGGAATCAGGAAAGACTTCAGTTTTTTATCCTGACTGTGGCTTTTAGAAACTTTTAGTTTGATTCTTAGAATAGTAAGGGTCACAGTTCTTGAAACATATCCCTGCAGTACAGGGTGGGTTGCTGCTGCCGATTCGGTGCACATGCAATTTTGGGCTCCGTGTGCAGTTGCCCAAAAATAGATCTGTGCATGCGCAGAACATAAAAAAGGGGGGTTCAGAGGTGTGGCATACCTGGGTCACTGCTGGTTCTGGTGATCCAGGCCGGAAAACCAGAACGGTGCTCTGTTTGATATTAGAAGTAGGTGAAAATAAGTCCTTTTTAGCTAAGCAGAATAATCCTATTATTATATGATTAAAGGACAGTAGAGCTTCTCTCCTTACCTTATACTGCATTTTGGGAAATATGAGAAACAAGGTCAATACTGTATAATACAGGAGATGATTGGTTGCTAAAGCAGTATTCCATCTTGGAAGCAAGAATTGGCTGACATGAACTGCTGCATTGTTTTAGCCTTGTCCTTTGAATAACTTTAGAGGACTTCACGGAATTTGAGTAGCTGATTTCATTCCTCTAGGAAAAAACATACAGCAGCTTTGGGCAAAAATGGCAAGAGAATTACAGCAGGGATTATACATTGTATTAAATGACAATGTGATCTGTTTGATTTGATCTAGCACAGAATATGACAGTGATTTGAACATTCAGGTTCAACCCTAATTTCCAGCTTAATAGTTATCAATAAGACTTATGTATTATGTATTTTCTTGAATAAACCAAAGCTGCCTAGAATCCTACACATGCTAAGTGTAAACCATGGTTTTACAAGCCATAATATATAATTTCACCCACCATGTTAAACCACCTAGAGCCATGATGGTGAACCTATGGCACGCGTGCCATAGGTGGCACGTGGAGCCATTTGTTAGGGCACATGAGGCATTGCCTTGTCAGCTCCAGCGTGCATGTGTGTGCTGGCCAGCTGACTTTGGCCTTCTTTTGAGGTCATTTTTCGCCCACGAAAAACTGGCCCTATAGGCAAACCGGAAGTTCGGGAACGGACTTCTGGTTTGCTTGTAGGGCCGGTTTTTGCCCTCCGGAGCATTCAGGAGCCTTCAGGCAATTTGAAGGCTCCGGAGGGCAAAAAACGACCCTACAAGCAAACTGGAAGTTGGGGGGAGGCGGAAAACAGCCCTACGAGCAAACCAGAAATCTGTTCCTAAAGTTCCAGTTTGCCCGTAGGGCTGGTTTTTCGTGCTCCGAAGGCTTTAGGGAAGCTCCTGAAGCCTCCAGGAGGGGGGAGGGGGGAGAAGCTGTTTTCGTCCTCCCTAGGCTCCTAAAAAGCCTCTGCAGCCTGGGGAGGGCGAAAAAAGTGCGCTAAAAACAGGGGGCATGCATGTGGGTCTTGCGCATAGCATTATGGGTGTGGTGCGCCCGCGAGCCAAAAAAGGTTCACCAGCAGTGACCTAGAGTCACATGTGTGAGATAAGCAGCTATATAAGATTGATGATCACAATAATCACTAATATGTGCTGTTGGTTTTTTTTTATAGCTGAAGCTAAGGCTGCAGAAGCTGCTGCAAGTGCATATTACAACCCAGGGAACCCTCATCATGTCTACATGCCCATGGTAACTTTCAAAGCTACATTTAGAGCAAGTGGAAAAAGTGGGTCTCTCTCGGTTACAGCTCAAAGCTTCCACATTTCCTTTCTTTGAAATCACTTTAAACGCTGCTTTCTTGTTTGGTTTTTCCCCCCTTCTACCTTTAACTTTGGTGGGATCTTGTTTTGGGGTCTTTTTGCATTTCACCATCCCAATGATATCTTCCTCTTCTCGTGATTTTTTCTAGAAATTTGCCCATGTATGCCCACTTCTTCTTTCTGTATAACAATCTTCTCCACTTCCTTCTTTCTGATTTCTCAACGGCAGCTTCATTGGCTTTCCTCATATCTGCCCAATTTACTGTCTATATTTGTCGTGGAGGACATAAATATATGTAGGTTCAGATTTTTAAACAAAGAGATGGAAAATGAGGGAGATTACATGTGGTGATTAGGTGTATATAGTTTTACAGGGAGGTTGCACTATTTGAGGATGTTTTATAGAAATTATTTCTATAATTTCCCTAATTATATAGTTAATTTTAATAAGATATTGCAGAGGCTCTATCAGGGGAATTTGATTTGCTTTTTTTTGGTGGGAGGGGAATCCCAGGCCACAAAAGCTTTTGCCTTTGCTGTACCTCTCACAGACAAGAACAGCCCTTAATGCATCCTTGATTGACAGTGTTTGTGAGTGTCATCTTTTCTTTCATCATGGAACTCACAGCAACTTTGAAAGGATTCCCAATGTCTCTTCTACCCAGGCACTAACTCGATCCAAGATTCTTAGTTCAGCAAGTTGGCTGCATTGTATGTCCTCAGACCACATCCAAGGGCCCTTTAGCATGGCTGTCCCTATTGCCTTAAATAATCTTCCAACTTGTACATAGTAGCTTCGTACATCTATATATTGCTATATATTACAAGTTAGCACATGGGTCTAATTATTAGGCAGCATTATTCATTTATTTAACACTGCCTGATATTAGTAAGGGAAAAGTAGGTGCCGAAAATAGATCTTATGGGGAAAAAAAACCAAGCTTTTTAAAATTACACGATAGTACAAGAGAAACCACACCCCCATCAATTTAAGAACATGATTCATGCAGTATAAGTCTAATTTATACTTGTTACATATATGAAGCATAAGAAATGCTCTGCAGTTGAAATATGTGTAATAATAAACTGAAGTTGTTTTTCTCTCTCCCATTTTAGGACCAGCCTCCTCCACCTCCTTACTTTCCTCCAGAGGACAAGAAAACCCAGTAGAGAACCATCATCACATGTTGCATCCTTTATTGCCATGTGGCTAAATATGACAGCGATAAGAGCCACCTTGTCTTCCCCACCCCCACCCTACCCCAGTACATGTATCGCTCATGGACAGAAATGACAGATTATATATATATATGCCAGTAGGAAAGTGTTTCTAATGTTTTCCTGGATTTGGGAATGCACAGACACTTAATACATTGTTCTCCTCTATATGATATAATGAAGGAGTCTTTTCCCCTATCCCACCTTTTAATTGTCCCAGAGAACATTCTTTCTTGAAGAAAGACTACTTCAGCTGAAACTTATCAACAGTTATTGAATTTGGTAGGTGTTGATATTTTAGGTGCTGCCCAGCTTATTCACGGTGAAGCTTCAGAAGAAAATTATCTCTGATCTTTTGATTGGTTCTTCGTTGCATGAACCCTGCCATCCTCTGATTAAGGAAGTTCACTGATCTTCTGACAAATTTGACAGCATGTATTAGACATTTGATTCTACTTGGACAATGGGATTTTCTGCCATTTCTTCTACAAGATGCATGTATGGTAGCACAAACGCTTCACACTATGGACAGCCTTGCGTACTCTCTTAATACCGTGGCTCTTTCAGTTTTACAGTAACAAAGTGGTGGCTGCATAGTTTTAGCCAGGAAAGCATCTTTACCTCTATAGTTAACAGGGTAGTTGATTTGACCAAATGGCTGATCGTCCTACTACTAGGTGATATGGTTTCTAAGAGAAAAAATAGTCGTATATAAGCTTATTTATGTGTTTAGTTTAATATTGCACAGATTTTATTCCTTTAATTTTGAGTGTATTGCAACTTGAAGGAACAGATTTATTTTATGGTTTTCAGCCATCACACTCACTCTGTGTGTGTGTGTGTGTGTGGTGAACATCAGATTACCTTTCAATAACTCTTTGGTTTGACTTCATACATTCAAAGGCTTTGCTAAAAAAAACAGTTAATGCCTTGTAGGGCTTTGCCTCTTTCCTTGAGTACAAGTCTAATGAGTAAAATGCCATATTCAGATCACAATAAGGCAAAAAAAGGTTTCTTGAAACAAAATGTGGGGGGAGGGTAAGAGGTAGGTTATTGGAATTTTCTATGGCAGTAGGTCTTTAGGATGTTTGGCTTCCAAAGATTTTGGAAACTTATTGGACCAGTTGAAATCCTAGTGCTGGCATTCCCTCGTTTGTCTAAAATAATCAAAATTATCTCTTCATTCTTTAACATTAAATCTGATTTGATGCTGAAATTACACAGATATAAAACTTGTAAAACTACATACCCTTACTGCCCTTGATAATAAAAAATACTTGAAATTGACATTTCAAGTACTGCTACTACAAAACAAAAATAAAAAATGGCCTCACAAACTTGGGCCTCCTTTCCCTGTTGCTTCAGCCCAAGTTCTATGTAGTGCTTGAAGCAACACCACTCCTTTCCAACTTTGGGTGCATGTCCGCACTCTCCCACTTGGCAGTAGATACAAATTGCTTCCTGACTTTTGCTCCAGATTGTCCTGGGGCAAAACACAACATCTGGGAACAAGAACATGGCAGAATAGGGGGGTCTTTCTGCATGCTTCTGCAATGCTTAGTTTTTGCTTCCCTGACTTAGCACAATTCTTTTGCTTTTATTAAAATTTATGAACAAGGAGACTTGCATTATTTGGAGCACTTTGCTACACATCTGTAGACTTGAGAGACAGCCATCTCAGTTCAGGTTGGAAGTACTGCAACATAAACATTCCGGTGCTTTTTCAGCATCTGAAAAAAGTGTTGCAGTGCTCTTTCCTCTAGAAACTGAAACACTAACTGATAACTAGGTTTTTCAGTCTGACTACAACATATTTTAGGTTTCTTTAGTACTGTATGGTTTTTTGCAAATGGTTTCTAGCTGACCTATAATATACTTTTTAAAAAGCCATGCATTTCTTTCCCTAGATTTGCTATTTGAATAAAAGTGATATAACCAAATTGTTATATGAAACATCAGTATGTATTTTAGAGAAATTTTGTTAATATGGATGTGAAATTGCCCTCTTGAATGCGAGGTTACCTTTTGATTTGCTGAGACTGAAATAAAACACATGACATCACATTGCTTTGGTTCAGTGGGTCAACCTATTGAAAAAAAGTGATTTGTGACCTGTTTTGACCAGAGGTGGCATTCTGTCGGTTCGCCCCGGTTCTGGCAAACTGGTAGCGGCGGCGAGAGGCTCTGCCCACATGACATCACAGATGCTCTGTGCATGCACAGAAGGTTATGCGTATGTGCAGAGGTGCTATGCAGGAGTGAAACAAGTGCGTGTACCCGCGCTCCCGCTTCCAAACCGGTAACCAAGGTAAGAGAAACCCATTACTGGTTTTGACCCTTATGAATGTTGCAGCATCCCCCTGGTCACTTGATCAAAATACAGGCACTTGGCAACTGGCACGTATTTATGACAATTGTATTGTCCTGGGATCATATGATTGCCATTTATAACCTTTCCAGCTTGTTTCTGACAAAGTCAAGGGAGGAAGCCAGATTTGCTTAACAACTGCATGATTCACTTAATAACTCCAATGATTCGCTTAGCTGAGGCAAAAAAAGGGTTGTAAAATGGGACAAAACTCAACTGCCTTGGTTAGAAATGAAATGTGGGGCTCAATTGTGGTTGTTAAGTCGAGGACTACCAGTAACCTTTTACCTGTCCAGACCTGATTGAGACAGGTAGAATGGCATGAATTGCTATCAGCCTTCTAGAGAGGCTGCCAGCTTAAAGAACCAGTCTTCCTTTTAAGGGTGGGTTTCCCAACTTCAGCAATTTTAAGATGTGTAGATTTCAGTTCCTAGAATGGCCATGCTGGCTAGGAAATTCTGGGAGTTAATTTTTAATCTTTATCAAATTTAGATGCCCCTCATCTCACAGTTCGAGGGGACTCATGAGTGGCTTATAATAAAACACATGGAAGTAAAAACAATTATAAATATTAAAAATAGATTACAATTACAGAAGATTAAAACAAACTGAAAACTATGGGACTAGACTGGAGAGGAGGTGGTGGCTCCTCTTTTAGTCGAAGTACCCATATTTTAAAGTTGCTTAGGCTGGAAAATACTGGTCTTTAGTTAGCCTTTCCACAAAGGAAGGGAACTCGTGGCTCTGTAAATGTTGCTGAATTAGTCCTCAGTTTTCCATACTGCTAGCCATGTTGGTCGGGAAGATTTGAAGAATCAGAGGATCCCTATCCTTGTTTCTGACAGAAGTTCCATTATATTCATAGTGACTAACTTGAATAAGCAGAAATGCAATTATGTACAGTAGGCTTTATTATAAGCGGGCGCATAATCAAGTTAGTCTCCATCTGCCCTGCTACTTGCCACTTTCAGAGAAATTGTTGGTTCTTCCTAAAACATCACTGCGGGGGGGAAAGATGTGTTAGTCTATAGTGGCAAAACAGGTGGAGGAGCCTAATAACACCTTTTCTGATAAACCCATTTTATTAAAAAACAGGCTTTCATCTTCAGCTCCCTTCTTCGGGAACCATGGGACCAACTTGGCACCTCCTAGGTCAGTGTTGGCGAACTTTTTTCTTAGGGTGTGCCAAAATTGCATGTGCGCTATTGCGTGCGCACGTGTGCCAATACCAATTCAATCCTCCCTGCCCACCTGTGCATTGATGCATGAACCCCCCTGCACATGCATGCACTACCCCTTTCCAGGCTCCTGAGGCTTTCCTGAAGCCTGGGGAGGGCAAAAACGACCTCCCCTGTGTCGTCCCCCCCCCCCCCCCGGAGGCCCTCCAGAAGCTGGAAATGGATCATTTCTGAACTTCCAGTTGGCCATTTGAGGCAGTTTTTTCACCCTCCCCAGGCTTCAAGAAAGCCCCCAAAGGCTGGGGAGGGCGAAAAACATCCCCAACGAGCCAACAGGAAGTTTGGCAATGAACCCATTGGGCTTGTTTTTTGCCCTCCCCAGCCTCTGGAGGCTTTCCTGAAGCCCGGGGAGAGCAAAAATGCCCTTCCCTGGCCCTCCGGAACGCCACAAATCAGCTGCGCACGCAGGAGCTGACAGCTGGCGTGCCAGCAAAAATGGCTCCATAGATTTGCCATCACAGTCCTAGGTACTGCTCCCATCTGTCTGATTTGCATGGTGGCCGTAGAGTGACCTCTGAATTTGCTTCAGAGGAAGACTGATAATGCTCCTGTTGAGAATGCTCACAGAGGGGGCTCTACACTGCCCAAAGAGCCTGAAGCCGTTCACTGGTCAAATAACATTTTCATAGTGTGGCTGTTCGATTTCATTTCCTGGTATGAGTCATATGACATTTGCTCCAGTACACCGAAGAGTTAGTGGCCTATAAGCCAATGTAAGCACTAGTAAAGCCAGGTTGTTCCTCTCCTCCTGAGTCTGCTGACTGCCAATATCAATAACTCTTCTGCCATTGTGTAAGTGGGATAAACAATGGCATGCACACCCAAAGGAGATGAGAAGCAACAGCAATACACCCAGAAAGATAATGTCAAGATGGCATAAGACTCTTAGTCATAGTTAACTCATCCATAATTAACTCAGTTTGGGGGATTCACATAACTAATTCCATCGCTTGCATTCATACAAGCTAGGCTGAAATGTGTGTGCGTAGTGCAACTACAGACACTGAATTTGTATAACATTAAATGCACACTTGTAAGATGCAAGCCAGGCAGCTGTGTATTGTTATCCTAATTGGGCAAACCCTGACAATTTTGGGAATCTGGCATCCCTTGCATTTTGAAAAGCGATGGCTTTGGTAGCAATATTTCCATTGCTGGGACCTCTTGCAAAACCTGAATGGCTAAAAGAAACCCATTACTTGGGGTATTATTTACACACAGCATGCACATGTCTCCTCCCTACCAATAATCTCAGAAGGATTTTTATTGGTGTAGTGCTGCCTGTGTTCCTGCCTCATAGCATTTGGCCCAACCCTTTACAGTGAAACAAGTCAATAACGATCTACAGCTGTCAACCTCCCCTGCTTAAGAGGTTTCGAAAGGCACTTGATACAGAACCAAGGTGAGTTCTGCTTTCCCCTTTCTTTCTATCACCATTAGCAAGCTATCCTGCCTGCTCCTGTTAAGCGGGAGCTCAGACTTTAAGCAGGGAGATTGTCCCTATAAAGGGCAGACGCAGTGAAAAGCCTGAAAGAGAGCAGAGCTTGTGAGGACAGGCCACTTGGGTGAGACAGCTAGGGAAGGGCGGGATGCATTTCAGTTTGAAGATCACTTAACCCAGCTGGTCAGATTAAATCAGCACGTGCCATAGGTTTCCACAAAAATGCTAGTGCTTGAGGGGGAAAAACCCAGCATGATGCCAACCTCTCTAGGCAAGTGAGATTATATGCGTTTTAGTCCGCTTCAGACGTATCTCAAAATGTACTTTTAGAAGCAGGTTGCCTCAGTGTAACAAATGGTAGAATGCTACAGACACATTGCAAAACATATTTCTTGTCAAATAACGTATGGTATTAATATTTCCTATTGACAAATTGATTATATATATATTTCCTGTGGCTTGAGTAAGGACAATTTTAACACACGTGTGATAAAATCAGTGTACCCACAGTATTGTGACGTAGTTTACAGAATATGCTAAAGCTGTAAAGTGGCAAACTACATTTGCCTTAGTTGGTCATTTATATACAGGTAGCCTATGTTTATTATTAGCTACCTAATAATTGTTTTGTGAATGTTTACAGTTAATAATTAGCCTCTTTCTTGCTATCTTTCATTTCTCTTTGACATCATTGCTGTTTAAAATTCACCTCTACCAAGGCTATGCCTATATTTCTATAAATTATTAAGTATTATAAGCATTATAAATACCATAAATTATTGTATTTAATTCTAATGCAGTATAAAGTTTCCTTTGTAGACTGGGGTCAATGAAAGTTTATAGATTAATTCAAATGTTAGATTATGTGGAAATCTGGATATAAACTTCACAGACCTAGCTTATCTAATACACTAAACCTTAATGTAGTTTTCTGTTTTTGACCTTGAAGTTAGTGAAATAATCAAATTACTGGTACTTAGTCATCATCTAAAAGTCAATATCTAAGAGTGACCAGTTATCAGTATTTTCCTTTTAAGTCATATAGCAGGAAGAAAAAATAATTGACAAAATTGAATATCCTTCCATGCTATATGATGTATCTTTAGGTTACGGTTATAATCTTGCATGGCTATGATATATCACAGAGTTTATGATCATCTTGGATACCAGTTTAACTTTCTATTAAGAAATTCTACATTTGTTGTTGGTTGGTGATTAGATCACATTTCAGCAGAAGTGATTTTTATTGTGGTGTGAACAACTTCAAATTCCAAGCCTCTTTCTGCCATGTAACTGCTAATGGTACAGAACCCATTTCTGGGGAAAATACTAATAATCAGAGAGCTGTCTTTACCCTCCATAGCAACTATTTTTCCTGGGAATAATGGAGCTCCAACCACTTTCTACAGTTACAAATTCTCAATTTCTTTGAGTTTTTGATGTGATCTGAGATAACTTTGAAAACATAAAGCTTCTTTGGATTTTCTGTTTTTGGATTTTGAGAATAGTAATTCTAACATAGAAGTTTGCTAACCACCAAGAAAAAAACATGTATGCCTTTTTCTGCTTTTAGCAATTCTTTAATCTTTGTTCATAGCAGGGGGGGGTACAACCTGTGAATATCTACTGATGAACAGCTGTTAGAAGCACAAGATCAGATCCTTATGAATATATTAAAATAGATAAATTTACCTGAAATTGTTTACTCTGACTGGCAGTGGCTTTCCAGAGGGTCCCCCGCCCCCAGAAATGGAAAACACCCGAACTTTGGGTAGAGTCATCTAAATGCAACGTAATCAACGTAATCACAATTAAACACAAGGATTTCCCCCTGTTGTTCTTTAAATAAGGACTTCTGTAATATATTTTTGATAACCCTTTGTTTGACATTTTCATCTGGAAAAATCCTCACCGAATTTTGAGTAAGAATTGAATTATTCATGTGACCCTGACTTAAATGCTAATCTTTTATTTCAGCAGAGCTACCATATTTGCACTTTACATTTTGGAATATCTTTGTTGCCATCTAGCACACACCTGAATTTTTGCCTCTAACATACTGTATGTTAGCCCCAATTTTAGATTTACCAGTCCTCAAAATAGGACCAGACAGAATCAAGAAAAAGCCTGAAATTTTTGAGAAAAAGAAATTGGAAATAGGCATGTTTGTTGGAATTATGGATTTGGAGCTGATCATATTGTTCTTTATTGTTGCATATCTTTAAAAATCATGTCCGTGTGCTGAAGGTCACCCAGAGTCACTATGGAGGTGGCCATACAAATGGAATGAATGAACAAACACTCTACATTCTGGATCAGTAGGCCAGTATATATTAGATTTGATTAGCAAATCTCACTGCAATTTTGGTTACTGGTTATCATTGCGTGTTTGGAATGCACACTATGGATATTATATGACTGAATGGGGGGGGGGTGCTTGATCATTTATCACAGGGTTGCCAATCAGGATATAAACTGTAAGTGGAGAAGTCAGTTGGGTCACCCCTCAGCAGGGGTGGGTTCCTGCCAGTTCTAACCTCTTCTATAGAAGAGGTTCCACAAATCTACAGTGCCATTTAGAACCCCCGCCCATCCGCACATCATCAAGATGAAGAGCGAGAGGAGGAATTCTGGGAGTTGAAGTCCACAAGTCTTAAAGCTGTCAAGTTTGAACACCCCTGGGGGTTTCTTTCTAAAGGGTTAGGGTAAGGTGACCAGATTTTCAGATTGGTAAAGAGGGACACCTTTGACTGGGGGCGGGGGGGGGGGCTTGATTAAAAAATTTATACGGAGCAACAAAAATTTTCATACAACGCAAAAATAGTATTGTAATATTTTTTATTTCAACATAACTACAATTTACAAATATAAATTGTAAATGTTGCCAAACATCAAAATTTTGATCACGTGACCATGAGGATGCTGCAATGGTCGCTAAGTGTGAAAATGGTCGCTAAGTGTGAAAATGGTCATCAGTCCCTTTTTTCAATGCCATTGCAACTTTGGTCACTAAATGAACTGTTTGAAAGCTAAGGCTAGCTTGCATTATAATGCCTTATGGTAGCTTACATTTTCAAGAGAGAGAAGCTAAACTCCTAAACACACAAGGAATTTTTCTTTGGTGAATATGCTCTCAGTGTACATAAAGAAAAATAAAATAGAATACATTCATCAAGAATCATAAGCTACAACACTTAGTGATGGTCACTAAAGCCTGGAGGATTGTTCCCTTTGTGCTTCTTTAAAACAGTATATGTTAGAATAGAATAACAGAGTTGGAAGGCACCTTGGAGATCTTCTAGTCCAACCCCCTGCTTAGGAAGGAAACTCTACACCATTTCAGAAAAATGGTTATCCAACACCTTTTTAAAAACTTCCAGTGTTGGAACATTCACAACTTCTCTCCTTGATTAGTTTCCACCCATTGCTTCTTGTTCTACCCTCACGTACCTTGAAGAATAGTTTGACTCACTCTTCTTTGTGGCAACCCCTGAGATATTGAAACACTGCTATCATGTCTCTCCTAGTCCTTCTTTTCATTAGTGGTTCAGGCACCAGACAAGAAATCAGGAGTTTCTAGTCCCATTTTGGACATGAAAACCTGCTTGGATGAAATGAGGCCAGTCACTCTTTTTTCCCCTTCTTTCCTTCCTTCCTCCTTTCCTGCCTTCCTTTCTTCCTTCCTCCTTTCCTTCCTTCTTTTCCTTCCTTGTTTCCTTCCCTCTTTCTTTCCTTTCCTTCCTTCCCTAACTTTCTCCCCCCCCCCTTTCTCTGTTGTGGGGAGTTGGAAGGAGCATTAGATTTGCTCACCGCCTTAAAAGTGGGATTTTTTTTAAATGGCTTTTTTTTTTAAGCGATTTCAGCCGGGATGCCTTTCGTACTCGCCCCATCTGTCCTCCCATCCTCCTTCCAAAAAGTTGATTTAAAAAGCCAGCGATCTGCGCCCGCTTCTCCAGTGTTCCTGATTCAGGGGCAGAGGTGCCTGGGCACTCCCTGTTCCCCCCTCAAGGCTTCACATTAAAGCCAAAAAGGACCTCCACAGAGATGGCTCTGGGTCTGGGAAGGCAGGGCAGGGAGGGACGCTGGAGAGCAGCTTTCGCCTACAGCCTTGGGGGGAGGGGGGTGTTTGCAACCCTGCCCTGCTTGGTGCCCCTCGTTGCTTGAAATGGGGTGCTCCGTTTGGGGGGGGATGCAGGAGGTCCAAATAAGAGGCGGGCTCAGCCTCCGCTGGGATGGAGCAAGCTGCAAGCAGAAGGAAAGGCAAGAGCGGGAGGGGGGGAATGGGACTTTGCTGGCAGTTGCAAAGCAGCCTTCCCCCGATTGCCTTCCCCCACGCCTCCCAACCCTTTCAAAAGCCACCCCCATCACCAGCCTCTCCCAACCGGATCCCCGCCTGCCTCCCCTCAGCTCACCCAGACCAGATTGACAGCGGCTTGCACGGCATGGCTGCAGAAGAGCGGCGCCCAAAAGAAGCAGGGGGAAAAAAAGCTTCCGATGGCTGAGCTGCTTGGCCCAGAACCTAACCTCCTCCTTACCATCGCTCTCCCTGCAGAAAAACGGCATGCGTCGGTGCGCACATGCGCAAAAGGGGAGGGAGGGAAACACTGCCCTCTAAAGGCCACATCAGGAACGACACTTTAGGAACAAAAAAATTTCACAGCGTCCTTTTTAAAATTGATTTTCTTTCTTTTGGAAAATCGGTACTTTTTCAATACGCGACGGGACGCGGGAAAAATTATTGAAACGCGTGCCTGTCCCGCCAGATGCGGGACGTCTGGTCACCCTAGGTTAGGGGTGCAAGGGTCTTGTAACTTGATAGCTTTAAGACTTGTGTGCTTCAAATGCCAGAGTTTCTGAGCCAACATTTTGGTTGCTAAGCAAGAGCGTTGTTAAGTGAGTTTCACCACATTTTACAAGTTGGCCATGCCCACCCAGTCACATGGCCAACAAGCCACTCCCACAAAGCAGGCCACACCTACAGAAGAGATTCTAAAAAAATTTGAAACCCACCACTGCCCCTCAGGTTGAGGGATACAGTCCTAGAGAGCTGCCCATTTGCTTTCATAAAACGGGGAAGCTTCCTCTTTCCCCTCTGCCTGGAAAATATGTTTTGGTGTAAACAGTACAGGCCCAATAAAATTAAGCATCCTTTGGCAACAGGACAAGCTTTTATTTGCTTGGTCATGTTTGGTCACATGAATGTAGCTGTCGGTGCTTGCTTTATGCAAACTTGAATTTGGAGGTATGATTTGTAACTTCCTTCTCCCAAAAATATTAAAGTTGGAAAGTGAGCCAGGCAGTTACCTTAAATTAATGTTTTAACTTTTTTTCCCCTTGCTCTTTTTTCTCTCCTTTGCTAGCATTCAAGAGGAGACCAAATGACTAATTGATTTGCATTAGTTCATTTCTTGGCTGCTAGCAGTAACAGAAATTGCACAGGATCATAATCGGTGGGCTGCTGGCAAAATCCAAAGGCAAACTTCCTGACAAGAAAGATGACTAGTTGTCTGTTTTATAATAATCAACTGATAACAAAATAAGCAACTGATGTATGTTTCCGCCCTCCACAGGATGGGATTATATGATCCTTAGCGAGTTGCCTACCAGTCCTACCAGTCCTGCAGGGAACAAGACAGTGCTTAGTTGAATGTGTCGGTGAGGCTGTTGCTGTTTGCAGAAATGCTTGGATAGATCCCAGCAAACTTTTTAGGTAAGTATCAACTAACAGAATAATTGGAGAGGATTCCTTTCGTGGGTGCCTTTTACAATAACTCAACTTATTTGGATATTTCTAGAGAAATGGATGAATGCCTGGGAAGAGGATAGAAAAACCTTGCCCTCTGTGAGCTAATAATGTCCAGAGCTACTTTTTATGGCACAGAATTAAGATCGGGTCTAGTTGATGCATTAATTAGAAACTAGGTGATACATTAATTAGAATCACATATGTCTTGCATGTATCACCTGAGGGGAAGAGAATCAGGCAGCTTATCATGGGCAAAGCACTTTCACATAGTAGCAAATACAGCAGTAACAAGTTAAACCTGTTGACCAATCTGGTCTGGGAAAATGTGCATTCCTAGAGTGTTTGCCTAGGGGTCCCTCTAGGAGAACAACAACTACAGAACAGTCAGTTTCAGAAGGAGAAGATGGGCAGGGAAGGGACTGAACAGAGCAACCTTTTTCCCCTGGGTTTGACAGTCCCCTGGCTTTCCAGAAGTCAGAGTACAAACCAATCTGCTGCAGTCGCATGCAGTTTAGCATCTGTGTGACTTTTCTGGCCTCCATGGAGATGGAAGATCTTGATTACAATGGTAGTTGAAAGCAAGTCTTGTGTGTTGGGGCAAGAGCCTAGGCTTGGAAAATGTCTGGTCTTCAGGAATTGGAGGAAGGCTCTCGGGATCTATAAGGATTATGTGCAAGAGCAAGTTAAAGGGAGGCCAAATATTCAGTTATATGTGGAAAGAGACCTACAGTTGTTCTGTAGGATTGGTAGCAACTAAGGCCATCAGTTCAGACACGCTACGTATTAACTGCAGTTTGGTTTTATAGACTACTCAGCCAAGAAAATGAGTAGTATAAGTGATATCTTATAGGCATGAGTTGTGATCTTTTAAACTGATCTTGACTCCTGGCGACTACATGGAGAAGTCCCTGCAGCTTTCTTCACAACATTTAAAGAAGTGGTTTGCTCTCACTTCCTTCCCAGGGCAGAGAGAGGGAGGGTGAGAGTGGTCCAAGGTTACCCTACTAGCTTTGTGCCCAAGGCAGGATTAGAATTCACAGTCTCCCAGTTTCTACTCTGTGCCTTTAATTGCTACACCAATCAGTCTCTCTATAGAGAGGTTAGACAATATCTAAAGAAATAACTATAAGCCTTCACATTATGGGGCTTTTGAGAGAAGATTCAGGGGACATTTGCCTGTCACTCTTCCATCTGCAAGAGAGGTCTGTCGAGATGATGTTTCGGGAAGCTATCGCTCTGATCTCTGTTCTGTTCTGTGCAAATGGGCAGGATGAATAATAGTACTGTGTTGTGAAAGCATAGAGTAGGCAAGGAATTAATTACCTCAGCCTTCTGTCTCAATCATACTTCCTAATATTATTTTCTCTTTTCCTCTTTTTGGGGGGACAATGTTTAAACTGTTTTAAATCTGCCTAGAAATCATACATTGTGGTTTTTAGCAGTAGAAGTTTGAAACCTGCCAATGGATTGTTTACATATTTCCAAGATACTTCTATCAATCCCGTTTTTATTCTGTATTTTCCTTCAGCAAGCCTTGTTCTGAGTGAATTGGGCTGGGTGCAATTTAACATTAATATATTTAATGGATAAATAACAGGTGGACAAAATTGTTTTCTAGAGGACCAAAAATGAAGATAGAATATATTTCTTTGCTAGACTTTTTTTAACCTAATGTTCCTTACAAGCTGGGCAATGGTGTTTTACTCCAGCATTGAAACTGGAGTAAAACTTAGCATAGAAATAGTGCTCCAGTTTTCTCAGACCAAGCCTCCAAATTAGTCCTCTTTACACCAAATTAAGTGTTCAGGTAGGATCAATCCTTCCCCCAGTCTTCAAAAGACACCAGTTGGCTCCTGGATCTTCATAAAAAAGACATTGTAATTGGCTTTTCTTAAAGAAGGAAGCAATTCCAATAAATATATTTTTATTTAATACCAATATACATCAGATCCATGAGCCTGAAACAGGACACAAACTGAGTTTTAAGTGACAAATGCTGTACTGAGAAAAATCCAAGCTTACTTATCTTCATCATCATTGACACTTTAGCGTTTTCCTGCATTTTAACATTGTACTATTTTACAGTATTTTATTGTAGAGTTGTTTTTTGAGCTGTTAAATCATGTTACCATAATTTAGTAGAATAGTCCCCCTGGTTATATAATTAGCAGCTGTTAGCTTAGTTTAATGCTATTATTCAGTGATCTGCAAACTGAACTTTCCATACACACACACACACACGCACACACGCACACGCACACACACACAAAAAAACTGGCTTTGTAAATCAGCTTGGGGGACAGAAGAGCAGCAACCTGAGCAATGGTCTAACAGCGCATCTCAGCTTACAGAAGGAATGGGGATGGAGAAAGGATCTCAAGGGACCTTCCTTAATTCTCTGAAAAATAAAGGTAAGGGAGGAGAGAAGTACTTCCAAATTTGCATCATTCTGCTCCTGTGGTCATACAATGAAGGTAGCATTACAATACTTTTAGTTTCCTGTCTAAATTACTTTCAAGGGCTGACATCCAGACAAAGCAATTACAACAACCGGTTAGTGATTATAAATATGTTTATTGGGTAAATACATTAAACTTCATTTTATTCATTTTTGCACCTCCTTTAAGTTATAATTCCTTCAAATGGGAAGCATTTTAAGCAACTTTCTAGATCTTCAAAGTAGTGGATTCACTTGGGCCTCTATAATTATAAAGGTGCCTAATAATGTATAAATCAACCCAATTCATTTCAAAATTAGACATACCCTGAAGTTATACATTGTTTGGTTTTATGGTAATGAATAATGTGGCTTTCAGGAAGTTGGGTAATGATCCCTCTGAAAATGTAGTGAAGCAGTGTTAAATCTTTTGGTTTCTTATAAATGGCTTTTCTTCAACATCTGCTGTTTATTGTGAAATGAGGTGATTTTGGTTTTTACACAGCTAAGTTTTTCCTTGAGTATCATTGACATTTGCGTAATTATCACATTGAACTTAACCACCCCCACACCAGCCCTATAGCTTTGAGCTAAAAAGAAGTGAATCATTTTGAAAAATTTCCCATGGATGACTGAGAATATACAAAGCTAAATTCTTCTATTTCTAGGTAACTATTTTTAGAAGAATCTAAGGAAACTCATCTGCAGAACAATCAACACAAGAGAGGTAAGCAAAGTTTTTTTGTAAACTCCACAGTTTTTTTAAAAAAGTTCTGGCTATTGTGATATATAAGAAGATTCCTCTTAAAAAGTTGTATATAAGAGGTTTCAAAATCTATGCAGGATGTTCTAACAGTCATTATACCAGCAAGGAAGTATTATTAATGGACTGGTAGAATTATGAAAAATGTTTAAGCTCATGGCTCTGTCAGGTAGTTCTGAGGCTTTTCATCAGCAGATTGGTGAATTTAGGAAGCGTCACCACAGTACCCATATTCAATTGTCTTTAATAGGATTTAAACCCATTTACATATTTTTGCTAATCCCGCATGTGAGCAGAAATCTGCCCTGAGCAATGATTAATGAAGTATTGTAGGTCTTATATAGTAACTACAGTAGAACAGATTGGTATATGCAGGAAATGCATGATGGAGATGAACAAAACTCAGCACTACTGGTAGCTAGTTACAGATAGTTCTAGATTTATGACCACAATTAAGTCCAAAACTTTTATTGCTAAACAAGATAGTTGTTAAGTGAGTTTTGCCCCATTTTAGGACCTTTCTTGCCACAGTTGTTAAGTGAATCACTGCAATTGTTAAATGGATAACATGGTTGGTTAAGTGAATCTGGCTTCCCCATTGGGAGAAGGTCGCAAAAAGTTGATCACATGATCCCAGGACGCTGCAATCATCATAAATATGATTCAGTTGCCAAGTGCCTGGGAATGCTTCAACAGTCGTAAGTATGAAAAATGGTCATAAGTCAGTAAATTCAGGGCCTTTGTAGTGGTCACTAAATGAACTGTTGTAAGTCGAGGACTGTCTGTACATCCTATTAAGGAGGAAAGTCGAGAACATGTGTTCTGTAATCATGTGTGCCAGGTCTGAAATGCTGTAATCTTTACTACTGGTTCGGAACTGGGAGCGTGCCGGCGCTTCTACGTATGTGCAGAACCTCCTGCGTATGTGCAGAGTGTCTGTGATGATGTCTGGGTGGGTGGGTGGGCGGAGCCTCTTGCCGTTGCCACTACCGTTTCACCCGAACCAGGATGAACTGGCAGAATACCACCTCTCATGTATGCCTGGGAGAAAAAAAAGAATGAATTGACATGAGATGGGCACTCTTTTAGACAAAAAGCAGGAATGGGAGACACAGAGGAAATCTTTAGCTTTCCACATCACACTGTCCCCTTGTGGTCAGTAAGTCATGTAGTGCTAAAGCGTCATCGGATTCCTCCCTCCAATCAGGGCAGTGCAATGCAATATAGTGAAGGTGTATGGCAGTTGGCTCAACATATCTATAAAGAAGACAGGTTTAAGATGAATTTTCACCCCTACTCAGAGAAATCAGAACGAGTGAGCAGTCTTTGGCAGCTGAATGCCTTTTATTCACTTTTGTTGCATTCTCCAGTCAGTGGGGCAGTTGAGTGAGAAAACAGAAGCTACAAGTGCCAAGGGGCTACAGCGAAGTCTGAGCTGGTAGTAGAAAAACTATTGACTTGTAACATGGTTTGTGCCTAGGAAAACTAGCACTAGATGTTAATGTTTGATGTTAACTGTGGTCCAACAGACACTGTATTGCAAAGGCTATGTAGAAATGCACACTAGAACTATTGAACATCAGAAACAAAGGGCTCTAAAGAAGCTAAAGTACACTAATCGCTTCTCCAGATGTTAAAGACACAGAAGGCCTTTCATAAGGGAGGATGTGCTATATGTTTCAGAGAAATGGTGCTCAGATATCCTGATGGCAAGTATATGAAAGAGATCAACTGCTTCTAAAAAAGCACACAAATGAATTCTGCTTGTACACAGAAGATTGTAAGCATTGGTATCAAAGTTGCTCTAGGTACCTTAAGGTTTGCTACTGATTGTTTAGAAATCTGGGCATAATGAAACTGAAGATCTATGTACTATGTTCGCAGGGACCTGCAGTCAGGGGAGGCAGGGGAGGCAGGGCCTCACCACTGTCATCATGAAAAGAAAAAAAATTAAAAAGGAAAAAGACTGAGGTAGTCGCTGCCAGAGTCACAGTGGATGACTCTGCTTAGTGCTTAACTGCAGGAGGAGACGAGAGAACCATGTGCCTCCTTTAGTCTATCTTTATGATCACTTGAGCAGAGTTAAGCAAGGGTTAAAAGGCGAAAAATGCTGCTTCTCGCCGCCACCGCGCTCCGCCGCCTTGCCCCCCACCTCCTCCGATGAACAATCCTCCACTTTCTTCAGCTCGGACGGAGCCGGGACACCCTAGCTGCTGGCGGTGGGGGCCACCTGAGCCCAGCCAGCCAGCCCACCCCCCCACCCAACCTACTCCCCGCATCTCGCATCTATGGCGAGCGGCCAAAAGCCTCTTTCTTGAAAGCGCCTTTTGCCTGCTGTCAAGAAAGAGGCTTTTGCCCGCCCCGCAGGGCAAAAGCCGAAAAAAAGCGCCCCGCCGCTTCTGTCTGACATAGAGGCGTCCCGCGCCCCGCAGCTATGTCTGACCCAGCTGCGGGGCACGGGATGAATCTATGTCAGACAGAAGCGGCTATGCATGTCTAAACTGCCTTAGAGAAGGTAAACGACTGCAGGTTGCAGCCTTAAGCCCTGTCGCCTGGTATAAATGGCTTCAAGCAGCCTCCGATAGAGAAGCTGCCTTCGTGGGAAGCGGTGGCTGGATTGGGGGTGCGACTGATGGCTCCTTCCAGCTGACCGGCCTGAGGCGGGGCCCTTTATGGAAGTGGTAGCCTTTGCAGCGGCTACGAGGCGAGGATCGCGCAGGAGACAGTTGATTTTGGGTGCGGAGCCTGGGAGAGCTGGAGCCATGGTGCAGGTCTACCACCTGCACCCCTTCGGGTTACAGCAAGTCATCTCTCTGAAGCAGGAACCGGCACTCTTCTGCTGCAGGCGGGACGTACTCCTGGTGGCCTGCGGCTCCAGCACCTGCAAGGTGGAAGTGTTTGCCCTGTGGGGCGGGCAAAAGCCAAAAGAAAGCACCCCGCCACTTCTGTCTGACATAGAGGCGTCCCACGCCCCGTAGCTGGGTCGGACATAGCTGTGGGGCGCCTCTATTTCGGACATAGCTGTGGGGCAGGCAAAAGCCGCTTTTTTCTTTTTGCCTCACCAGCCATAAACTTCACAGCACGTCACTGTATGTACGCAATTGGTTCCCCCCCCTCCCCAAAATGAATCAGGCATCTGAAATAAGGCCATTGGATTATAAGCATGGATGCAAAATGTAAAGTGAGAAGTAAGAATGTTTTGCCTCTCTTACCAACATGGTGTAGCCTTATCCTGGGTTCATACCGTACCTGTACTTGATGAGATTAAAATGTCCAACTATGCTCTAATCATCATTTTTGATGTTTCATGTCCTAGAGCAGTGGCTGTTAGATTGGGGTAATTTGGGCATATCCTGGGGGTAATGATGCAATTGCAATTGCTTGTTTGTGGATCAAGGATCCAGTTTAGGATTGCTGCTGTTTTTTCAATAACCAAATCTGTTTTTCGTACAGGCCATCAAAGCATTAATGTTTAAAAGAAAAGTTTGTGCTACATTCTAATCTTCTTTGAAGGGAAAGGATTTGTATACTTGATATTTGAAACAATAGTAATTATGGGACATGTGTTTGTTTTTCAAAGACAAACTAAGATGGCAACAACTAGAATTTCCAAATGCAACGCTTTAAATTGTATTAGCAACATATAAAGAATGGTTGCAGGAACTGGGTATGTCTAGTTTAATGAAAAGAAGGACTAGGGGAGACATGATAGTAGTGTTCCAATATCTCAGGGGTTGCCACAAAGAAGAGGGAGTCAAGCTGTTCTCCAAGGCACCTGAGGGAAGGACAAGAAGCAATGGGAGGAAACTGATCAAGGAGAAAAGCAACTTAGAACTGAGGAGAAATTTCCTGACAGTTAGAACAATTAATCAGTGGAACAACTTGCCTCCAGAAGTTGTGAATGCTCCAACATTGGATGTTTTTAAGAAGAGATTGGATAACCATTTGTCTGAAGTGGTTTCCTGCCTAAACAGGAGGTTAGACTAGAAGACCTCCAAGGTCCCTTCCAACTCTGTTACTGTATGGTCAACAGTCTAAAGCAAAAGCCTAATAGGTAGTTGCCTCATGTCAAGCAAGGCAGTCCAAGTTTGTTCTGGCTCAAGTAGGCAGCGTGATGGCAAACCTATGGCACACGTGCCATAAGCGGCACGCAGAGCCGTCTCTGTGGGCACGCCAGCCGCTGCCCCAACCGAGCTCCACCTTGGAAATGCATGCACCTCCCGCCAGCCAGCTGGTCTCTGCCACGCATGCGCATGTGTGGGGTGCATGTGCAGGGGTTCCTTGTATTGCATTTTGGGAGTCCGCTCACGTGTGCACCCCGTCCCCCATTTTGGGACTGGAAGGCCTCCTGTATCAACTGGAAGCCAAAACGGAGTGCTGGGAGGGGGCTTGCAAGGCCCCCTGTGCCCCATTTTGGGCCTGGAAAGCCTCCTGCATCAACCTGGTAGTCAAAAATGGGTAAAGGGGGGCATGCACGCATGTGCAGGGGGGAGGAGTGCATGTGTGTGGGGTGCATGCATGGAGGGCGCTCGCATTGCATTTTGGGGTTATGCGTGTGCACTTTGGCCACTCAGCACCAAAAAGGTTAGCCATCACTGCTCTAGAACTTGGAGGAAGATCCCTTTGGGGGTTACAGGGCCCTTCTTAGTTCCTGCATCAGGTTTGCTACATTTCTAATAGAGAATGAGTTGATTCTTAATAGAGATTTTGTTAAATCTATAATTCTATGGGTGGTTGTTATTTCCTTCTTCTCTCTCTGCTCTTTGACATCCCATCATGAATATGGAATCTTAAGTGCCACATTGTAAACTCCACAGGAGAGGAAATGGAGGAAGCTCACCTGCCAAAGAGAGGATGGTCATAGAGCTGAAATGCCTCAAGGGGAATGTTTCTTTATCTGTTGTTGTAGGTGGCTTGATTGATGTTATGTTATGGTAGATGATGCCAATGTGCACCCTCCACCAAACACTTAGCTTTAATTATCTGGCCCAAGGCCTCCAGTCAGCTGTCTTTTCAAATTTGCATGAACATTTTCTCTTTTTAAAAAATCCTCTTTATTTATTATCACATTTATAATTATGGCTGAGTCCATCAGTCGTGAGGTATGTGTCCTATAAGTTTAACACCATTGTTTTCTCTGAGCTGAAGGCCATTTACAGGAGTTTCCCCTTCAATTCACACACTGCAATGACCTTGGATCAGGGGTGGGTTCCTGCCAGTTCTAACCTCTTCTGTAGAAGAGGTTCCACAAATCTACAGTGCCGTTTAGAACTGGTTCCAGTTCCCTCCCCCCGCCCGTCCGCACATCATCAAGATGAAGAACGAGAGGAGGAATTCTGGGAGTTGAAGTCCACAAGTCTTAAAGCTGTCAAGTTTGAACACCCCTGGGGTTTTTTTTCTAAAGGGTTAGGGGTGCAAAGGTCTTGTAACTTGACAGTTTTAAGACTTGCGTGCTTCAAATGCCAGAGTTCTTGAGCCAACATTTTGATTGCTAAGCAAGAGCATTGTTAAGTGAGTTTCACCACATTTTACAAGTTGGCCATGCCCACCCAGTCACATGGCTGGCAAGCCACTCCCACCCAGTCACATGGCTGGCAAGCCACTCCCACCCAGTCACATGGCTGGCAAGCCACTCCCACAAAGCAGGCCACACCTACAGAAGAGGTTCTTAAAAAGTTTGAACTGCCTTGGATGTAGGTTGGACTAATACAGTCACCTTGTTAAGCTTTATAATTGAATAAAACGTTGAACCTGGATTCTCTCAGTCCAAATCTAGAACCCTCATTACTACACTGAACATGGGGGTACTTCTTAGCTCTTATTTCTCCCAGACTTTCACAGCATTTGTTTCCCGCTACATACTAATAGCAATCACCACCAACGATCCATGTTAATCTTTGGCAGGGCTTTCTGGTTGTTTGTCGAGCTTGGAGGTTATCTCCATCTCAGAACTGTGTACTTAAGGACAAAGAAAGAGCTCTAGCAGCCAACAAAACTAAATAGAAAAAAGAAATCCCAAACCAAAGAAATAATGAGAGGAAAAGCAGCAGATTTCCCAATCTGGTGGCCTCTAGATCAGTGATGGCTAACCTTTTAGTCATCCCGTGTCGAAAGCGTGCATGTGTGCACCCATAATGCAATGCATGTGTGACCCCCCTGCATTCCTCACCCGCCCCGTGCATGTGCATGTGACCACATGTACACTCCATGTACACCCACACATGCGCAGATGACCCCCCACATTCCCCCTGCATACTCATTCAACCACCACATGCACATGTGTCCCCTGTGCATGTGCACACATCTGCCCCATGCGCTCCACCCACCCCATATACCAGGGGTGGGTTTCTCGCCCCGTTCCAACCGGTTCGGTTGGAACGAGGCCGGCAGCCTCGTGCACCCGGTTGAAACCCACCCCTGCCATATACGGTGTAGACCCAAAGACCAGCTGGCCAGCGGGAGGCATCCGCGGTGGAGCTGAGCTGGGGCAACGGCTTGCGTGCCCACAGAGAGGGCTCTGCGTGCCACCTGTGACATGCATGCTATAGGTTCGCCCTCACAGCTCTAATTGATTACAATTCCCAGCATTCCCAGCCAGCTTGACTAGAGTTGTTTGGTTGATAGTGAACCTTGTTTGAGAAAAAGAACATCGATGCTAAAAGATCTTAGAGAACAACTGGAGGTGAAAGTATGCACTGCTGACAATGCAAGTGGATCTTTCTTTCCCTTTTAGCAGCCCTCATGAAGGCTAAAAACTGACAGCTCCATTTCTTTTCATTTTGAGAGGAGAAAGGCATGGAAATGGTGGTGGACACCTTAAAATATGTGCCAGTTAAGAAAAACAAGGACTCCCTCCCTCCCTCCCCAGATACTCCCAAATCCAGTGCAGTTTTGTATCCAGTGATAAGGCCGCATCTATTATTCAGCCTTGTCCCCCATGTTAACACTGGTCCTTGACACACACACACCCCGAGCCTCCTTACTGGTGTTTTTAAGGAAGACAAAATCAGATCTGAGATCTAAGCCGAAACATGTTGTTTTTTCTTGGTGAAGAAAAGACAGGCATATTTGACCCTGTCTTGATCTGTTTCCGTTTCTGAGAAAACGTACTGGCTTGACACAGAGCAGGCCTTCCTTCTTGGAGGTCTGTTTCATATCAGCGCTTATCAGCGAAGCCTTTTCATGCCACAAGCAAGTTGCCTCATGCCAGGCCTGTCTGGAAAATAACTAGTCAGTTTTGCAATTGCCACGGCCTAAAAAAATCCAACCCACCCTGTGGGAAAAAAAAAATAATCCCCTTTACTGACCAAGGAGAGATTCAACCTAGAAATAAGGAGGAACTTTCTGACAGTGAGAACAATCAACCAATGGAACGGAAGTTGCCTTTGGATGTTGTGGAGGCTTCATCACCTGAGACTTTTAAGAAGAGATTGGACTGCCATTTGTCAGAAAAAATAGTGTAGGGTCTCCTGCTTGAGCGGGAGTGGGGGAATGGACCAGATGACCTATAAGGTCCCTTCCAACTCTGTTAATCTGTCATCTGTCAACTTCAACCTGGCCTTGGAGAAGAGCACCAAGTTTATGGAACTTGCTCTGTGGAACTTGTTTTGCTCCTGAACTTTATTTCAAAGCTGAAGCCGCCTGTGGATTACATATGTTGGATAATTAGTTTCAAGATAACAAAAACAGTAATACAAACCTGATGAAGAATACATCACCCATAACGGATAAGGTATAAAAGATGCTTGGTCTGGTTAGCCTTTGGCAGTGCTCTCTTAGAAGTCCATCGTTGTCCTTTCTACTTGGGGCAACATGAATGCAAATTTATATTAATCTGTTTAGAGCAGTGATTTTCAACCTTGGCAACTTTAAGATGTATGGACTTCAACTCCCAGAATTCCCTAGCCAGCATGGTTGAGAAACATTGGTTTAGAGCAGAGGTGAAATCCAGCAGGTTCTGACAGGTTCTGGAGAACCATTGGCAGAAATTTTGAGTAGAACCGGCAAATACCACCTCTGGCTGGTCCCAGAGTGGGGTGGGAATGGGGATTTTGCAGTATCCTTCCCCTGCCATGACCACCAAACCACCCCTATAGGACCAGTACTAAAATAATAATAATTTCACCACTGGTTTAGAGAGTTTGCATCAGTAGTGGGATTCAAACAATTTAACAACTGTTTCTCTGCCCTAATGATTTCTTCCAACAACCAACTCACCAAACTCAGAAAGTTAACAACTGGTTCTCCCAAAGTGGTGCGAACTGGCTGAATCCCACCACTGGTTTGCATCCAGATTTAGCTCCAGGGAGTTGTGACTGCAGAGAAGCCATCAGAGGAGGACAAGTAATTTCTCTAGGGTATATTCAGCAGTGGGAGAGAACTCAGTGTTTAGAGAACTGTAAGGTATAAGCTGGGAAAGAGAGCCCCGCTTCAATTTCCGTTTGTTGCTACAATGGTCAGAGTGATAAAAGAGTGTGGTTTCCTCTTCAGCATGTGAGAGCCGATGGGAGCCGCCTCACACTAGGAAAGACAGACTTCTGACTTTGTGGGTCAGCTTCTGTCTGAAAACAGGGGCATGTTCTGATGGCATCCTCCGCTCGGCTTACCCCTTCCCCAGTCCATCCCAGCATGGAGCTTGAGAGCGAGACCCCAATGATGGGAAACCCCCCAGAAGACAGCAAAAACGTAGGTGGTGGGGCTTAACTGCAATCAGCCTTTTTCCCCCTCCTTTCTCTTTCACATTCTGCTTTAATTCGAAAAGATGCTGAAACCTTTAGGAGTGCTGTTAGATACTATAAGAGTTATTAAGCTGCTTTCCTGGTTTGACCTCTGAAATGGAATAGAAAAGTCTGCTGTGCTCATGACTTGCCAAAGGCTCAGAACAGAATGAGGACCTGCTTCAGTACTGTAGCCTTGCTAGTTCCTATCTAGAGAGGGACTTATTTTTTTTAGAAACAACATGCAAACTTGAATGTTAAAAATATGATCAATACAGACAAGCATAGAAAAGAATAACAGAACTGGAAATGACTTTGGAGGTCTTCTAGCCAACCCTCTACTCAAGCAGGAGACCCTAATTCCATTTCAGGCAAATGGTTGTCCAGTCTCTTCTTAAAAACTTCCAGCGTTGGAGTACCCACAACCTCTAGAAGCAACTTATTTCACTGATTAATTGTTCTGTCACCTTAGTTGTAAGTGAGTTCTCTCCTTGATTAGTTTCCATCTGTTGCTTCTCGTTCTGCCTTCAGGTGCTTTGGAGAAGAGGTTTTGCAGATTCAAACTCCATTGTATTTTGTATTTATATTATTAACCACTATTAAACATTTTCTGAGTATGGAATTCCTCTGAGTAGCTAATTTCCTCTCCCAATGACTGATAAATACTGATTAACTTTCCAGGGCCTTGTTACTCTCATCTTAGTTTGCATATTGCTCTAAATCATAATTTAACTGTGATGTATCAAATAAACCATAAAGGGATTGGAGAGCATAGCTCTTAAGCAGTGAACCATAATTTGCAAGCCACAGTAGTCAGTTCACACAAAATAACTGTAATCAAACCACATTCTATCTTTGTATGACATCTGTGTCCATCAAACAATTTTATGGTCAACCTATCTGATCATCATTCTCTTAAACTACTGATTTCTGAGGTGGGAAATATAGAAATTGGAAGACTAGCTTTAATTCAACATTGGGTTTTAACTATTATTCAGAAAGCAAAACATAATCTGGTAGGGCAGCAAGAGTCCATAATCTTCCTTTCAGCCTCCCACATTGTCTTAATTACAGAAGTAGCAAATGTGTTGCTGCACTTTCTATCTTTTGCATAATGTATGGCAAAGCCCAGCCCACCCACCCCCAAAAAATCTCCTTCCCATTTTCAAGCTATTTTTTTTCCAATCTCCTGATAGCAATAGTTCATATTTTCCTGTAACACACTCAATTGTGTAAGTTTGCCTAAAATAAATAATCATTCATTATGGAGGTGATAAGGCACTTCTGCTTTTAAACAAAGTCACACTTAAAATCACACTTCAGTAGATTCCACAGAATGCCTCAAGATCTTTATAATATTGATTGTTAAAATAAAGAAATGTGTTTGAAAACATTAAAAGGCTTTGGAGAAGGTAGGGAGCATATAGGGACAACAAAACCATTTTTTTCTAGTTCTGTCTCTTAAACTGAAAGTAGAAGTCAAGGGGACAGTTTCGTCACTTGATTGCAATTGTAGAGAATTACTCCCCCACTCCAGTTGGTTTTTTAAAACCTGACTAATGTGAAAATGCAGTGTGAAATGCTGGAAAATGTAGTTCAGCTGCATCTGATGGGACGTGGATTCTACTTCCTACTTTAGCATGGAGTTTAAAAGGAACAAACTTTCCTTTAAAAAAAACACCCCTCAAATCAGAGTCTGAGATGGTGAGTCCTTGAAAGGGAGATGTCTAAGTAATTCCAGAACTGCTGCCTAGACTGGGAAATTAATGCATCCCAAAAGAAAGCCATGGCAACCCCCTTGTTACCAAGATAACTATGTGGATTTATCTGTGTGGTCACCAAGAGCTAAGCTGGAAGTACTCTTATCTTTTTGAATTCTCCTCACTCAGTTAATCCTCATTCCCACCTTGTTTTGTAAATTTGGTAGTGTCAGAATATTATAGGTTTGGGGTGTCAAACTCATCGCCCGTGGGCCGGATGTGTCACGCACTGGCCACGCCCACCCTGGTTTAGCGAAAGGGGAAAAAGTCATGATACATCACATAATGACAATCTGATGCTACAAGTTTGACATCCCCTTATAGGTAATCCTCACTTAATGGTGATAATTGGAAGGAAGGTAATTGGGACCAAAATTTCCATTGGTAAGTGATATGGGAGTAAAGTGCAATGTCACATAACCATCAATGGTGGGGTTCAAATTTTTTTACTACCAGTTCTGTGGGCTTAGCTTGGTGGGCAAGGCATGCCTTGGTGGGCGTAGCAGGGGAAGGTTACTGCAAAATCCCCATTCCCTCCCAATCAGCTGGGACTTGGGAGGCAGAGAGTAGATGGGGGCGGGGCTAGTCAGAGGTGGTATTTACCGGTTCTCCGAACTACTCAAAATTTCCACTACTGGTTCTCCAGAAGTGGTCAGAATCTGATGAATACCTCTGGTGACCACCTCACTTAGCAATGACAATCCCAGCAGTCTTCTGTTGCCATTATAAAGCAAATCAGCACAGGTCATTAAATGAGGCTGACATGTGATCACAACTTCTGACTTCCTGTTGGCTTCTCTATTGACTTTGGTTGTGGGAATCTCTCTGGGAAGGTTGGAAATCATGATCATGTGACATGGGGATACTGTGACAATAGTAATTTTGGGGATCAGTCATAACTATCATATGTACAATGTTGTCATAATTTCAAATGGTCATTGAATGAGTAATCATTAAGCAAGGACTACCTATAATAGTTACAAAATAAATTCTAATGCTGACTGTTGTAAGTATAGTGGGAAGTTTCTGCTTTTTCAGAAGTGGGGTGGACAGGTTTAGTGAAAACAGTGCTTGGGTTATTCTGCTATAAAAGAACACAAAATCCAGTATTATTTGCAGGATCCATTTTTGGAGGGGCCCAAGTGCAGTTAATAGCTTTTTTAGTAGCAGAGGTTTGAAATGTCAGGGGGGCACATACCACACATGTTTTGCCCTATTAATTTTAAGAACACATTCTCAGGATTTCTTTTTATTAGTTTTCATAACTAAATATCAGCTCTTAAAGCTACTTGTTGTCGCTGACAATTCTTGTAGTTAAATGTACAGTATCACCTGTTCTGAGTGTGTGTGTGTGTGTGTGTGTGTGTGTGTGTGTTTATCTTCTGCCCAACAAGTTTACTCCGCAAGTTGGAGAAGGCAATGCAATGGATTATATTTCTAAATCCCACCTCTTGTGAGTAGATGGTCATGGAAACTCTTCCCATTGTCAAATTGTCCTTCCCAATTAGCAATCATGCTGGCTAGAAAATCTCTGGGCAACATTTCCAGTGCATGCAACTAAGGCTTAAAGCTTCTGCAATATTCATTTCTAGAACTTTTTGTCTGCTGATTATAAAAAGTGAAGGATTATTTTGTCTTGCAAAATAAATAATTATGATGTCTCCAAACCTTGTAGCTCTGACAGCAGTCTTGGAATCATGACCTCTGGCTTTAACTGTCTGCTAAATATGGTTTATCATGAGGAATGAATTGCAAAACAGATGTAAAGGAAGAATAAATAATAAATGGAGTTAGTTGAAATCAGTGATCTTTTCTATTAAGAATTGGTGGGTTGAAAGGAAGACCATGATTGTTGTTGATCATCAAAAACAGAGAAATTTAAAGAGCAAAATGTAGGCTGATGCTGTAGGGAGAGAGATTATAGTGAACTTTTCTATTATGTAATTAAATTTCTTTGTTTACTAGTTCTGAATTCTCTTCTGAATATTATATAATGCTGTTTATTCAGAAATGGAATATGATAGTTATGTGTGTTTTTTTACTTGATGTATTCAAAGCATTTCTATGTTACTTTTCATTATGAACAGTCCTGAGCTATGCATTCAGTATCATGGGGTGTGAAATTTCAGAAGATTCAATTATTGAATCATATTGTTTACATTAAATTAGTGTAAAGAAAATAGCTGTTTGTCTGTTAGCAGTGGCTAAAATAGCTATGGTGTGTTCAAAGCTGTTGAATTAGCTTTATATAAATAAATTAGCTGCATATAATATATATATATAGTATATTAAACTGGTGTTCCTGAGGAGAAAGTTGTGCAGAATTTGTTCCCCTAAGTACTTGTAGTACTTAAGAAGTACCTGGCATAATGCATCTGCTTCAATAATTTAATATAAATATAAAGTGAAGCTGTGCTATTTTCGATATATCACTTTTAAAAATTAGTAAACACAAAATTAACTAAAAATTCAAGAAAAACGTTGGATTGATTTTGTAAGGTGCCAGAGGTTTCCCTGAGCCAATGAGATGCCAAAGAGAATGAGACTTGAGACCAAGTTTGCAAAAAATACCAGCTTTTATTTATGGCCATATCAAAAGCTGGGTGACAAAACTATATCCAAAACATACAAACAAAATGCATGTAAGGAACAGCCACACACTGTGAGCGTGGCTCTGAGTATTATATACATTTTACACAGATAGAAACAAAGTTTACCCAATCAGAGACAAAGGTTCATTACAGAGGTGGGTTGCTCCTGATTCGGCCCGGATTGGGTGAACCAGTAGTGATGGCGACGGGAGGCTCTGCCCACCCACCCGGATGCTTCTGTGCATGCACAGAAGTGTTGCGTGCATGAGTGAACCAGTAGTAAAGAAAATGGAAACCCACCACTCGTTCGTTACCAAGGTGGTCTTTAAAGCATTCTTTGTTCAGGCCCCTGTCTCTGTCCACCTTATCTATGGAACTTCCCTATAGCATTGTGTAGGGGCAGCTCTCCCTCCCCCTTGGCCAAGTTGTTTATTCGGCAGAATGCTTTTAGGATTTATGAGGCAGGAAAACTCCCTACTCTGGTTCCTTTATCTATGGGGCCTGATATTCCTGGGTAACAATTTCTTCTATATTTTCAAGAATGTGCCTAGCTTTGAAGCCAAAAATAGAAGCAAGATACAGCAGCGAGATAACAAAGTTTGCACTAATGCCAACCAGTATTAAGGTTTCAATTTACTAAGCTAGAATTAGTTCCTAACTATTTCTGACAGTATAAAATAATATAAGCAGAAGCCAATAGCAAAGCTTAATTCCTAATAAATGATTTCTATCAGTATATCATATCAGAAACCAACAGCAAATATTGGTTTCATCAGTAACAATTATATAGCAACATAAGCAATTCATAATAAAAGCAAATAGCCAGTACTGATTCATATACTCCTTCATTTTAAATTAATTTTAATATCATCCATCATTAAATCAGGTTCCTGGGTGAAATAAAATGAACAGTTCTACCTCTATATGATAGATATGATACCATATGAATAAAACCAGCAAATAAAACCACAAAAACCATATAGAAGTGCTACCAATATTTTAATGGTTAAATAAACAATGCCTTAACCCAGTGTCTGAAAGCCAGCAATTGTGCAGTGTACAAATTGTTTGTAAAATGCTTCTCATTTTACACCCACGTGGTGTCCTGCTGATAAGGGAATGTGAACAGATTGGTAATGGGAAGTGGTATTTCACTCTTTGCACCAAAAAACAACTACAGTCTAGGCATGTTAAAAAATGAATTTACAGCAGATCAAGTGAAATTGTTTTTTCTTTCTTTCTGTAGATGGATCTCTCCCATAAATTATCTAAGAGAGAGGTAAGAAACTCATTCATTAATGACCATAAGGTATATTCTGCTGGGTCAGGGAAAAGATCCACAAGTTGTCCTTGGCCTACAAAATTGAGCCCAAAATTTCCTCTGCCAAGCAAAGCAATTGTTAACTGTGAACTTTGCCTTTTAAGTGACTCTGGCTCTTCCCCTACTGACTTTGCTTGTTGGACGTTAGCCAGGAAGGTTACAAATGGTGATCATGTGATCCCTGGATACTGCAACTGCCATAAATACATGCCTGTTGCCGAATTCCCAAAATTTGATGATGTAACCATGGTTGTAAGTGTGAAAAACACACTTCTGAAAAGCCAGAAGTCCTTGTTTTTCAGTGCCGTTATAATTTTGAACCGTCACTAAATCATGCTGACCCTTTTTAGTTCACATTCTCCCAGCAGTTTCACTGGGTGAGCTCCTAGGGGAAAACATTTGATCAGAATTATTTGCTCATTTAGAAAAGAAAGGCTGTACTATATTGGAATCTTGAGAGATAAGATCAGGTAGTTGGCCTGTGTGGTGCTTAGATCTGACCCACAGAGCCATGCTAGAAACAGCAAATGACCGGGCCACGGTGCCTCTGCCAGTGAAAACGGCCCCGTCTTCAGCTGCGATAGCCTCCTGCAGTCCTCTGCCAGTGAAAATGGAGTGGCCCTCCTGAGCTCCATTTTCACTGGCAGAGCCCTTGGGCCACCATAGGTGCCCCAACGCGAGAGATGTCGAATTGGCCATGCCCACCCTGGCCACGCCCACCCTGATGCAACCTTCAATTAAATTGAGTTTGACACCTCTGGTTTAGATGTTTAGATGTTCTGCACAAGCATCTCGTTCGACTATTGAAATGCAATATGAAGTCAACCAGTATTATTACAAAATTAGTCACAGATTGGTTCAATAAGCAGGCTCCCAGGAACAAATTGACAGGCTTAAATGAGAAAATGTGTAGCTAGCAAGTATTATAGGTGATCTGATCTCTCAGGCACTACCCTCCCATTCCTTTTTGCCTAATGACCTTGTACTGTATTTCTCCTCTCTGCGGTCCGCTGGAGATTTAGAAAGCATATCAGGTTGACTTGCTTCCTCCCTTTGGGAGTGGTAAACATAGAAAATGTATTTCCTCCTGTCTGTCTTTGGTGGGCTCAATCAGCACAGAAGGCAACAACACACACCACAATTGCATACTGTAAATGGAATTAAAAGCTTGAATACAATGGTCTCTTTTAATACATTCCTTCTTTTCAGCACAACTCATACCCACATCACTGATGAACACCATCTTCCCAACAAATGAAAGAAGGCAGGGTATCTTATTAGTAGTTCAATTAATGATCTAGTAATCAAGTAGCTACCAAAAGTTGTCTTGTAGCACCTCGATTCCCAAAAGATTTCCTATTGTGGAAAAGATAGTAAAAGAAGTAGCGGTCAAAAAGCGGCAAATTAAATAGTTAACGATAGAAGAGAGAACCTTTTCCAGTCTACCTATCCATCTTTGCACACTTCACATGCTTCTCCCTCCCTTCATTTCCTAACCTAAGTGTATTGGACTCTGATCATCTACTTTTCATCCATCTTGCGACAGACTATTACTACAATTTAGAAGGCAAATTGAGGAGAAGTCTAGTTTTCCTTGAACGGCTCTTATATTTTTATCCATCAGGCGTACTTTGAATTTCTGCTGGACTTTGGCAAATCGTTTTAGTCCATCTAGCCTGCTGTTGCACTCCCACAGGCTCCTGCTTTTAGATGGGCCCTTTCATTTATATTCTTGTTTACTTATCTCCTTCCTTTCCTTCTTTTTTATAAATTTGTATTGCTTTTAAACTGTAAAAAGATATTTGCAAACTGTAAAATAGTTGGCAACCCTGCTAAGCCAAATTACTTGATTTGATTCTGATCTGTTTTTGATTTTTGTTTCATTATTGTTGCAGCTCACCCTGCTGTACGAAGAGGTCCTTTACACCATTCTCCATCGGGTGGGCCAAGTGGAACAGAATCATGTTACTGATACAGATGAGCTCTATGAATATGTGCAAAAGGTTGGGATAAAGAGCCAAATCCATCTATCTTATTATTCATCCCCAAGGCTTTGGGGCTACACTTAAGACTACATTCTTTTTTTTCTTTTTCAGTGTATGGTTTCTCTCTCTCTCTCTCTCTCTCTCTCTCTCTCTCCCTGCCAAATGCTAATGGGACAAATAGTTACTTTCTGCAATATAATAACTACGGGTATGTTGGTAGGCAGGATGCACCCTGCCTCTGTTTTTCTCCCACACTGTCTTCCTCTCCCCACACCTCCCAGTCCCCACCCCCCACCCCACTCTATTCTTTGGCCTTTTTGCCAAAGGTCCTTCTGAAAAGAAACACATGTTCTGTTGTTGTTTTTAGTTTAAAGGCTTTCCTATTTTATTGAAACCAAATTCTCACTCTGAAAATTTCTTTTCTAATATCCAAATCAGGCCTTCAGTATTGATCCTGGAGAGCATCAAATTATATTACAGAGGGTCAAAGAGCTAGAGGTAAGATCTAACTCCAATTTTCCATTCACTTGTAGGTTGTTATGATGGAATTGTTCTATTTATTTAGTTGCAAAAGGGTTTCCAAGTATGCTCTGTTGTTTATATTCCAGATTAATCTGAAGATTTGTGTTGTTATTATTTTTTATAATTAGCCTTCCCATTTTAATGATGCTATTCTGTTCACCTGCTAGCTAGGTCCTTATGTTAAGATCTTCTTTTGTGTTTCAGAGGCCAGTTTTTTGTCTTAAAGCCACTGTGAAGCAAGCCAGAAATATTCTGGGTAAAGATGTCAGTGGTAAGCGCAAAAAACATACCACAGCTGATATGCAGAAATTTGGAGATCTGATAAGGAAGGGGGTGGGGGGGGGGAGAGAGAGAAATTGACTGACTTTCTAATTCCGCCCAGAACTAGGACTATAGCAAAATATTTGCAAATGGCAATTACGCAAATTATGCCTTTAAAACAACACTAATGAATATGAAATTCCATGTCTGGAGGAAGGAAGCTTTTCTACTTTTTACATTACCTTCTACAAATTGTTCCCACAAGGCAGCCAAATATTTTAGTGGAAGAGCATAAAAGAAAAGTTTACGGTTGAAAAGGTGGCTTATAGTCCTAATGTTAATCCTAAACAGCACTTTGATTGGATTGATACCCTTTAAACCTTGGCACAAGGTTGGCACACACTGTACAATTAAGCCAAACTTTTGGTGCCTGAAATATTGGTTCCACCACAAAACCGCGATGCTGTTATCCACGCCAACATAAGTGCGGAGGCAAATCCGCGGCGTCCGAAGCGCTAAGAAAAAAACGACCCTACCGCCGCGACAACAGCGGGGTGACAGAAGGGCGTTCTACATGCTTCGTTCTTTGCCTCCAAAGGTAGCCCTCCTCCTCCAGCTGACAGCGGCAGTGGGCACAGGGCAAAGCGGGCTGCCCAGCAGCAGCAGCAGCCTGCAGGAAGGGTCCAGCACAGCCACGGGGGGCAGCAGGAAGCCCACGGGGGGCCCGAGCAGGGCCGCTGATGCTGGCGGCGGCGGAGGACGCAGCAGCGGCGGCGGCTGAGGCTGTCCTGGGGGCCGGCGAAGTGGGCTTGCCCGGCAGAGGCAGGCCGCCCTCTTCTTCCTCAACAACATCTCCTTGGATGGGCGGCCGCCGCCACTGGGCAAGCCCGCTTCGCCGGCCCCCGGGAGAGCCTCAGCCGCCGCCGCTGCTGCGTCCCCCTCCGCCGCCAGCGTCGGCGGCCCTGCTCGGGCCCCCCGCGGGCTTCCTGCTGCCCCCCGTGGCTGTGCTGGACCCTTCCCGCAGGCTGCTGCTGCTGCTGGGCAGCCCGCTTTGCCCCGTGCCCGCTGCCGCTGTCAGCTGGAGAAGGAGGGCTACCTTTGGAGGCAAAGAACGTCCTTCTGTCACCGTGCTGTTGTCCCCGCGGTGATGACGCGCGGTGATGACGTCGCGACTTTAGCGATGCGATTTAATCTCCGCTATTTTGCGTAGCGCGGTTTTGTCGTGCCACGGAAATATTTAGAGGAGGCGGAGTGTAATTATCAGAAGAAAACGGGAAACAGATGATGATCGCCTAAATAAAAGAAGCTGTGTGCATGGTGTGGATTAATTGATGGTGGAAAATGAACGAAGCAAAATAATGCCACATTATTATTTTTTTCTTGGATTTTCAGGGCTAGTGGATAATAATGATCATGCACAGTATCAAGATTAATAGTAGAATGGGGAAAGAAACATTTAGAGGACCTCATGCCATAATTCTGCTATTCATTATGAAACCTTATCATAGTCCATGACACCCCTGCCTATTTTGATGCTCCTTATTTGCTTTCAGGATTAAGTGATCCGTACTGCCTCCTAGGGATAGAAAGAAAAAAACAGGGCTCTTCTTCCCATGGTTCTCATCAGCAGAACAAAAGGCGAGCTAAGGGTGTGGTGAAGAACCTGCTGCCAGAGGACCAAACCCATCGCACGCAAGTCAAACATCAGACATTAAATCCAGTGTGGGATGAAACCTTCATTCTGTACGTCTCATCTCTTTGCCATATTTAATTTGCATTGGCCTTAATAGGATATTGGACTTGTTAGAAAATCAAACTTAAAGATAATTGTAGGGCTAGAAAATGATGGTTTTCAGCAACCTAGTTTATATTCTAGATCCATGATGGTGAACTTTTGGCACGTGTGCCTGAAGTGGCACATGGGGCCATTTCGCCTGGCACGTGTGGCATTGCCTGTTCCTTTTCCAGGTTTCTGGTGTGTGCACGACCATCAGCTGGCCTTCATGCATGTGGCAGTGCCAGACTGGAAGAGCAGGACTTCCATTTTCTGGCATAGGCATGTGTGCCAGCCAGCTGGTTGTCACATGCGCATGCACGCTAGTTTCCGGAAGGCTAGTTGGCTGGCATGTGTGTACGCGCCGGAAACCGAAAATCCATTTTCCAGCATGCGCATGCCCCCTGGGCAGCTCCTCTTCCGGGTTGCAGCCCTGACGAGTGCACACACACGCTCCTCTTCCGGCACTCAGTGCTGAAAAGGTTCGCCATAACTACTAGAAAATGTAATACTATATCCAGAAAAAGCTTTTGGTTGGCTGTTGGGGGAGAAAATAGCTGAGAGAGATAAACAGATTGAAGCTGAAGACCCAGGAAGAGTTTACCATAAGGCAAATAATATCTGACAGCTTTCTTTACAGCCAAGGTCTGAGAGAAGATAGGATTACAGTAGAGATATTGGAAAGGTGTAATCACAATGCTAGAGCTCTTCCTGGATAATAGCCATTGATTTTAAAGATGCAATATGGGATGGCCTGAGAGCCTTCGGATCAGTGTTTTCAATCTTGGCAACTTTAACTTCCCCATGCTGGCTGGGGAATTCTGAGAATTGAGGTCCCTGTATCTTAAAGTTTCCATGGTTAAAAAATATTGCTCCAGATGAATTGGACAATAGCTTCACTTTCTGGGAGTCACAATTTAAGGTATCTAGAAAATGTAGTTTGGGGAAGTTTTGTATGTTTGTTTTTTAAGTCGAGCTGCTCCGTTGTCTAATCTTTTATTTCTGTCATTAGCTATGGAAGGGAATGATGGATTGATTACATGGTTCTCATTCATTCTTGTACATACAATTAGGTTCATAGTTGCCATCTCTACATGCCTATTCATCAACTACCGTGTTTTTTGGCGTATAAGACGCACCTTTTTCCCTCAAAAAAAGAGGGAAATCTGGGTGCGTCTTATACACTGAATACAGCATTTTTGACCTCCCAAAACCCTGCCCCCTTCACCAAAATGGCCATGCATAGCCTTTAGGAGGCTTCCAGAGTGCTCCTGTGGACTGGGGAGGGCAGAAATGAACGAAAAACGGGCTGATTTTTGCTCAATTCTTCCCCCCCCTCGGTCCCCAGGAGCAGTCTATAAGCTTCCTAAAGGCTATGCATGTCCTTTTTTTGGCAAAAAACAGGCCTGTTTTTTGCGAAAAATGGGCCATTTTTGGGAGGTCTGCAGAGTGCAAAAACGTTTTTTTAAAAAATTGCCTCTTCAAAATCTTGGTGCATCTTATACTCAAAAAAATATGGTAGTTCTATCCAGATCTACTTTTCTTATCACTTAGCAGAAAAAGATCCTGATATACATATGTATGCCGATGTAGTTCTTCTACATTGGCTCAGTGAATGGATAATTATTCCTGCTGGCATGTGAGAGTGAGTGGGTCTAACTCCATCTTACCTCTCCATGCAGGCAAGGGGATTGGGTACACCTTCTCACTCCAATGTTCCCTTGCATTAGTTATGTTTTTTTAACGGTTTCTTCCAGGGAGTTTGAAGATGTAGAAAATGCCGAATTCCAGCTAGATATGTGGTAAGCAGAAACTACTGAATTTCATTGTATCTCATTAAAATTTGAAAACAAGTGTTCCAAAGGAAGTCAGAAAGGAGATAGATTCATTAGGCAAACACCGCTCAATGTAAAGAGGGGGTAGCAGCAGATCCCTTAGGAATGACCAGAGTGGAGCATTTGCTGCCTGAGTTGCTTTCCAGTGCATGTGTGCACCAGTGGTGGGATTCACTTAACTTTGCTACCGGTTTGCAAATGTGAGTGCGCTTGTGAACGTGCATGCACAGAAGGTTGCCCATTATGTCGGGGTGGATGGGCGGAGCTTCCAGAAGCTGCCACTACCGGTTCGCCCAAACTGGTAAGAACCGGCTGAATACCACCTCTGGTGTGCTCCCACAAGCCTATGGCCACAGTTGGTGAAGGGGTTGGAAAGGATTCTAGCAGCCAGGCTCTGCCTTCTTTTCTCAACTGGTTTAACGATTTGGACAAGATAAAAAATCTATAAACATAGTTTTAAGTTCACAGTGACGGGTTTTATATTTCATCCTGTAGCAGACTCTAAGCAAAACAATGTAGCTCCCTCCAACTGTCCATCATCTCCAAAAAAAAATATGCTTAACAGGAATAAATCCTTTTCTAAGTGGAACTTCGCACTATATTTCTTTCATGCTACAACTAAAATAAGGAAAAAGTAGTACGGAACTACTTTTGCGCCTAGATGAACATTTAATATTCCTGGAGGCTAATGGCCATAAAATGAGAGAGACCATTCCAGAAATAAGTGGGGCAACGGTTGTGAAGGAGGGGGCTCTTTTTATTTTTCTGTTATGTCAACTATAGTTTGTTTCCCCATCTGAAAATATCAAAGAAAACCGTGCTGTCGGTTTTCAAAAATTACTCAGAAGAAGATCTAAGGGCGTCAAAAAGGGGTAGGGAATTCAGGGGCTGCAAATTGTTCAACTTCAAACATCGTTGAGGGGTTGGAGCCTCCTGTAAATAAGCAAAATAACAGGTTGGAGCTCTCCTCTCCACTATTAGAAGAATTGCCAGCTTGGGAGCAGATCATTTTGGAGAAGGTATATACCGTATCTAGGTGGCTTCTGAAAGTCAACCCCCACTTGATGGCACATACTGTAATCAGTTAATCAATCAATTGCTCTTCTTGCTTTGATTCCTTTTCTTTCTATTTCCTGGAGGTCTTGAAAAGGAGCATCAAGGCATATTTTTATTTGCTTTCTTCTAGGGATTTTGATGAGGTTGAACCTGTACGGCACAAACTGGAAGAACTGAGTGACCTTCGTGGCCTGAAAAGGTTTGGGCTGATTATCAGCCTTTTGTATATAAAATTCTGTTAATTACATAACTCAGCTGATAAGACTAAACAAAATATTTAAATAAGGCAGCACATCCTTTTTCACTTTGGTACATGAGAAATGTTCTCTCATCTTTGTCCTTGTTTCGCTTTTTCCTACTCAGAATTCTTAAAGACGCTAGGAAAAATAAAGGACAGGATGATTTCCTGGGGAATGTAGTCATTCATCTGCAGGTAAGGAAGGGAATAGCATGTTGCCAGAATAATGCTGGGACACACGGATGGATGGACAGACGGATGGACGGATACACACACAAACCACCTTGCTCTTGAGCAGATTAGTCTTTCTTTAGGTGTGGCCTATCTTCTCCACTTAGACAGGAGCATAAATGCCATTAAATAAAAAGGTTAACTGAAATTTCAAATGAACCTTTTATGTGACTATGAAAGAACTTGGTAACAGAATATGTTGCCTTGCTCTAAGTCAGGGGTGTCCAAACTTGGGAACTTTAAGACTTGTGGACTTCAACTCCCAGAATTCCCCAGCCAGCATGAGTTGAAGTCCACAAGTCTTAAAGTTCCCAAGTTTGGACACCCCTACTCTAAGTAAATCTGAGATTTCTTTTTCAAACACTAGACCTAATGAAAATGCTGTAAGAGAACTATAGATTTTTCTGGAATAATCAGAAAAATAATAAAAAGGCCTATTCTGCAGGCGTCTGCATGAATTTCTATTGTGGTCTTTGAGTAGAAGGCCAGGGTTTATGAGAACTTGACTGGCTCTATAAAGATCTGTAGCTATGCCAGCTACAAACTAATTCAAGAACATATTGATCTTTCCTAGACAGTTGCCATACAAATATCTTGGATTCCAGGTCTCACAGTTCCTAGCTAGCATCAGGATTCTGGAGTTGGTTCAATATATCTGGAGTGAATCAACCATTAGCATAACTGAGAGAGAGAGAAAAATGTTCCCGTGAAGCCATTAATTATTGCACTGAAATATAATTACAGTACAATGAGATAAGATAGGTGGATCCATTTGACCACTTTCTCTTGCTTGCCCAATTTTCCAATTTCTCCGTTAATTGAGACACTACATTTCTATGATGAAAGTAGAGCCATTCCCTAGGCATGTAGTGGGAATGGAGAAACAGCACTTTCAAAAGTGATGTGGTTCATTACTTCCGAGCTAAGGCTTTTCACCTCGCTTGTGTAGGACCTGCATTGTCGGGAGGATCGCTGGTACAGGCTGGAACCTCGCACGGATACTTACCCCAACCGAGGGCACTGCCACCTGCAGTTTTTTTTGGTACACAAGAAGGTAGGGATAAGAGGAATCCATTTCTCATTGGGTACTTTATAAATTCTGATTTGAACAGTTTTGATTCATTTAACCTTTTAAGACCCATTCAATATAATTGCTGCAATCTTTGAGACAAAGCTGTCCTACCACTGAGATCTTTTTCTCTTGTGGTGATCTGGGTGGGAAGAAGGTCTTCTTCCCTTCTTCACAAAGGTAGAAGACAGTCAGATGTTCTAATTGGTGTTGTGTGTTACATTTTATGACTTTAAGAGCATATTAAAACTGTATGGATGAAAGGTTGACATGGATTTGTATCAGTGGTGGGATTCAATTTTTTTTACTCTGTGGTCATGGCTTGGTGGGCGTTTTGTGGCTTGGTGGGCATGGCAGGGGAAAGATACTGTCAAATGTCCATTCCCTCCCCACTCCAGAGGAAGGATACTGTAAAATCTCAATTTCCTCCTGATCAGTTGGGACTCGGGAAGGAAGAGAATAGATGGGGACGGGGCCAGTCAAAGGTGCTAAAGTACTCCGAAGTACTCAAAATTTCCACTACCGGTTCTCCAGAACTGGTCAGAATCTGCTGAATACCACCTCTGGTTTGTATCTTGCTTTAGCTTATGTTTTGTAAAAAGATAAATATAATAAATCTTACACTAATACTTCTATTGTTAGAATGTTAGCATCCCATTTTTATAATTGTGAACATGTATGCATATGTAAGGATTAAACCTGTTGGCAGAAATTCTAATATCCTCTGAAAACTGGATCAGTACATATATATATATATATACATATTATTTTAGAGAGCTACTTCAGCCAGCAAGACCCAGACAAGTTACAAAGTTCATCGGCAACTTCTTCAGCAGATTGTTTCATATGAGATTCTTCAATACCAGGTAACTAGATAAACAAACTGATAAGTGGATCATGACAGAGTGACATATGTTCAGTTGTTCTCTGGAAAATAATTGGATTCTATATTGAAATCAGTTCAGCTGACCTGTTTGCTATTTTCAACTCTTCTCTGAAGTCAAGATACAAATTTGGTTTGGAGCACAAGCTCTTCCCCCAGTTGAAATCTCAGAAGATTAATGGCAAAATTTCAGGGCTGTAAACTGATTCAAATATCTAAAAGAAACTTTACTCTGAGGTGATGAAGTTGTATGCATTCCATGGATGACCAATTGAAAATGCTTAGGTAAATGGGAATTGCATTTAACTAAGTTTCAGAAGAAAGGAAGACCTGAACATAATACAGGTAATTGTTATTTGCAAAACTGTGAAACAATTGGATATGCTGCATTTCCCCTCCCCCCCTCCCGCATCTGAGAGCATAGAGAGCCATTCATTGTTCTCTTTCACTGCAGGCTGGCAGCACTTCCTGGGATGGAGAGTTAAGCAAACATGCCGGTACTATCCTGTATCTACATGCTACTCAGAAAGACATTTCAGATTTCCACCAAGACTTGGCGTAAATATCTCCTGCATGCTTCCGCTCAAGGCAACATTCTGGAAACCAAAAGTTCCTGGCACTTTCTGTCCCTCTTTTTTAAAAAAAGTTGTGAAGGTTCTTTTCTATTGCCTGAGAGTGTTGTAATTTTATTAAAATTAGGCAGGCATGCTATCCCTAGAATTCCATTCATGAATTCAATAATTTTGACTTTTCTTTTTCAACTGGGATTTCCTTCATTCATTACTACATCTTGCCTATTGAATGTACATATGTGATTCCCACAATAGACTTTGCCAAGAACTGCATGTTACAATTTCTGCTGGTTTTAATTTATCTTTCTGCCGTATGCATGTAAACCAATAAATGTTTCCCAGCAAACTGGCAAAACCAGCCAATTTGACTACATACCTAATGTACATAGTTTAGTTAGGTTACTTAATGTGAGGTGGTTTGTTTGTTTTTCTTTTTTGCTTCTAATTATACTTTTTGCAGGTTTTTCTTCTGGCGTTTAATGCTGCTTTCCTTAACATAGGCACTGGCTGGCTTACAGCAAGCTGTATCAGTTCTTGGAGTTCAACAGCAGCTGCCTGCTCCATCAGATTACCAGCATAGAGTATCAGTGGATTCAAGGTCGATTACAATCTGAGCAGGTAAGAAAGGAAGAGCTGTCGAACTATAGGGTTGGTGGAAGATTCTGGTTCAGCTAAAGAAATTTTCGGTTCCAACATCAGACGCTTATCCATTAGGTGGGTTGTATAGGGGTACGGTGGTTCAGTGGCTAAGACGCTGAGCTTGTGAATCAGAAAGGTTGGCAGTTCAGCTCGAATCCCTAGCACCACATAATGGAGTGAGCTCCCGTTACTTGTCCCAGCTTCTGCCAACCTAGCAGTTTGAAAGCATATAAAAATGCAGGTAGAAAAAATAGGAACCACCTTTGGTGGGAAGGTAACAGCATTCCTTGTGCCTTCAGTGTTTAGTCATGCTGGACACATGAACACGGAGACATCTTCTAACAGCGCTGGCGCTTCGGCACCGCCCCCTAGAGTCGGGAGCGACTAGCACATATGTGCGAGGGAAACCTTTACCTATAGTTTTACAATGCCTATCCGATAAAGAGGATTGAAATATGTTTCTCTCAGCATAATGTTTAGTAGATCATGATCTTGAAATTATCCAGATATTACCGAGCAGGACTAAGTCTTTTTACATCTATGGCATGTTGATTACTTCCTGCAGACAGCTGAATTGGAAGACTCTTTTCAGTCCTTACTGAACTATGGGATTTCTCTTCTTCAAAGGTTCCGGATCGTCTTCCCACTCTCCTCACCCAAATCTACACAGAGGCTGCAGTCACTGCTCAGGTGAGCTATCAGAAACCTTCTGGGATGCACATAGTCAAAAGAAAAACTACCAACATTTTTCAAGCATGGGTATTCTCTCAATAGCATTACTGTTTAATTAAGGGGACATAAATCATGAATCATTCAATATACTGATTCTACATTTCCTTCACATAACACCTAAGAATTTGTAAGCCTAATAGACGCTTTCATGAACCAAAGCTTATAGTTTATGCCATAATTCACCCAAATAGCACCAAGAGACAGAAATGTATCTGTCCCTTGGCACCTGTCAAGACTTCTGCAGGGGCTATTTCTTTTTGTATTAATGGAAAGAGTGAACAGAAAGCAAACATGAAACAAAAAAGCATCAATCGTATTTGTCTGGATTTTGATATGCTATGCAAGATCAGTTCTAAACCTCCAGTCATATTAGCAGTTTCCCCAATGAATTTCCCTGTCTTGTCTAAATGAAGGTCAGTGTCAGCTTTTCTTCATTCAATAATCAGGAAAGAAAACCACAGGACTCCATTTGTTGAAATCAAGTGTACTTTTACTAATTATAAATGAATAGATGCGAAGCTAGGCTAAATCTGGTTAATTAGGCGCAAAAGCGAATAATATATTGAATAATCCATTCCCCTCCCCTTGGCATCCCATGCACAGTCCAATCATAATTCTCCCAAATGTCAGGTGTGAGATAACATTGAAAGGCATCACCAGGATGGAATGCTGGACCGTTGGCCTTGGCAGGAAACACTCCTCCTCCACATGCACAGTAAGGTGGTCAGCTCAAAGTCTAGAAACTTCCTCCAGCACAACAATGATTCCCCCCCCCAAATACCATGCCCCCCCTCCCTGTTTCAATGGCAGCTGAAGCAGTAGCAAAGCGGAGGCAAAGTGGAGGCTGACAGTCAGGTTTGTTGAACTCTGTCTTCCAAGAACCACTTTAAAATATGTGTTTGACGGTTCTGCCAGTTCTGTGAGACCAGAAGATGAAAAGATGAAGAGGCTGAGTTCTCCTTGAGCATAAAAAGCATCAGATATAGAGTGATGCCTGAAGCACGTAAGAAGCAGAGCAAACATCTCTCCACAGCACTTGCTGAAAGTTTTTCCTACAGAAAAAATGAGACCTATTATAATGATGTAAACTACAGGGAAGAGGGAATGGCCTTGAAGGACCAGAGGAAGAACTGCAATGAGGCAGGCAATGGTCAGATAAGAGAGTCTTGAGCCCAGATGATGAAAATAACTTGAGAAAATCTCTCAGATAAACCCGTCCCAGTTTACACAAAGATAAAGAAAGGGAGGGAGGAACTACAGCCAGATTTTCAAGATTCCGTTACTATAGTTATTACAATAAAAGTAGTCCTGGCCTACATGTCATTAGTTTCTTAGTTTGGTCTATGTTGTAAGGGCTGACAAATACTGATCTCCATGTTCTTGGAAATCAGGCTTCTGTTTGATCTCTTTATAGTATATCCTAAAGAGAGGGATTGAACAGCAATGTTGGGGTCAATAGGAACATAGGAAGCTGCTTTATAGGGGGACTGTTCTATGCTGTTTATCAACAAATGTTGCGGTCTTCAGATGTCTTTCTTCTCAGCTCTTCTTACAGTTCTCAGTGAATGGATTCAGAGTCTTTGCATTTGAGACTGATTAAAAGAAAAGGGGTGGCATCTTTTGCATGGAAAAGAGACTTTTCTCTGAATTGCATTGGATTTCAGCCATGATTTTTCATCTTCACAGGGTTTTGGTCCAAATGTGTAAAATGAAAGCCTTCAAAGAACTTTGTACTTCGACTCCTGTTCTTGAAGAAATGGTAATGGAGGCACTTAAGGTACAAAGCCATCTTGTTATCTTTGGGATGTCTTTTCTCAGGCTTACAGTTTTGTTTTTAATGCTTTTTGAAATCTTGAAGGGAATAATGGTGCATAAGCACACCAGCCTGCCTACCATCCCTGTCCTAATTTTCCCTTGTATTCGTATTTATTTCATGTATTCATAATCATGTCTATACTTGTATCTGTTATGCTTGACAAAATAAATAAAAAAACAAAAATAAAAAATAGAAGTTTTAGTTTAGTTTCCTTGTCAAAATTCACCACCTGGACTTACACACAGTCCTCTTTATGGAGAAATGCACAGTTCTATTTTTCTTCAGCTACGGATGATGTTTCACAGAATGCTCTGAAGTTCTAACTTGGATCTCAGGCCCTCTACTCTTGGACCTCTGCTAAATTATATTATATTATATATATACGCACACATACACATACAGATAAGACCAATGTCTGCCTTAATGTGTGCATAGGTTTTAATATGCAGAGAAGCAACTTATTCTCTTGCCTATTTTCTCAGACTGGAACAGCAGAGTGGTTTTACATGAAGAAGCAGCACTTGAAGCCAATGGTAAAGGTATGTTACATTCTAGTAAAGTTTATGTTAGAATCTTCCAGGGGTTGTTGAATTGTGTTTCCTATTGATTCTAGAAGGGCATATCCTTAGCATTTGCAAAACATCTGCTACCCCAGCCAGGATAAAAATCCTCCTGTATTATATCTTGTATCTGTGCAATCATACTAATCTATACAACAATTTTGAATAAAGACCACAACGACATTTTCCTCCCAAACACACAGATATGACTGCTGTAGCTTGACTTTAGATAAGGAATTTACGTTTGTCAAAATCAGGACAGAACTGGTTGTGTCCCTCTGATAAATTCACGTGAGCATGTGTTATCATGAGCATGCAACTATATAGATCTTTCCTAGAACAATGAAGCATACTTAATAGTCCTAAACCATATTCTCACAAAAAAAAAAAGGTGTGGGGGAAACGTAGCTGTTTTAACAGTTGGTTGGAAAGCAACTCTGCAGAGTACAGTGGGACCTCTGGTGCCAACTGTAATCCATTCCAGGACTTCGGTCGGTACCTGATTTGTTCGTGACCAGAAGCAAGACTGTGCATGTGTGCGTGGAAAGGGAAATCGCCACAGCAGGGAAAATCGCCACGGCTGGGTTTATTCAGCACTGGAGGATGTGTCGTGATCTGAATGCAACATTTAGTGGATTTTTTGGTTGGCACCCGAATTGTTTGTGGTCTGAGCCGTTCAGGACCTGAAGTCCCACTGTAAATGATAGAAGCTTTATTTTACAGCACTGTGTTACAAAAGAATAAAGATTTAGATTTATTAACATTTGTATGCCGCCCACTCCCATTGGGACTCTGGGCAGCTCACAGACAAGACAAAAAGAAACATATATTAAAAAATTTAAAATAAGGATACAAGTATTAAAATTTCACACCATGCATACTATTAGAGTGGGGCTGGATACTAATCAACAGCCCCAGGCCTGCCGGAACAGCCAGGTGTTAGTGGCTTTACGGAAGGCCGGAAGAGTAGTAAGGGTCCGGATCTATATGGGTAGATCGTTCCATAGGGCCGGAGCAACTACAGAGAAGGCCCTCCCCCGGGGAGCCGCCAACCGACAATGACCAGCCGACGGCACCCGGAGGAGGCCCAATCTGTGTGATCTTATTAGTCATTGGGAGGTAAATGGGAGGAGGCGGTCTCTCAGGTAGCCAGGTCCTAAACCATGTAGGGCTTTAAAAGTAATGACTAGCACCTTGAAGCACGTCCGGAGACCAATGGGGAGCCAGTGCAGCTCGCGGAGGATAGGTGTAACATGGGTGTATCTAGGTACACCCAATATCGCTCACGCGGCTGCATTCTGGACCAACTGCAGTCTTCGAACAATCTTCAGGGGCAGCCCCATGTAGAGCGTGTTACAGTAATCCAGTCTTGAGGTGACGAGGGCATGAGTGACCATCCGAAGGGCCTCCCGGTCCAGATAGGGCCGCAACTGGTGCACCAGGCGAACCTGGGCGAAGGCCCCCTGGTCACAGCCGACAAATGCTGTTCTAACATCAGCTGTGGATCCAGGAGGACTCCCAAATTGTGGACCCTCTCTGAGGGGTGTATAATTTCACCCCCCAGGCTAAGAGGTGGAATGACTCGACCATCCTTGGGAGGGAGCATCAATAGCCACTCGGTCTTGTCGGGATTGAGTGCAAGCTTGTTCGCTCCCATCCAGACCCTGACAGCCTCCAGGCACTGGCACATCACTTCCACTGCTTCGCTGAGTTGGCACGGGGCGGACAGATACAGTTGCGTATTGTCCGCGTATTGGTGATATTTAATCCCATGCCGGCGTATGAGCTCACCCAGCGGCTTCATGTAGATATTAAATAGGAGGGGGGACAGGACCGAACCCTGCGGCACCCCATATTTGAGGGGCCTAGGGGTCGATCTCTGCCCTCCAACCAACACCGACTGCGACCTGTCCGAGAGGTAGGAGGAGAACCACTGTGGGACGGTGCCTTCCACTCCCATCTCCCGTAACCGTCGCAGAAGGATACCATGGTTGATGGTATTGAAGGCCGCTGAGAGGTCAAGAAGCACTAGGATAGAGGAATGTCCTCTATCCCTGGCCCGCCAGAGATCATCGATCAGTGCGACCAAAGCAGTTTCGGTGCCGTAACCAAGCCTGAAACCCGACTGAAACCTCCGCCACCGCTGTATTCCAGGCAGCGACCAAGGACTCCGCCGGACTGTGGGCGAGAGAGTCAGGTATCTCACCAAGCGCCGTCTGAAATTAGAATATCAGTCCCTTGTATGTGGAGTAGCATATAATTCCTAATGTCAATAACAGAGAAAAAGCTTGACTGAGGTCCCACAATAGCATTTCTTGCTCACTTAATTAGAAGAGGTAATTTGGCTCTAATCACCACCGTCCCTTGCCATTTAAGCCTCCTGATAGCTTTTAGTCTTCTTGCTCTTCCTACTTTTCTCAGAACATGAAGTTTGAAGTTATGTCAGAATGATGTCAGCTGAAACTGAGAACTCCACTTTTGGGCCAGACCCTTCTGTAACACGGAAAGTCAGTTTGTACTGTTCAGGACACCTCTGAGTAAAGTAATCCAACTTCTCTAACCCCAACAACTACCACTGAGGAATGGCAACATAGCAACACGTGGCAGAAGAGTGAAACAGCCTCTTGCCCCAGAGAAATAGTGTGGAAATCTAGAAGACGTTCATTAGTCTGAAAGTGTCTTGGTTTTGGGGAGAAACAAAGCTCATGCTAGATCTCTACCCCTGTTTCTCTTTTTTCTATCCATTCCATAGACAATGGAGGAATGTGGCAAAGCTCTGGTCTGCCTTCTTCTGGAGGTGAATGCAGATCTCCAGGAGTGTCACAAAACCTGGAACAAATATTTCATCAGGCAAGTCTCTGAAGGAAATTTTTTTTTGTTCTTTCCCAGCTTTGGCCAATTGGTCGCAAACTGCTTCTTCAAATGTTTTGCTGTTATTGTTAGTTGCGAAGTCATGTCCAACCCATCATGATCCCATGGATAGCATGCCTCCAGGCCTTTCTGTCCTCTGGAGTCCATTTAAGCTCACGCCTACTGCTTTGGTGACTCCATCCAGCCACCTCATTCTCTGTTCTTTTGCTCTCAATCTTTCCCAGCATCAGGCTCTTCTCCAGTCAGTCCTTCCGTCTCATTAGGTGGCCAAAGTATTTGAGTTTCCCCTTCAAGATCTGGCCTTCTAAAGAGCAGTCAGGGTTGATCTCAGTGGTGGGTTCCAGTTGAAACGGGCCCGGCAGCGTCCGCATGGACACGTGCAATGAGCGTGTGCATCTTAGCGCCGCAACGAGCCTCCGCAACGCTCCAGCTGCTTCCTGGAGCATCGCTTAGGTGCTGTATGCGCCATGCATGTGTGTGGAAGCCTTAAAAGACAGGTAAGGAGCTCAGGCAGGTGGGTGGGCCCTCCAGCGCTCCGGAACGGAACGGTATCCAGTGCTCCGGGCAGGCTCCAGTACGCCCATACCAGGGCGTACCACCTGCAACCCACCACTGGTTGATCTCCTCTAGGACTGACCAGTTTGATCGCCTTGCAGTCCAAGGAACTCACAGGAGTCTTCTCCAGCACCACAGTTCAAAGGCCTCAATTCTTTGGTGCTCAGCCTTTCTTATGGTCCAACTTTCACAGCCATACATTGCAACTGGGATGTTTAGGTAGCTTCTAAAGCCACAGAGACTTGCTACCAAAGTGAGTGGATGAGGCCAGATCACAGAAGTGATAAGACAACAAGCTGAGCGAGTATAAAATTCCAATTAAATAAATGCACATTTTGATACATGTGCCTGTTGGCTTAAAGAAGTAATAATAAAACTGGTTAGATCAAACCTTTGTGCAGTATTTACTGCACTAGGAATTTTCCTGTAGTTGTTTAGAGACTTTTGTCAATCTATTTCCCTGCTCATCAACTATTTTTATGAGTGGATTATTTTAATGCTGGCATTGAGAAGGTCTCTTTTTATCCTCCCAAGTAGGCTTGGGAATCAGCAAGTCAGCAAAGTTTCAACTTCCTAGTTGTCTTCCTTGTTGCCAATTATGAGAATTTAGCTAACAATACTGAGAATGCTGGTTCTGGGCTGCCTCTGGGCTGTCATAGTTACTGATCAGTTATATATGGATGCTTCATTTAAATTACCTAGTGCTATTAGCTTTAATACATAAAGATAAACCTAGCAGCTAAAACCCATGAGAAAATTTCTGATCGTGTCTTTCTCCTTCCTCCAATGCAGCACCGTGAAAGTAGATCTTTTCTCAATTGCATATCTTAAAATGCAGGAACTGGTGAGTAGCTGTTTCACTGCTTTGTATCAAAGAGGACCTCAGGCTTATATCTAACAGCAAGGCAGAAGATACTGGGGGAAATGACTAGTGGACGAATAAGCCAATTACTTCAGAATTTCTAAGGCAGCTTTCTTCAATAGTGATGCCGTCCAGATGTGCAGACTTACAGAATTCTCAGTGATGGTTATATTGGCTAGAGCAGTGTTTTTCAACCTTTTTTGTGCAAAGGCACACTTTTTTCATGAAAAAAATCACGAGGCACACCACCATTAGAAAATGTTAAAAAAATTTAACTCTGTGCCTATATTGACTATATATAAAGTGTTTTTCCCACGGCACACCTTACACTATGTCACGGCACACTAGTGTGCCGCGGCACAGTGGTTGAAAAACACTGGGCTAGAGAATTCTAGAAGCAAAGTCTATATATCTGGAGTGCATCCAGAATGAGGCAAAACAGGAATTCATCTTTGAATGAGCCACTCAAATCAGTGGTGAGGATTCATCAGTCTCGCTTTAACGATGAACCTAGTTCCTGAGCCAGTTTTTGCAGATTTCTACTCAGGGCCAACTAGTGGTATCTTTCTGATTCAATTTCAGTGTATCAACCCAAAAACCTGGTCCATTATACTCTTTTTATGCTCCTGCAGGTTTCTTGTTATGTCAAAGAGCAGCTGAGCAAGATTGACAGTGGCATGTCCCAATTAACAGCAGAAAGTCTATTCCAACTTTATCTCAGCATGAAGGACTTCTATCACATGAAGGATTTTGTGTGCAGCAGGTGTTTATCTCTGCAGAGGACAACACTTTGCCTTCAGTCTTTAGGCTGTTTTATACATTATGGTTGTTGTTTTGAGATTACGCTTATAATGTATTGTTGTCATTGAATCCTCAGTGCCAAAACTGGCCTGATTCACTGACAAAATGTGGTTTGTTTGGGTTTGAGTTAGTGTGACTTGCAAGCACTGCTTAAGCATAGTGTGCTGTATAGCCTAATTATGATTTATTCGGTAAAATACTATTAAACAAGCAAATAACAATAGCACTTAGATACCGCTTCACAGTGCTTTACAGGCCTCTCTAAGCAGTTTACAGAGTCAGTCTATTGCCCCTAACAATCTGAGTCCTCATTTAATTCACCTTGGAAGGCTAAATCAACCTTGAGCCTGGTGAGATTTAAACTGCCAAATTGCAGGCAGCCAGAAAACGGCAGAAGTAGCCTGCAGTACTGCATTCTAATCACTGCACTACCACAGCTCTTGCTTAGCATGTGGTGTGAACTCTTCTGGAGATGAATTGCTGACTGTTTATAACCAATGAGGATTTGTTGAGACAGATTTGTAATTGGTCACCACAACAAAAATATCCTCTAGAGAAAAACTAAGTTGAATGTTTGGGAAATAAGAAATAAGTTTCTCATGAGATACAAACAACTTTTATTTCCTATTTCCAGGGATACCCCTCTGGCATTGACTGGTTTCCACCTATGGTTTAAAGAAGCCATCCCCTTGTGGCTACAGAAGACCTACACAATAGCTCTAGAAAGGACCCAAAGAGCCATCCAAGTGGACCAGGTAATCCCACTCAGAAAGGAAAGCATTGCTCAATTGTTTTATCTTCCCTGTGTTCCTTGGAAAAGGTTTTTCTGCCTTCATACATTTAATCATTGGTGTATATTATGTAGCACCTTCATAGTAGCCTCTGATACTACCATCACTTAATTCTGCCTGTGGATTAACAAGTAGGATAAGATAGGATAGTAAAGGATAGGATAGGATAGGATAGGATAGGACAGAACAGAACAGAACAGAACAGAACAGAATAGAATTCTTTATTGGCCAAGTGTGATTGGACACAAAAGGAATTTGTCTTTGGTGTATATGCTACCAGTATATGTAAGGAGAATAACATACATTCATCAAGAATAAAAAGATACAACACTTAGTCAAGGTTACTAATAAACTATCAAATCGTATTAAGAAACAATAAAAACAATATAATTGAAAGATACAATAAAATGGTTATAGTAATAAGTTGGCAGAGATAGTAGTAGTAAGGAAGAGAAGAAAAATAGTAATATAGTCTTAGTAAATTATTTGACAGTGTTGTGGGAATCAGTTGTTAAACAGAGTGATGGCATTCAGGGAAAAACTGTCTTTGTGTCTAGTTGTTCTGGTGTGCAGTGACCTATGGTGTCATTTTGAGGGTAGAAGTTGAAACAAATTATGTCCAGGATGTGAGGGGTCTGTGGATATTTTCACAGTCCTCTTTTTGACTCGTGAAGTATACAGATCCTCAATGGAATAAAAGTTGTGAATTACATTGTGTGTATAATTTTTGCAGATAAGCAGATATCTTAATATGAATGAATGATTTGCTAGCATATCTTAATCCACTCTGACACCTGTGGTTGGCAATTATGGAATTATCTGAGTAATAATCCAGCAATGAATTTAGCAATTTGAGTTTACATCAGATCCATGTAAGATTCGTTGAGTATATATCAGGACCTTTCAACTAGTTGCTGTGTTCACATAGGTGGCACAAGCTAATTATCATTTCATGATGCCTATGTGGTTCAGATAAAGCCACAACGCTACTTTAGTTACGCAAACTGATGTTCATTCTTATGAGATATTTTAAAAGAATATTGTTCAACTCAGATAATTGTCAATTATTGTTTCTATTCTTTGACTCTTTCACCTTGAGATTTCTCAAACAACAACAGAAAAGATGGCATGTTTTTTAATATAATATATATATTAATGGAAGGTAAAAAAAAGTGCAAAGATGCTTTCCCCATACGCATACTGGAGGCCTTTGTAGCAGAAATGTTACCCTTTCAGGCATCTCCACACAGAATTGCTATGCAACATTTCTAAAAACAAAACAAAACACCCCAAAAGTCTGATTGCTCCACATACTGATCAAATTGAAGATACAATGTTCTGGGTCAAGTTATTGAAAGAAGGGAAATTCAAGTGTTAAAACACCATTGTCTGTCTAGGATATTCAGGGTCCCAAAAATTCCAACCAAAGCCAAAAGCTCATCCTGTAACATTCCAGATTAAATTCTGACCTGATGTTGCTCCCTTTCTCTGGTTTCATTTCTATTCAGTTGACACCACTGGGAGAATTGAATAAACACAGTACATCCATTGTTGACCTATCCACTTGCTATGCTCAGATGGTGAAGACATGGCAACAGCTGGATTGGCCTGACCCTGAGGAGGCCTTTATGATCATGGTGAAATTTGTCGAGGTATGAGTAGAATAAGGAAGATCAGATCATTCTAATCTGTGCCAGAAGTCACTTCTGTCCCACTTTGTATTAAGCCTAAGAAAATTCAGTATAAAAATCAGATCGTCTGTGATCTGGGTACTTGCCATCATTATTTCTGGATGGGGTAGAACTCGCTGCAATTGGAGCAACTTCTGGACTCCATGTGTCTGAAGAACAGATTAAATCTGTGATTAGGAGTACCTTTGCAGAAATTCAATTTGTGTGTGAATTGCACTTCTTCCTGCATTGGGAAGCCTTGTTCATGGTCACTTACACTGGTCATTTACACTTACAACTTACAAGTGACCTGTGTAAGCTCATGTTCACTTATACTTACATGGTCACCAGAGGTGGGTTGCTGCCAATATGGGCCGAACCAGTAGTAGCAGTGGCGGGAGGCTCCGCACCCATGCATGTGCAGAAGCATTGCACGCATGCACGAGCGCACACTGGAGCATGCTTGAACCGGTAGTAAAAAGATTAGCAACCAACCTCTGATGGTCACTTACTCCACTAAGTTCATGTTTACTTAGTCATTTCTTCTCCAAATTACTTCAATATGCTATACAAAGGTTTGCTTTAGAAAACTTCTTAGAATTTGCAGCCGTTCCTGAATACGATGCCAGAGGTAGTTATGGGTGTAATTCAGTATGACCATATAACACCACCACTTTGTGAGATATGTTGGCTCTGATCAAGACTTCTGGGTGCATTTCAAAGCATAGTTTTTTTTACCTATAAAACTTTTCATGGTACGGAGTTATTTACAGAATTGCTTGTCAATTGTTTCTGTTTGTCTCACAAGAAACAGCAGAGTGGTCATGACCATTAGATATTAGAAAGAAGGAAAAATTGGTTTTGCAAGTCCAGAGCTGCCATTCGGGGGAGAAGTCTGGGTCAGCTGCCAAGACTCACCTCCTCTCCTCCGCAAGCTGAAGAAACTACAAAGCTAACAAGCCATGATTAATTGCCGGGTGGTTTTTGCTCTGGAACTATAAAAGATGGTGGGAAGCACAGGGTGGCAGCTCTGACAATTTATTCATTGCCTTAGTGCTTTGTTGGTCAGTTTGTGTCAGTTGGTCAGTTTGTGTCAGTCTGTTTCTGTGTTTGGCTGGTTTCATTAACCCTTCGGAACCTGACAATTAATATGATTTTTACCATGCTTTCCAAAAAATTGTATTAGTCTACTGAATATTATGATTGTGCTCAAAATCTTCTAAAATATTATTAGTAATATGTCTTCCTTCCAGAGATTTTGTATTGCACAGGGATGAGATAAGTGGAATTATGTTTAATTAAAGACTTAATATATTCAGGGAATGTGCCAATCAAGCAACAACAAAAAGTTATGTTATTTGTCCTTCACTCCCCCTATTTCCCCCCCCCCTCGAAGAACAAAAGACAAATTTGTTTTCTTAGAGTGGGGGGGAGGAGACTCAGGTGGAATTGCAGCATTAGAAGATTAGAACCTCTGAATTCAGAGCCTGCTTCATTCCACTTGTATGACTCAGTCATCACTGAAGCTTCCTTACAGAAGAATCAGCTGTGATTGACCATATTGTACATTGTAGGGATCAAAGGCAGTCAAGTGTCCTTGGAGGATGAAGCGAAGCCTATGGCATTGACCGATCAGTGACAGTTTTCTCTTTCCTGACTTCTTAGGACACGTGTAAAATTGCTCAGATGTACTGTCAGATGATCAAAGCAAGGGCAGAGGAATTGTCTTCCAATCAAAGCGAGGCAGGCCAAGCAGCAAACAGGGTAAGTGGGAAAGCCAGATGTTGGGTACAAGAAACAAGGTTGAACACAAGGATTGACTTGATTCTACTTTCCTCCCATTCTCCAGCTTTGTGTTGTGGTGAACAACATTGAGCAGCTCCGGATGATGATCCTGAAGTTGCCCAAACAGCTGAACTGGGCATACTTGGAGCAGAACACTGGACCTGTCATTACCCCAGAGCAGATCCAGCACACACTGCATCAACAGCTTCAGGCTTCCGTTTCCTGCCTCAACAATGAGATCCGAGGAGTGGTGCAGACTCTGGCGATCAAAGTAACCTCACAGGCTTGGTCTTCCGCTTTTCCTTCAGCAGTAGAAAAGGGTCAGGGGAGGAGCATGTCAGGGGCAAAGTATCACCCCACATCTGTTTGGGCTGCTTCATATAGGGAACTTCTGGCTCTTCAGAGAGGTCTAGGACTGTTTCCCTTATACCCTTCGCCGCCCCTTATTTGCCATCCGGGTTCTGCCCCCAGCCATTAACCCCTACCATTTGTCCTCCATTGATATGACCCTAGCTGTTCACTCTGGCCAATGGGCCCGAGCCTTTTCCATCTCAGGCCCTTCGTCATGGCCCATTTGGTGAAATATTGTTCACCCCGGGCTTTTGGGCCCACAAGACAGTTCGCCGCCAGCCATTCGGAGGAAGAGGGCAAAATGCAAAGGGTTTTCCAGCAAGGGAGGGGAATGCAAAGGGTTTTCCAGTGGGGCAGGGATATGTAAAGGGTTTTCTAGCTTGGACCTGAAGCAACTGAGTGGAGAAACAAACCCCGGAGAGGAAACTCTTCACGAAACACTTTCCTCCTCCCCCTCTGTCTCTCTTTTTCCCTTCCCTTCCTCCAATTGGCTGGTGGCAAACTGTCTTGTGGGCCCAAAAGCCTGGGGTGAACAGTATTTCGCCGAATGGGCCATGATGAAGGGCCTGGGACGGAAGAGGCTGGGGCCCATTGGCCAGCACAAAGAGCTAGGGGTGTATCAGCGGAGGACAAATGGTAGAGGTTAATTGGATAGGGGTGGCGAACAAGGGGTGGCGAAGGGTACGAGGCGAACAGTCCCACTCTGCTTGAGAGGCCAAACTCACTGAGTTCTTATGCTTCTGAGAAGTGTGGGTCAGGGATATTGGAATGACAGACCATGGGGAAGACATCCATGCCAAAACAAAGGCCCTTATAAAAAAGAAAACAACAGGATTGCTTCATTTCGGCGGGAGGGGAGGGTTATCTGGCCACAGCTGGTCATTGTTAGCCTTCTCTGCATACTAAAGGTTCAAGAAGCCAATCAGCCAATGATGCCCTTTCCTACCTTCTCCCATTCCATCCTTTACCCCTTACAGATCATTAGGCTTTACACCAGAGGGAGTCCTTGACTTATAACCATTTGTTTAGTGATCTTTTGAAGTTACAACAGTGCTGAAAAAAGTAACTTATGACCATTTATCACACTTATGACCGTTGCAGTATCCCCATGGTAAAACATGATCAAAATAAACATATGTATGATCCCCGTTTGTAACTTTCCCAGCTGCCTTCGGACAAGCAAAGTCAATTTGGGGGAGGGGAACCAGATTCGCCAAATGACTGCACAGTTCACTTAACAGCTGCAATGATTTGCTTAACAACTGTGGCAAAAAAAAGTCACAAAATGGGGCAAAACTCACTTAAAAACTACCTTACTTAGCACAGAAACTTTGGGCTCAGTTGCGATTGTAATCCGAGGATGATCAGTACCAGAATGCTTTAAACAAGTTGCTGAATTCACCAGGCTGTTGTACATGAATCTCGATTCTGTAGAAGGAATTCTGTCTGCAATGGTATATGTGGCGTGTGACAATGGCATTGGACAGAACAGAGAGAAAACTCATATCTTCTATCTTAAATGTTCCAGGAGTTTAAATGCATGGACAGTAGAATAGGATAGAGTAGGATAGGATAGGGCAAGGCAGGACAAGGCAGGGCAAGGTAGGACAGGACAGGACCTTGGAGGTCCTCTAGTCCATCCCCCTGCTCAAGCAGGAGACCCTATACCATTTCAGACAAGTGACTGTCCAGTCTCTTCATAAAAACCTCCAGTGATGGAGCACCTATGATTTCTGCAGGCAAGCTGCTCCGCTGGTTAATTGTCCTCACTGTTAGGAAGTTTCTCCTTAATCTCAGGTTGCTTCTCTCTTTGATTAGTTTCCATCCATTATTTCTTGTCCTGCCCTCCGGTGCTTTGGAGAATAATTCAACCCCCTCTTCTTTTGTGACAGCCCCTCAAATACTGGAATACTGGTATCATGTCACCCCTAATTCTTCTTTTCTTTAGACTAGCCAAACCCAAAACCTGCAGCCGTTCTTCATATGGTTTATTCTCCAGGCCAGTGTGAAATATGAATGGCCCAGCTATAGATTGTTCCCACAAAAATCTCTAAGATGCAGTATGGAATGCCTGAAATGATGTAGATATGAATATTTATACAGTGTTATGTTTCTCCTTAATGGCATTAAAAGCATGTGTGGTTCTTTTTTTGGCAGATGGATGCTAGAATTGCCCAACACATCCAGCAACTGTCTGTTTGCAGTGATAACCCAGAGGATGTGAGTATTTAATTGCTCACTAAATACTGTATATATCACTTCCCCCCCCCTTTTACTTTGTTACTTTGTTACCTATTTTGGAGCCATAACAATAACCAATCTGCTACTCAAAACTGTATGTACTTCTCTGTTCTTTCATCTCTCCATAAAATATTATTATTGTTAAGACATCCCTTATTTTCCCTCTTTTATCTTCCTGGCTTTGAATCAGGCTAGATAAGGGGGAGAATCTGGTAATGCATTGATAAGAATCCACACTTGGGGAAACCCATATTCCACATGAGTTTGTGAAAAGGAGTTAAACAGTTAGTGTTCTACACTACAACAATTTGAAAATGGTTTAAAAATATTTGTTCGCGGTTTCCACAGCATTCTATAGATTTTTATAACAGAATAATTGCACAATAAATATCTCGATCTGAAAGCATCCAGAAGGAATTTGGATGAGTAATCAGCATATAATCAACTTAAAATGTTATGCTGGCCATGTTATATTCACCTGCAGTGAGCCTTTTGTGTTTCTTGTGTGGTGTTCCTTGAACATTTCATATGTAATAATTTAGTTTCATAGCTGATAAATGTTATTTCCTGTCACTAAATTTTTTGTGGATCTTTTTCTGCCTCTTCTAGTGCATCACACCTTTAATGAAATTCTTGGAATATGAGCTTCAGTATCTAAATATGAACCTTGTCCAGGAGAATTTTAACAGGTAAAGTCAGGATAAGGAGGTGACATAAAGAGGGAAATGGCTTTTGCAGAGATGTCTTGCCATGCTATGAATTAGGGATCATAATTGGCACTACCTAGGGGCCATGATGGCAAACCTATGCCAAGAGGTTTCTTAAACCTCTAGGAATTAGAAACTTACTAAACTGGATTGTCTTCCTTTGTATATATTTGCCCCCAACTAATCTTTCTTGAGATTGTGTGCGTTAGAATATAAAACCTACATTATAGGTGGATTAATGGATGTGAATTAGGAAGGAGGGATATATTTTAATTACTATATTTTTTTAATGCAAACCTTTGATACCACATGTTTGAAACAATACACCCTGTAATTTAGCTATCTTTACAACGTCATTAGTCTCTAAATTTTGCAGTGCAATTTAATTATGAAAAAGTTATGCAGAAATGAGAACACTGGTAGCAAAATCTGCATTCATTACCGGTAGATAAAATTGCAAACAAAAATCATATATTTGGAGAAATACTGCCTCCAAAAATTATATATTTCTCAACACCAAATGAAGAAAATAGCTCAAATAGGGCAGGAGTGGGATAAATGGAACTTAAAAATGCAATGAAGATAAAACAACGTAGACAGATTTCTAAATATTAAAAATGGAGAAAAATTAAATTTATAATCCACTTATCCTTAATTTGAGCAGCTTCAGTTCAGCCCCAGGGTCAAATGTGCTAGGCTTTCCCGAGTCCTAGTAAAAGCGCCTTGTCTAGCAATCTGTTGTACATCTCTACGTCTTTTGGTTCTTCCCAAACAGTCTTCTGGAGCTTCTGTGGAATCACACCTTGGCCTTGCTAAAAAACGCTACAAAACAACAAGTTGGAAAATTGGACTACTTTACGAAGTTTCAGTTTGCCCTCCAGGTACTTAGGGATGTAAAGTGAAACCAAGAAGGAAGGGCATGACTTATGCCATGCTCCAATGTCCTGCTACTTTCTCTCTTTTTCTCCATCTCTCCCATAGAGCTTGGAACTTTGCTTTCATGGAGAAGGCTGTGGACTATCCAAAGATGCCCTTCGCACACCAGCTTTTATAGTAAGCTACTGCAACCTTTGCTACCTTTATGACAAGCCTGTGCAACTTGTAAAGGGGAAGGAGCCACTCATGGATAAATTAAAAATCCTTGTGGCCCCTGGAGTAATAGCTGGCATGCCAATCAGCTGTTTGGTGGCTAGTGAAACCAGGGCAACCTTGGAACTGGCAGAAGTGATGAGACTTGTAGGTATTCTGCAGTGTGCCTTTTAAACCAGCAACAGCGATGGCAATGAATTTATTACTTTTTAAAAAATGCCAGTGAGCCATTTGGGGCTGCTTGGCCAGCCATATACTATGCTGGCCTGCTTGACAGAAAAACCTCTGAGCAACAGGTACTCTAATAGTGACCAAATGTTGGCTTTATATATCTAAATACATTTTAAAAAATAGCACTTAATCTACCTTTTCTGTCCATTCCTGCATCAACCTACCTTTGCATACAAAACCCTGGCATGAACTTCCCATGTGTTCCCAGCTACCTCACATAACATTAGTACATAAGGGCCAGAAATACTATTAACATCTAGCATCTATTAGCTAGACACAAACAGGTTTTTTTTAAATGAAGATTCTGGCTTATACAAAAGTTGCCCACTTGTGTTGTGGCATCATGTATGCTGCCCTGTCAGGATTTCCATCCTGTTCAAACAATGGATCGAGTTCACATGTGAAGTGGAAGGAAAGCTTTTGTGCATTTTGAAGATGCCACTTCATTTTAAATAGTGTTAAGGCAGAGGTAATCTTCTGTGAATGGAGCAAGGAGGTCATGTGTACTGTAGCTATAAATGTAACTGTCGATTGAAATTATCAGAATCATTGGGCAAAAGTATTTACCTCACACTGATGTTAAACATAAACATGCTGATAAAATGGATAAAATAGGGGTTCCCAAAAGCTCATTGACTTTTTCAGGAAGTTTCAAATTGTTCATCAACACCCCACCCCCCCGGCAATTTATTATATGACAATAATTTAATAAACACTACTTTAACGAATAGAGTGTCTGTCTGGTGTAATAGTTAAGACATCAAGCTAGTGTTCTGACCCAGGCTTCCTTGGAAAGCAAGAAGCAAAGTCTTGAACCCGATAAAACCTCTTTTATTTAGATGACTGTGAATTCCTTTCATTCATAGTCAGCAAGGCTTTAGCAAACAGTATTTCAGAGGAATGTTTATCCACCCGCACCTTATCTCATTTAGAACGCTGCCAGATAACTAGTTTCCAAACACAAGGCAAAGCAAAACTTGGCACAGATTCTCTTATAATCACAAACAGAACTTTCCAAACCAAATGAACGAATTGTTGCCTGCAAAATCCCACTCCCCATTCGTTCCTCTCTTGTTTCCTCTGGGAGGGACCAATCACCTTCAAGGTGTGGCTTTACTCTTAAGTGGACCCTGCTTTCTTAGTTGTTCTTGTATTCTGGCAGCTCTGCGCATGCACACACTGGGAACAGGCTCCAGCTGTTCTTCTGCCTCACTGCTGTCTAAAACCCTCTCTGCCTCCAATGAAGAGTCCTTGTCTGAGCTTTCCTCAATCCCCAGGACTGGTCCATGTTCCTCCCCAACCTCCTCACTGTCCGACTGCTGCCAGCTCTGCTAGCGGGCCACAACAGCTAGAGACTGGGAGACTGTACATTCTAATCCCCTGCCTTAAGCATGTCGTAAACTAGGTGACCTTGAGTCAGTCATTCTTTCTCAGCCCTAGGAAGGAGACAATGCAAATCACTTAAAGCACTAAGCATTACCTGGTGTCTTGCGACCATTCCCCCACCCCCCTGGCTCTACTCGATCAGGGCCTCTTTGCAGTGCAGCCCTCCCCCGCCTTCTTCTGCGATTGCGGAACCTTCTTCTACCACCTTTACCATCTGGCTCTCTCTGTTTATTTTGTTTATGAACTTGGACTCTCGGACTTTCAGATCTACGCCCCTACTCCTTTTCTTGCAACTATGACTGCCCACCGCTTTCCCAAGAATATTACTCCAACTATCAGGGACATCATTCCATCTGCCTTCTATCTTACAATCGCCCACCCAACACGGTTCCCTTTGACTTTGGGTGCTTCTCAGGACTTGAGGAAGGGAGAGGGGCAGAGCAGCTCTCCCTTCTCCTTCCACACCATTAACTATCTTAACCGTACTTGCGCAGTGCTCTGCACATTTTAGGAATGTAGTGTGAATGGTGGGCCTGGCTAATGTTTGTACCCACCTTTTTAACCTCATATTGTTGTATTTTTTGTGTTTAATTTAACATACGTGGGGAATGCATGGATGAGTGGCTGTGTATGTATGAGAGGACTGAGAGTACAGCCTGGTGCCTCCTCCACTGAGTGCTATTGCAGAAGTGGTAGGGGGCCCAGGCCTACCTCCCGTCCCAGAATGAGTGACAAAAATCACCTGCCGAATGGAGCGGAGGCTGTGGGAGGGGATATGGGGTCTACGGGTGTGGGGGTGGGCCGGAGCATTATGGTCACTATGGGGAGGGGCAGGTACGATGGAAACTTCAGGGCTAGCCATTACCGGGGAAGGAGGGTTCGCTACGTCACAGAGATCCCTCCTTCCGGCCCTGCTAGCTCCACTCCAGGGCCAGATGGCGAGAACTGTCAGGGCCCTGGTCTCAGGCTGCTGTCGCTAAATGCCAGGTCTGTTGTTCATAAGGCCCCCCTCATCCGGGACTTGATAACTGATGAGGGCGCAGACCTGGCATGTATTACTGAAACATGGCTGGGCATGGAGGGAGGAGTCCCCCTCGTTGAGATGTGCCCAGCCGGATTTCAGGTGCTACATCAGCCGAGAGCCCAGGGAAGGGGTGGCGGTGTGGCTATTGTAGTCCGGGAGTCTTTAGTACCTCGTAGGGTCCCTGCTCCGGAGCTTGTCGGGTGTGAGTCCCTGCTGGTGAAGCTGGACCTCAAGGGTCAAGTGGGTCTGCTGCTTACGTACCTGCCTCCCAACTGCGTTGCAGCAGCCCTCCCCTCGCTCCTCGAGTCAGTAGCCGAGCTAGCAATTGAGTTCCCTAGACTTATAGTTCTGGGGGACTTCAACTTGCCTTCGCTCGGTGAACACTCTGATGGAGCGCAGGAGTTCATGGCTTCCATGACAGCCATGGGCTTGACTCAAGTAATCCGAGGCCCAACTCACTCAGCGGGTCACACGCTCGACCTCGTATTCCTCTCGGAGCAGTGGAGTTACGATCTTGGTCTGAGGGGTAATGAGATCATACCCCTGTCGTGGTCAGACCACTACCTACTGAGGCTAGACTTCCGGAGGCCAAACCCCCACCGTAGGGAGGAGGGACCGACTAGCTGGTTCCGCCCCAAGCGACTGATGGATCCTGTTAGGTTCCAGACGGAGCTTGGGGTTATTCCTGATACCCTCGCCCACAGTTCGGCGGAGACCCTCGTCGCTGCCTGGCACTCGGCAGCTTCGGAGTCTCTGGACCGGATTGCGCCGCTACGGCCCCTCCGGGTCAGCGGCCCCCGGAGGCCTCCTTGGTTCACTGAGGAGCTCCGGGAGGTAAAGCGCCGGAGGAGACGCCTAGAGCACTCGTGGAGGTCCGATAGGTCTGAGTCGAAATGGGCACTTTTAACAGCATGCACCAAGGAGTATATTCAGACTTTAAGATCAGCAAAAAGAACATATATTGCCTCCTTGGTAGCGTCCGCCGAGTCCCGCCCAGCCGCCCTGTTTAGGATAACCCGCTCCCTCCTAAATAGGAGGGAGACAGGGGACTCCCTACAGGGTAAGGCTGAGGAGTATGTCCAGTTCTTGGCGGACAAAGTTGCCCGGTTTCGAGCGGACCTGGACTCCACCCCAGTAGATCCAGCCGAGACACAAGGAGAAGACTTGGCAAACCATCTCTGGGTTGAGTTTCAGGAAGCTGCCTCTGGGGATGTGGACAAGGCTATGCGAGCTGTGAGCGCCTCCACCTGCGTACTGGACCCGTGTCCCTCCTGGCTGGTTGCCAACAGCAGTGAGGTGACACGAGGCTGGATCCAGGCGGTTGTTACCGCCTCTCTTCGGGAGGGGTACTTCCCCACCGCGCTTAAGACAGCGGTGGTAAGACCCCTCCTGAAGAAACCGTCCTTGGATCCAGCTGTTCTTAATAACTATCGTCCAGTCTCCAACCTTCCCTTTGTAGGGAAGGTTGTTGAGAAGGTGGTGGCTCTCCAGCTTCAGCGTACCTTGGAGGAAGCTAACTATCTTGACCCCTTCCAGTCTGGCTTCAGACCTGGTTACAGCACAGAAACCGCTTTGGTCGCAATAGCAATAGCAATAGCAATAGCAGTAGACTTATATACCGCTTCATAGGCCTTTCAGGCCTCTCTAAGCGGTTTACAGAGAGTCAGCATATTGCCCCCAACAATCTGGGTCCTCATTTTACTCACCTCGGAAGGATGGAAGGCTGAGTCAACCCTGAGCCGGTGAGATTTGAACCGCTGACCTGCTGATCTAGCAGTAGCCTGCAGTGCTGCTTTTAACCACTGCGCCACCTTCGCATTGACCGATTCATCGCTCGCATTGACCGATGATCTCTGGAGAGCTAGGGATGGAGGCCATGCTTCCATCCTAGTTCTCCTGGACCTCTCAGCGGCTTTCGATACCATCGACCATGGTATCCTTCTGCGACGACTGCGGGAGATAGGGGTGGGCGGCACTGTTTTGCAGTGGTTCTCCTCCTATCTCTCGGACAGGTCGCAGTCGGTGTTGGTGGGGGGGAGAGATCGTCCCTGAGGCCCCTAACTTATGGGGTGCCGCAGGGGTCGGTCCTATCCCCCCTACTATTTAACATTTACATGAAACCGCTGGGCGAGATCATCCGGAGGCACGGGATAAAATACCACCAATATGCGGACGATACACAGTTGTATCTGTCCGCCCCGTGCCAACTCAATGAAGCGGTGGACATGATGAACCGGGGTCTAGAGGCCGTTAAAGACTGGATGAGAGCAAACAAGCTGATACTCAACCCAGACAAGACCGAGTGGCTGTTGTGCTTTCCTCCCAAAAATCTGACCAACATACCATCACTCAGGCTGGGGGGACAAAACTTACACCCCTCAGAAAGGGCCCGCAACTTGGGAGTCCTCCTGGACCCACAGCTGACTTTTGACCACCATCTCTCAGCTGTGACCAGGGGGGCATTTGCCCAGGTTCGCCTGGTGCGCCAGTTGCGGCCCTACCTGAATCGGGAGGCCCTCACAACAGTCACTCGAGCCCTTGTGATCTCCAGGCTGGAATACTGTAATGTGCTCTACATGGGGCTGCCCTTGAAGAGCATCCGGAGACTTCAGCTAGTCCAGAATGCGGCCGCGCGAGTGATCGTGGGCGCACCACGGTTCGCCCACATAACACCGATCCTCCGTGAGCTGCACTGGCTACCTGTCGATCTCCGGGTGCACTTCAAGGTCCTACTCACCACCTATAAAGCGCTCCATGGTAGTGGATCTGTCTATTTGAGAGACCGCCTTCTGCCAATTACCTCCCTGCGTCCCATCAGATCGCATAGAGTTGGCCTCCTCCGTATTCCATCTGCCAGTCAGTGCCGACTGGCGACTACCCGGAGGAGAGCCTTCTCTGTTGCGGCTCCGACACTATGGAACAATCTCCCCGTGGAGATTCGTACCCTCACCACCGTCCAGGCCTTCCGCACAGCCCTCAAGAACTGGCTAGCCCGTCAGGTCTGGGGCTAAGCCTATTTTCGCCCCTCCCGAATGTTGAGTGAATGTTGAGTTTTATTGTTTAATTTATTTTTGTTCACATTTCTTTTTGCACTGTCCTACACTCCCTTCCTTTGTGATTGTAAGCCGCCCTGAGTCCCCTCAGGGAAAAGGGCGGCCTATAAATGTTTAATAAATGAAATGAAATGAAAATGAAATGCCAGGTCTGTGGTTCACAAAGCTCCCCTTGTCCGGGACCTAATTTTAGACGAGGGGGCAGACCTGGCATGTATTACTGAAACCTGGCTGGGCCCAGAGGGAGGAGTCCCCCTCACTGAAATGTGCCCAGAAGGATTTCAGGTGCTTCATCAGCCGCGACCCCAGGGAAGGGGTGGGGGAGTGGCGGTCATCGTCTGAAGGTCTTTAGTTCCTCGTAGGATCCCTGCTCCGGAGCTTGTCGGTTGTGAGTCCCTGTTGATGAAGTTGGACCTTGGTGGTCAAGTGGGTTTGTTGATAACGTACCTACCTCCCAACAGCATTGCAACAGCCCTCCCCTCGCTCCTCGAGTCAATAGCCGAGTTGGCGGTAGAGTTCCCCAGGCTTATGGTTCTGGGGGATTTCAACCTGCCTACACTTGGTGAATGCTCGGATGGGGCGCAGGAGTTCATGGCTTCCATGACAGCCATGGACTTGACCCAAGTAATTCGGGGTTCGACTCATTCAGCGGGTCCCACGCTTGACCTCGTATTCCTCTTGGAGCAGTGGAGACGTGATCTAGAGTTGAAGGGCATTAAGACCTTGCCCTTGTCATGGTCTGATCACTTCCTACTGAGGCTTGACTTTCGGAAACCAATCCCCCACTGTAGGGAGGGGGAACCAATTAGGTGGTTCCGCCCCAGGCACCTGATGGACCCTATGGGATTTCAGACGGCGCTTGGAGAAATACCTGACACTCTCATCCACAATCCGGTGGAGTCCTTAGTCGCTGCCTGGAATACAGCGGCGGCGGGGGCTCTAAACCGGATTGCTCCTTTGTGACCTCTCTGAGGCAGCAGATCCAGGAGGGCTCCTTGGTTCACCGAGGAACTCCGGGAGATGAAGCGCCAAAAGAGACGCCTAGAGCGCCGCTGGAGGGCCAGTAAATCTGAGTCAGACCGAGCACTGATGAGAGCCTTTATCAGAGCCTATCTCGTGGCAATACGGGCGGCGAAATGTTCGCATTTTGCCGCCCTTATTGCATCCGCTAAATCGCGCCCAGCCGCCTTGTTTAGAATAACCCACTCCCTCTTGAAAGGGAGGGATGCGGATGACCCTTTACAAGGTAGAGCTGAGGAATTTGTTCAGTATTTAACGGATAAAGTCACTCGGATTCGGACAGAGCTGGACTCCAATTGCACGGTACCAGCCGAGGTACCGGGGGAAGGTCTTGAGCATACTTTATGGATTGAGTTTCAACTTGTATCTCCTGAGGAAGTGGACAAGGCCATGGGAGCGGTGAGTGCCTCCACTTGCATACTGGACCCGTGCCCCTCCTGGCTGGTCTCTACCAGGAGGGAGGTGACACGCGGCTGGATCCGGACGATAGTTAACACCTCTCTCTGGGAGGGAATTTTCCCGCTCCTCTTAAAGGATGCGGTGGTGAGACCCCTCCTGAAGAAACCATCTCTGGACCCAGCCATTTTGAGCAACTATCATCCAGTCTCCAACCTTCCCTTTGTTGGGAAGGTTGTTGAGAAAGTGGTGGCCTCTCAACTCCGACGGTCCTTGGATGAAACCGATTATCTGGATCCCTTTCAGTCGGGTTTCAGGCCTGGTTACAGCATGGAAACTGCTTTGGTCGCGCTGATCGATGATCTCTGGCGAGCCAGGGATAGGGGTCACCCCTCTATCCTTGTGCTCCTTGACCTCTCAGCGGCCTTTGATACCATTGACCATGGTATCCTTCTGCAACGGTTGCGAGAGGTGGGAGTGGGAGGCACTGTCCTTCGGTGGTTCTCCTCCTACCTCTCGGACAGGTTGCAGTCGGTGTTGGTCGGAGGGCAGAGGTCGACCCCAAGGCCCCTCAATTACGGGGTGCCGCACGGTTCGGTCCTGTCCCCCCTCCTATTTAACATCTACATGAAGCCACTGGGTGAGATCATACGCTGGCACGCACCAATATGCGGACGATACACAGCTGTATCTGTCCGCCCCGTGCCAACTCAGCGAAGCAGTAGAAGTGATGTGCCAGTGCCTGGAGGCTGTTAGGGTCTGGATGGGAGTAAACAAGTTGGCACTCAATCCAGACAAGACCGAGTGGCTACTGATGTTCCCTCCCAAAGATTGGCCAAGTAGTCCATCTCTCAGGCTGGGGGGTGAAATTATATGCCCCTCAGAGAGGGTTCGCAATTTGGGAGTCCTCCTGGACCCCCAGCTGACTTTAGAACACCATTTGTCAGCTGTGACCAGGGGGACCTTTGCCCAGGTTCGCCTGGTGCACCAATTGCGACCCTACCTGGATCGGGAGGCCCTTCAGATAGTCACTCATGCCCTTGTGACCTCAAGCCTGAATTACTGTAACGTGCTCTACATGGGGCTGCCCTTGAAGAGTGTTCGAAGACTTCAGCTAGTCTAGAACGCAGCCGCGCGAGCGATTGTGGGTGCACCCAGGTACACCCACGTTACACCTATCCTCCGCGAGCTGCACTGGCTACCTATTAGTCTCCGGACTCGCTTCAAGGTGCTAGTCGTTACTTATAAAGCCCTACATGGCATCAGACCTGGGTACCTGAGAGACGGCCTCCTGCCAATTACCTCCCATAGACCGATCAGATGGCACAGACTAGGCCTCCTCCGGATCCCATCTGCCAGCCAATGTTGGCTGGTGACTCCCCGGGGGAGAGCCTTCTCTGTTGCAGCTCCAGCCCTCTGGAACGAGCTCCCCGTCGAGATCCGGACCTTTACTACTCTCCCGGCCTTCCGCAAAGCCACGAAGACCTGGCTGTTCCGGCAGGCTGGGGGGCTGTTGAAATAGTCAGCCCCATGGGAACTATGAATGTTGTGTATTTTAAATTGTTGTTTGTCTATTTGTCTATTTATTCCCTTCCTTGTTTATTGTAAGCCGCCCGGAGTCCTTCGGGAGTGGGCGGCATACAAGACCAATAAATTCAATTCAATTCAATTCAGCTGAAACTTTCTGTATGACCTCACATTTGACAAACAAGATCAGTGTCAAAAGTGGCTGGTGTAGCAACACCCTGCCTGGGAAAGCTTCCGTTTTTATTTCTCTTGGTTACTCACGTATTACTTATTTTATTCATAGTCTAGTATTTCTGCTGATACTCATTTCTTATAGGCTCTGGAGAAAGAGTTGGATCTTTGCTCCTCCACCAGCAGAAAACTTATTGAAAAGTATTTCAGTGCTCGAATCCAGCAACAGGTGAGGCTGATCCTAGCTCCTGTTTAATAACACGATAATAGCAATAGTAATAGCACTTAGACTTACAGTACCCTCTAACCTGTTTACAGAGTCAGTATATTGTCCCTAAGAATTTGGGTTCTCATTTTACCGACCTTGGAAGGATGGGAGTCAAACTTGAGTTGGTCAGGATCGAACTCCTGGTATGTGGGCAGAGTTAGTCTGCAGACTGCATTCTAATCACTGCGCCATTTTGCTTGTTCCTTCCTTTTGCTCATCTTATTGAGTGGAGTTGTTGATACAGCCATAACTATTGACTTACAGCACGGTAAAGAATCTTTTGATAAATGGGGCAGCACTTACTGTATTTTTTTGCAGTGTAAGACGAACCTTTTTTCCTCAAAAAAAAAAAAAAAGGCTGAAAATCTGAGTGTGTTTTAAACACTGAATACAGCATTTTTTGCCTCCCAAAACCCTGCCCCTTCACCAAAATGGCCATACACTGCCTTTAAGAGGTTGTCAGAGTGGGGGCTGGGGAGGGTAGAAATGAGAGGAAAAGGGACTGTTTTTTGCTCAGTTTTGCCTCCCCAGCCTCCAGGAGCACTCTACAAGCCTAAAGGCTATGCATGCCCTTTTTTGGAAAAAAAACAGGCCCATTTTTGTGAAAAAACGGGCCGTTTTTGGGAGGTCTGCAGAGTGCAAAAACTTTTTAAAAATTTGTCTCTTCAAAATCTTGGTGCGTCTTATACTCCGGTGCATCTTATACTCCAAAAATATGGTACTTCTTTTAGAAAGTGGAAGAACTGCAGGGGGGTATATTAATGATAGACGGTGGGATAGGAGTTGTTGTTTTCTCTGGATTTGACAAGGTAGGGTGGAAGTAGTGTTTTTTTTTAACATGTTGATAATTCTTGTAGAGTTTATACAATGGTTGTTATAGATGTCTTACCTTTAACTGGTGGGAAGCCGTACCTCCAATTTTCAGAATTGTGTATAGCAGGCTCACACACAAGCACACACAAAAGTTCAGCTAACCATAATTGATGTTGGAACTTCAGGCTGTCTACCACTGATTAACAGTTTCAAATTTGAAGTGTTAGAATTGGCCAGAATCATCAAGGGCCAGAGTTGCTATTTGAGATTTCCATGAGATTTTTTCTTTCTTTCAGTAGAATTGTATTGTTTCCTATTCAAACTTAGTATAGTGAAGCATTACAATCAGAGTGATAAAAATTCTGCTATTAGTACTAGTGGAAACAATTTGAGCATTTTGCTCCCGTCCTATTTCAGTGTTGCAAATATTACCACTGAAGAAAGTCAACTAGCATACATTTTCCCCACCCTTGTTACTTTAAAAAAAAGTTTATGGGTGAAAATTAAGTAACATTATATAAAGTGGTGATTGTTACCATAGAAAATATCTTATAAAGAAGATATGTTTAACAAAACTGTCAACAAAATGGAAATTCTCCTGTGTGCTGCTCCGGGAATCCAATCATGGGTTAACTAAGCCCTCTAGCCTTCAGACTGAGTATGTAAATTTCTAAGCCACGCCTCCTCTGGCTGGACTTCCTTCCTCTATTCAGTCTCTTTACTCAGTCCAAGCCTACGAGACCTATCTCAATTTTCTCTTGACAATTTCTCAGGATTTTTACTTCTTTTGTTGGATTTTTACTGTGTATACTTCGGATTGGAGGTAAAGCGGCAGTTTCTGCCAGCCGATTCCTCCCCTTGCTGCTTCCACTCTGAGGATAGCCGGAGTGTAAGACGATCCTTGCCGTTGGCAAACGGCTTCTCCGTCTACCCTTCCCTTATTTCGGCGCGTAGGGATGCTGAGTCTCCCAGCGCCGCCCTTTCTATTGCCGGATAGCACCCGCCTGCGGGCGCGGTCGAATCCGTGTCTGTGGCCTGACGGAGCTCATTCTCTCCTGTCGCTGCCTAACTCCCTCGTCCTCTCGCTGGAGCGGCTGCTGGAAGGTATAGGGATCAGCTGTTTTGGGAGTTCTTCCTGCCGTTACGTTTGAATTTCGCGCCCTTGAGGCTGATCGCCATTTTTTTGGAGCTATTTCGCGCATGCGCGATAGGCTCGGAATGAGGCAGCATTTTCTTCACGCGCTGAGTCTGCGCTCTACGTCTGCTCCTCCCCTTTCCCTCACTCGAGGCTGTTGGTTCAAGGAGGAGGTCGCTGCTCTCTTTGTCTCTGCTTTCACGTGGCGTTTTTTGGCGAGTGAAGCACAATTGGATTCCTTTGTTCAGTGATTGAGCTCTTTCAAATTCATACCATGGCAGATCAATCTGTAGGTAAAGGTACTGTGGAGCCAATTTCCGAGCCCCGTTCCCCTGGCGAAGGGGGGGCTAGCCCTAGGCCCGGTAGGGCCGCTACCAGGGCTTCCAGTAGTAGGCCTCGTGCCTCATCCGCTGCCCGGGACAAGTCGCATAAGCGCAAAGACAAGGCCAAGGTTCCCCCAAAAGCACCTGGGGCCCCCATTTGTCCTCCTCCGGTTCTCATTCCTCACAATGTCTCTCCGGTGCGCGTTACTGAGCAGGGTTGGTCCCCTGATATTCAGCTTCCCCAAGCTCCTCTTCCCGAGGCGGGGGTATTTGGGCCTCGTTCCCCTCCAATCATTTCAGAAACTAGTGGGGCCTCTCTTCGTTCTCCTCCCCGCGCTGGCCCTTCTGCCACATTCACGCCTACAGCTGCAGGCCTCAGGCCTCTAGAAGGCCAGTAGTTGGGCCTTCCTCCTGATTTGTATTTCATGATCTCTGAGGCTATTTCTAAAGGGGTGGATGCAGAGTCCCGGGCCATAGTCTCCAATGTGGCCTCTCGCCGCTTGCTCTGGCTTCGTCATTGGCAAGCTGATGTCAAATCCAAGTGGCGCTTAGCATCTACACCCTTTAAGGGTGGAGCCCTGTTCGGTTCGGTGCTGGATCCCATTCTCATTGAGACTCGGGATAAACGCAAGGTCCTTCCCTCTGCCAGTGCTCGTGCTAATCGACGGCAGCAGCCTTACAATAGGCGCCAGCCCTTTCGGTCCGGGGACTCGGGGTTCACTCCCGCTCCCTATGTCCCCAGTTACACCAGGGGGTTCTCCCAGACTCAGGATCGTGGCCAGGACCGCGCTGGAGCCAGGGACAGGGGTCGCCAGCAGGGTCAGGCGCAGAATAGAAGGCCTTTCCGAGGATCGGGCAACCGATCCTTTCAAAGGTACCAGTGACTCGCAGGAAGTTGGGCCCATAGGAGGATGTCTTTTGGCCTTCGCTCATCAGTGGGCGGAGCTCACATCGGACGCATGGGCCCTTCAGGTGGTGAGCTTGGGTCTCACTCTAGAATTTCTATCCATCCCCCCGAGAAGGTTCATCAGGTGCCCCGTGCCCAGGTGCCCATCGAAGCGGCGCCTCATGGACGCCGAAATACACCATCTTCTCGCCATCAGGGCCATAGAGCAAGTACCCACAGGGCAGGAAGGCCTAGGGTTCTATTCCAACTTGTTCCTAGTACCAAAGAACTCCGGGGGATGGAGGGAAATCCTAGATTTGAAACGGCTCAATCATTATATCAAATACCAAAAATTCAAAATGCAGTCTCTAAAGAGCATATTGGCTTCCATCCGCCAAGGCGACATGATGACTTCAATAGACATCAAAGAAGCGTACCTCCATGTGCCCATCCATCCGGCGCATCAGAAGTTCCTGCGGTTTCACTTCAACGACCGCCATTATCAATACCGGGCCTTGCCATTCGGCCTCTCCTCGGCCCCGCGCACATTCACCAAGCTCTTGGCAGTACTAGCAGCCTCCCTTCGCTCAATTCCAATACGCATCAATTGTTATTTGGACGACGTGTTGGTGCTATCGCCCTCTCAGGACCAGGCTCTATGAGACTTGCGGGTCACGATGGACTCGTTGCGCGACCATGGGTTTGTCCTCAACTTGCCCAAGAGCCACTTGCGTCCAACCACGTCCCTGCTTCATCTGGGGACCACCATCAACTCTGTGACATGCGAAGTCTTCCTATCTCCAGAGAGGAGGCAGAGCATATACCACCTGGCGCGTCATGTGCTGTCGCAGAGGCGAGTACCGCTGTTGTCACTCTCCAAGTTACTGGGGAAGATGATCTCCTGCATCGGCGTGGTTCCCTGGGCCAGGTTCCATGTGCGCCCGCTCCAGTGGTTTCTGCTGCCCTTCCAGAGAGCGCATACCAGTCATTCCCACATCAAGGTGCGGCTTCCGAGCAAGGCCCAACGGTCTCTGCATTGGTGGATGTCCTCCAAACTTCTCCAAGGATGCCCGTTCAAGGAGCCGGCCCGCATTCAGATCACAACAGATGCCAGCTTGTTTGGATGGGGAGCCCACGCCCTGGACAGGGTGGCTCAGGGTCATTGGTCGGATCAAGAACTGACGAACAGTATAAATTGGCTAGAGCTGCGGGCCATCCGTCTAGCCCTCCTGGAGTTTCGGGACATTGTATCTCGCGGCCATGTGTTGATCTTGACCGACAATGTGGCCTCCAAGGCTCACATCAATCGCCAGGGGGGCACACAGTCCAGAGCCCTGATGCTGGAGACGGAAAAATTATTCCATTGGGCGGAGCCCAGACTCTCATCGATTCGGGCGGAACACATCTCGGGCGAGGCCAACACGCAGGCAGACTGGCTGAGCAGGGCAACGGTGGATCAAGGGGAGTGGCAACTCCACCCCGTTCTCTTCCAGGAGCTCGCTCGCCGTTTCGGCCATCCCGAGGTGGATCTGTTTGCGCATCCACACAACGCGCAACTTCCCCGCTTCTACTCCAGATACCAGACCCTGGGAGCAGAGGGAGTAGACGCTCTACGCAGCCCGTGGCCGGCCGGCCTTCTTTATGCCTTTCCTCCTCTCCCGATCCTTCCGTCGGTCATTCAGAAAATCTTGGCGGAGCAGGCGGAAGTACTGCTGGTCGCCCCAATGTGGCCCAGGCGACCCTGGTTCGCAGACCTCGTCCATCTGTCCGTTTCGCGTCCTTGGAGGATTCCGGACGACCAGATTCAGCTCAACCAGGGAGTTCTCATACACCCGAACCCCCAGCTGTTGCAGTTAGCCGTGTGGCACGTGAGCGGGCGATTCTAACGGCTCTTCACTACTCTGACAAAGTCATCTCCACCATTCAAGCGGCTCGTCGCCCGTCAACTACCCGCATTTATGAAGCCACCTGGCAGGCCTTCTGTCGTTGGTGTTGCCGCACCGGGGTCGATCCCATCAAGGCCTCGGTGCCCCAAGTTCTGGACTTTTTACAGTCTGGCCTTAACAAAGGACTGGCGCCAAACACGCTTCGTCGCCAGGTCACGGCCTTGTCTACGGTGATCGGAGGAGGTCAAGGCCGGTCCTTATCCCAACACGTGCGGGTCCGTACCTTCTTGAAGGGCGCTTCCAACTTACGACTGCCAACCGTACATCGTTATCCCACGTGGGACTTGACCCTGGTTCTTAGAGCTCTCACAGCTGCTCCCTTTGAACCCATTCACTCCATCAGTCTCCGGTTGTTGACGCTCAAGGCAGCCTTTCTAGTGGCCATCACATCAGCCAGGAGAGTGTCGGAACTAGCAGCGCTTTCAGTTCGCGCAGACCTCTGCATCTTCCATCCGAACAGGGTGGTGCTTCGCTTGGATCTGACCTTCCTTCCTAAGATAAACTCACTGTTTCACAGGACTCAAGAACTCGTCCTGCCGGACTTTTGTCCTCATCCTTCCCATCCGCAGGAACGACAGTGGCACCATCTGGATGTTCGCAGGGTCCTTCGTTGCTATGTGAAGCGCACAGCATCATTCAGGAGGTCGGAAACACTGTTCGTCTCCTTCCAGCCTTCGTCAATGGGTCAGAAGGTTTCTTCCCACACCATCGGCCAGTGGTTGAAGGCGTGCATTGCCTTGGCATATGACAGTCACGCACGACCGGTTCCCAGGCGGATCACCCCTCACTCGACCAGGAGTGCGGCCACCACAGCGGCCTGGGCTACGCAAGCTTCTGTAGAGGAAATTTGCAGGGCTGCCACCTGGGCGTCGCCCTCACCCTTTATTCGACACTACAAGATTGATGTCTATGCCTCGGCTGAGGCGTCCTTTGGGCGGAGAGTGTTGCAAAGGGTTCTTCCTTCTGCGGAGGAGCCTGACCAGCCTAGCTCCCGCCCTGGGAGTTCATTGCTTTGACATATCCCATGATTGGATTCCCGGAGCAGCACACAGGAGAATGACCGTTGTCTTACCTGAACGGTCCTTCTATGGGTGCTGCGAAGGGAATCCAAACCCGCCCGCAGTTTCGGCTGGTCAGGGCTCCACCTTGAATTGTAACTATGTGACTCTTATCTCTGACTGGACTTGTCCGCTTGGTGCCGGAATTGCCGGCGGCCTGATTGACATTGACATATTTGCTCTTCGGCGGACTTCGTGCGAGACTGAATAGAGGAAGGAAGTCCAGCCAGAGGAGGCGTGGCTTAGAAATTTACATACTCAGTCTCAAGGCTAGAGGGCTTAGTTAACCCATGATTGGATTCCCTTCACAGCACCCATAGAAGGACCGTTCAGGTAAGACAACGGTCATTTGTTTGCAATTTAAAAGTTGTTATTGGGCAGTTTATGCTAACATGTAAATTAAGTGAAGATGCATACATTTTCAATATATATAAATAACTGCATTTTTTCCACAATTAGTTGCATAGATCAGAAGAAACTATTATCAAACAGTATTTACAATCTGAGATAAAGCAGTGGTTTAGGCTTATAGTGTGATCACTATATTTAAAAATCACAAGATATAAAGTGCTGTTTGATTTTTGAAAAGACCTACATCATCGATGACAAATGTTAAATATTTTTGTAGGCAATGTGGTAAATTTTTATTACTGTTCAGGATGGAATTAAAATCTACCCACCACAATTGATAATCGTCTCAAAGAAAAACTTATAAACAAATTGTTACATAGAAAAAGGAAAGTCCTTATTTGAGCAAAATGAAGTTTGGGCAATGTATGGCCTTCCAGATATCAGATTCCCTCATCATAGTCCCTGCTGTCTATAAATAATGGATGTTGGAATTTAACCCTTTGATAATCAGCTAGCCAGGGAGGGATAGAGCCATCCAATGATCGATCATGTAAATATGGGAAAGTATGCAGTTTAATTATTTTGTACCTTATTTAGGAACAGGTAATATGAGTTGTAAAACTGTACAGTGCAATGGTATCAGACTTTCTGATTTGGGGTGGATTGTTTATCTTCTGGCTTCCTTAATACTTTGGCTTTTTTATGTTTGACAGCACATCACCATTTTCTCTGACATTTTTTCTGGTTGTTCGTCTCTTAGGAAGAGGCCACTCCTGAAAAATATGGTGCTGTGACTATCAAAGCTTTTTACCGTCACTCAGAACAAAAACTGCACGTTGAAGTACTCAATGCTGTTAATCTCCTTCCCATGGACTCAAATGGTAAGAGAACTTTTGGGCTGAATTCCTGAATACTTTGGGATATATTGTTAGCCTCATAAGCATGGGGCACGGAATTGATCCTTGCTTGCACTGTTGAGTTTAGAGATACACTTAACTAACATATTGCAGTTTACTTTTAAGTGTAGTCACCAATCAGCATTTATGGATAGAGTTGATTCAAATGGAACTGATTTCACTAGCCACGGGGTCAAGAATACAAAGACAGCAAAACTAGTGTTTAATGGTCTAGGACCATGTTGGCAAACCTATGGCATGCGTGCCACAGGGGCCACACAGAGCCATTTCTGAGGGCACGCAAGGTATTGCCCTGTCAGCTCCAGCACCAGCTGATTTTCACCCATTTTTCGCCCTCTGGAGGCTTCAGGGAAGCCTCCTGAAGCCTCCAGAGGGAGAAAAACGGCCCAACAGGCAACCCAGAAGTCCGTTCCCGAACTTCTGGTTTGGGTGTTGGACCATTTTTCACCCTCCCCAGACTCCTAGAAAGCCTCTGGAGCCTGGGGAGGGTGAAAAATGGACTTACTGGGCCCACCAGAAGTCAGAAAATGGGCTATTTCCGGCCTCCGGAGCCTGGGGAGGGTGAAAAATGGACCTACCAGGCCCACCAGAAGTCAGAAAATGGGCTGTTTCCGGCCTCCGGAGCCTGGGGAGGGCAAAAAACGGACCTACCGGGCCCACCAGAAGTTGGAAAACGGGCCGTTCTGGCCTCTGCAGATCCTCCAGGGAGGCGGGGAAGGCTGCTTTTGCTGTCCTCAGTCTCCAAGAAAGCCATGCGTGCATACGCGGGGCAGTGGGGGTGTGTGTTACATGCACATGCGCAGGGTCATGGTGTGGGGGGGCAATAAATTATGGGGGTGGGCATGCGAATGAACACAATAGCATGCAAGTGCATGCTTTTGGCACCCGAGGCGAAAAAGGTTCACCATCACTGGTCTAGTGTCAGTTTAATCTCTTCTGCAGAGAATACCCCCATTCAATCTAGATCATGTATTTTATGAATGAACTATTGCAGCCTTCTGTACTGTTGTTTTGTTATATAGAAATAATTTAAAAAATTGTTATTACAAGGGTGTGTGTGTGTGTGTGTGTGTGTGTGTGTGTGGGTGTGGAGGAATTTGGTATATTATTGCTAGGTCTTTTGTGAGTGTCAGGTTGCACTGCATATTGCTCTGTGCAGACCCATACTGTAGATTTTCTCCTCTGCTGCAGCATTCTTGCCAGCAAGGAGCTGGATTTTTTAGCCGTTGTTGAAGTGCAAATGTCTTTTTTAAAACTCTACCAATAAAATCAGTATTGGAGAAAATCAAGGAAAATTGGAACAGTGAAAGTTCAATACAGGTGGTCCTCAACTTACAACAGCTCATTTACTGACCGTTCAAAGTTATGAAGACACTGAAAAAAAGTGATTTATGACCTTTTTCACACTTATGACTGCTGCAGCATCCCCATGGCCACATGATTTACATTCAGATGATTGACAACTGGTTCATATTTATGACGGTTGCAGTGTCCTGGGATCATATGATCCCTTTTGTGATCCCCTGACCAGCAGTGTTAACCGGGAAGCCCATGCTACTAATTTAACAATTGCAGTTATTCACTTAACAAATGTGGCAAGAAAAGTGATAAAATGGGGCAAAACTCGCTTAAGTGTTTCGCTTAATCTTAGCCACTAAAAATCAAAGGCAGTCCTACCTTTTGAGCCACCTCCAACATTCTGTTCATTACTGTAATTTTGCTAAAATGAAAGAAAACTTGGGAATGACCATAGAAATGGATAGGTTTGGATACATCCAGAGCAGATGTGTGCCCAGTGGTAGCCACACAAATGGATGATGTAATGCATCCCCCATTCTGGTTTCTATTCTAAATCATAATTTTGTTTGTTTAGAGCACATGAAGAATTTTATATCTTCTAAAAGGCAATTAATCTGAGCAAAGATCTTCTGCTCTGTAACAAACATTGTTAATTAAAATGTGTGTGTGTGTGTGTGTGTGTGTGTGTGTGTGTGTGTGTGTGCCAATTCCAAGGAAGTCATTGCACACCATTAGGGAAAGATGCCAAGTTATCATGTTGTTGCATTCTTAAAAGGAGAAGAGAATAGATTGACTGCATTTCTTTCAGCTCTCCAGAAGAGGAGGATGTTGACTGAGTGCTCTGCAAATAATACATTTCTAGCTTTGCTTTCTTTTGAAAAAGCTGCCATGAAGCACACTTTGTGCTCCAGGACTTCGGAATTTTTTTTTTTAAAGAAAAGAACATTGAATTAAGGAAAAATAGTTTGAAAATACAAAGTTGAATTTAAGAATTATTACCATTTAGCAGTACAGCACATACATACATACATACAACTTTCCCCAACTCCACATCATTCAGATATCTTGGCACTGCAGTGAACATAATTTCTCCCTGGCATGGTAGAAGATAGGAAACTGCAGTTCCCAACATTTGGGGAACATCAGGTTGTGAAGGGCTGGGATATATGTAGCACTTAGGACTGCCATTGTTAGTTAACAGGAATGAGAAAGAATTTCTGATTTAGATGTCAGAGGACTATTGCGTATCAACAGACAAGGCGCTAGTCAAGAGTGACCAATAGAATGACTCAAAAAACAGTGGCTTCATCTACTCCATATCATATCGGAAAGGACTGGAGAAGAAAGTAATACTTGACCTCAGTTTATAAGCATTCCAATAAAAATGAACAAGACAAGAACTTTACCTCTGTCCTAACTTTGTGTATTACAAGAGGTTGACTACTATGTGGATGTGCCTTACTTTAGAGGCTTTTTTGAGAAACAAATGTCCATGATAGAAAAGTAGGTTTTGCATTATGGTTCTGTTACTTCTTCTACATCTTCCCCTCCCCCCCCCAATATAGGCCTAAGTGATCCCTTCATCCAACTCACACTGGAGCCACGTCATGAGTTCCCTGAGATTGCAACACGGACTACAGAGTGCATAAAGAACAATCTCCATCCCCTGTTTGATGAAGCCTTTGAATTGTATGTATGAAGAGCCACTCCTCTTTCCTGTCCTATCGTCATCTTCCAAGATTACACAGTTATCATACTTAGAGCATGAGTTTCATATGTTCCTCATCTTCTTTTGGTTGACATGTTGTAGGTACCACAGCTGTACTCTGAGAAAACTGCCTATGAGGTTGAGCTCTGTTCCCCATTGGGGGTGGAGAGGGTGATAATATATTAAGTTGTCCTATTTCTATTTGAAGACCCGAGATATCATGACTTCACCACTGCCATATTGGTTCTCCCTACAGTTTGGTTCCTCCAGAAAAATGTCAGCAAGACGGAGCATGTCTGCTGCTCACAGTGTTTGACTATGACACCGTGGGAGCAAATGACCTGGAAGGAGAAGCTTTCCTCCCACTCTGCAGGGTCTTGGGGCTGAATGAGCCTGAAGAGTCAATCAACCCATCCAGAATACCACAGATCCGTTTATCTTTAACTCATCCTGGAATTGCTGGTAACCACCTCTCTCATCCTTCATGCTATCCTCTAGAATGAAAACATTCTGGTTAGGAATTCATCTCAGACAGGATCAAAGAACAATTTTGTTTATTCTGTTTGCACAAAACAGGCTATTAATAGGTCAGAATATTCATTATGTTATTTATGTTTTGCTACAGAAGGAAGAGGAGGCCGTGAATTAAGATAGAAGTGTTTATATTTAAACATGCTAAAGCATGTTAAATTGAGGAATTAATCCATCAGTCATTCTAATTTAGCTGGTGGCTCTTCTACTTTTGTCAGGCAGTGGTATAGATTTACATGAAATATCTTTTGTTTTGAAACTTCCATAAGAAAATATTTGGGTAAAGTAAATGTCCTTCTAGAATTTTATATAGGAGGTTACATTTTAAACACTATAAAAATGTGGCGGAATAGCAACTGGAAATGTACACATTATAAAAAAATAGGAAATAGCAGATGAATTTCCTGCCCACAAATATCTTACTACTTCTTCCAAGTAATTATGAAGGTGAAGAAAAAAAACTGGCTATAATATTTTAATACAATTCCAGGATTGTTTTAATATCACCACCATAAATATTGAAATACTAAAATGTGATTGAAAGTTTCAATCATCAGTGTGTGTGTGTGTGTGTGTGTGTGTGTGTGTGGTTTTGATATAGCATCAAGAGCCACACACACTTTGTACACTATGAATAATCTGTTACAATAATTAGATGAAACCTTAGAAAAGATTGGCCTATAATGTCATTAAAGAAGGCAGAGTTAAGAAAATTATATTGGCTTGTTTTTAATCTGTTTTACTGAAAATAGACTATTTGCTCTACTAGGATCTTTTTTCTTGTTTCACCCACAGGAGAAATGACATGCAATTCTCTTTTCATTAGTGGGTTAAAACTTGATTTAGCTTTGTGTTATTAAACTGAGAGCGGATATTTTCCAAAGATCTCACTAGATACCAAGTTTTAAATTCTTAGCACCATTGGCTTGGAAAGATAATTGCCTCTGCAATTGCAAAAACAGTTTTACCTTCTTGAGCAGCAGATAAGGTGATTTCCCACTGACAGGGATCAATATTTCATTTCACCCTGACTCCTCTGGCCATGCTGTGTAAGTCTTGTGCCCACCTCCTACTTCTCCTCGATTGTTTTAGAGGGTCAGTTTTGCTGCTCTTTCTATATCATAAGCATGTTTCTTCCTGTTGGCTGAGCACTGAAGAAGTGCTGAACAGAGTAGTACAAGAATGAAACACATGACGAAGTGAAGTGAGGATTAAGGCTTGCACTGGCCTTTAGAGAAAGATAAACCCCGGGCATTTTGCAAAAAGTGATTCCAAATTGCAGATCACTATAGCATTTTTTTCTTCTTAGCTCTTTCATTCTTTTCCAAGTGACTATTATAAATCCCAGTCTGTATCAGTGGTTGCTTTTGAAGTTTCTTAAGGTTCATAGAATAAATAGAAATTTCCTGTGGTTCTTGATTCTGTGCAATTTAAGTCCTTTGCACTCAAGACATTAGATTAGCAATTAAATCTCACTTTATCCACTCCTTTAAGAATATGTGTTAAGAGTCTCCCAAGCTGAAACAAAGATCAATTAAGACTAAAGGGGATCAGAAAGAAGTGTTTAAGTCTAGAGGAAGAAATCGAAATAACTTTTTTAAAAACCCTGCCTTGTTTTCTATATGTATTGTTCACTAATAGCCATTATATTAATACACATTTTTCCACCAGTAAATATTTCTAGTTTTTATTTCTGCAGAAGTATTTTCCCCAAATTATATCTCTCAATTTTTGTAATCTTTTCACAACTGATATCCATGTAGCATATATAACTAATCAAGGACAGAAGCAACTTAGAACTAAGGAGAAATTTCCTGACAGAACAATTAATCAGTGGAACAGCTTTGCCTTCAGAAGTTATGAATGCCCCAACACTGGACGTTTTTAAGAAGAGGTTGGACAACCATTTGTCTGAAATGGTAGAGGGTTTCCTGCCTGAGCAGGGGGTTGGACTAGAAGACCTCAATTTCCAACTCTGTTATTTTGTTCTGTTATATGCTTCCACAAGAAACCTAGCATCCCCACTCAAAACAAATTGCACAAAAGTTATGTTTCCTTAAAAGACTTTTCTATAGGAAGAAGAAAAAAATAGGCAAACAGATAGGAACATAAAGAACACATATAAATACAAATTTCTAGTGAATTATGCATAATAATGAAGGCCAAATTGAGCAATGCTGTTCTCTTGGGATTGAATGGAAGAAAAGAAAAGCCAAGTCATTTTTGCACATAGGATAGGGCTGGAATAGACCTTGGAGGTCTTCTGCTCCAACCCAAGGCAGGAAACTTTATACAGTTCCAGACAAATGGTTGCCCATTTTTTCTTGAAAACCTCCAGCAATGGTGTACCCACAATTCCATGAGACAAGCTGTCCCATTGACTAATTGTTCTGGTGGCCAGGAACTTTCTTAGTTGCAGGTTGGATCTTCCTCTGACAAGCTTCTGAACATTGCTTCTTGTCCTGCTTCAGGCACTTTGGAAAATAGACCCCCTTTTCCCCCCGTGACAACCCTTCAAGTATTGGAAGGGGGCTATGATGCCATCTCTAAACCTTCTCTTCATTAAGCAAGACATACCGAGTTCCCTTAGAAGTTCATTGCATAGTTTAGCCCCCAGACCCTTTCTCATCTTTGTTGCTCTTCTCTGCGCTCTTTCTCAGTATTTTTTTTTATCATGGTATACATTAAAAATTATGCAGTAAAACTCTTGCTCAGAAGCCTCTAGACAGCTTCTCTGCTGACAGCTGGCTAATGAACAATGGAACTTTTTTTGGCAGGAAAATGACTTTGTATTACTGCTATACCTGAATGAACTCCAGATCGTCTCTTCCCTCTTAGGCGATGACATCCTGAAGCTTTTGGGGACCCGCAAAGGAGACAAGGAAGCACAGGCCTTTGTGAAGCTACGCAAACAAAGAGCAAAGTATTCCAAGGAGCTGGCATGAGGCAGTCAAGCAAAATGGGTGAAAACACAGGTTGAACCACGGTACCACAGAAGTTCTGCTGCCATGGCAACAGCTGATCATACTGGGAAAGTAGGAAGCCATGAGGCTCTTGTTAATCCTCCTGGTGGCTTTGATGCAACAAACCAGACACTGGAGGCTCCTTATCCGTGCAAACTGAAGCTGCTGGTTTTGATGAACAGTTTATCTATTTTCATCTAAGAGACAACAGGAAGGACCCATACCACCCACTCCACTCCCCACTCCATATTCTTTCTTTGCTGCAGGAGTTTGAATAGTCGGGAGCTGCTGCAGGCTGTTGCGAGCTGATCTATGCCCATCATTATGTGTGCAATGCCCCTCTGCTGGGAAGAACCAGGCTGCTTGAGTAGCGAAGCTTGTGATTAGCCTCTTGTGGAGTTTCTGCAGGAATTTTTTACTCTGTGCTCCAGATGGCACGGGAAAGGTGCTCCCAAGGGAAAGGGAATAAACATTTTGGAGGAGAAAAAATGGGTGTGTTTTCTAGCCTGTTACAGAGTCTGGAACTGCCTTCTGTTTGATTTAAAAAAAATCAAAGCTTTTAAAACTAGCAGGTTGATTTAAAAAAAAAAAAACCCTGGAAAGCTGCCAGTAAAAGCTCCCAGGTCTCTTTATATCCAGGGCACCGTTTTCATAATTGCAAAGGCAGCTGAGCAAGGTCTGCAAAACCCTTCTGGTTGAAAGCAATGAATGGATTAATAATTATTGTACAATCCTCTCCTCTACCAACAGTATTGTTCTTGCTATAGCTATAACCTTATAGTTTTGTCTTAGGGGCAATCACTTGGGCCTGATATGACATATGTTACAAAAGGAGAATTTTGGAGGATGAGGGCAACGAAACATCTTTGCTTTCACAGCATGAAGGAAAAGTCATGCTGCTGTGAATTCTCCGGTAAATAAATGCAGGAGCATGAAAGAAGACAAGTAACAATATTGCAGAAATACATTTCAGTTTTTCAAAGTTTGTCATGTTTTTCCTGTGCCGGGACCCATGTTGCCCTGACAATATTACAGCTTCACATGCTCTTCCTTCTGAGAGGGCCAATTTTCGTGTCCAAAATTACACAAGATTTCCATTAAAAAAAGAAAGAAAATAATTACAGTAAATAGACTGAAGTTCTCAGCTGGTTTTTTTTCTTCTTCTCTTCCATTAGAAACAGCAAGACTAAAAAACGATTAAAAAAACTAGGGCATGCTGTTTCACCATGTGAGAAAGGAATCTAGGCCTCAGGATTATGGAAAGGGGGGAGGGGGAGTTCAAAGCCTCATGATGGCTGCTTCAAGTATGTTGAAGCTGTCATACTTCAAATATTTTTCACAGGATTAGAAAACAGCATTGCATATTTGTAGCCTTAGGTTCAGTTCCCTTTATCCTCTTCACAAGAGTGTACATATGGCTACTCCAACCTGAGATGCATTTAAGAGTATTTAAACATTCCTAGCCATAATTAGAGCCCATTTCTCACTAATAAGATTTAGGCAGGTTAAAATGTATGGCTCTAAACCACTTATCTGTGAAAAGCACTGGAGGCAGATTTGCTTCCAGAAAGACCTGCTGCCTAAATCGCTACAGATGCAACCCGAGCAGATGTTACTATTTTTCTGGGAATAAGCATAGCCTAGCAGACCTCTTCTGATTCGGAGGCGAGCAGAAGTGTGGAGAGCACAGCTGGGCCTCAGGGTTCATACCACTTAAGAGTCAACTCCTTACTTGCTCCTCATAAATAAATTTGTTTTCAAGCTAAGATCACAGCTGTGCAATGCAGATGTGACTTCCATAACTCATAGGTTGTGCAAAATGCTTACCTTTAGGTGGTCACACAACCCCACGTTTCCTTGTTGCAAATATAACTTGTTCCTGCTACTTAATATTCTTCTGCCATCAGTGAGACACTATGTTTGCATCTTTCCCAACTCTGGGACATCCTTACTGAAAAGTTCAATCAGCATCAATAGCTCTAAAACAAAAGTGTTATACTAGGTGTTTTATTTGCCATTTCTTTCTAAAATATAAGACAACATATGCCCCATGGGATCATAGTTTCAGAGAGATCTCCTTATCTAAAAGAGAAACTGATGACTAAGGGTGGGCCAAGAAGCAGTGGGAGCAGTAGCTGCCTCTGATTTCTGCCAGCTTCCTCATTGAGTTTCCTTGAGGAAATCTGGCAGAGAACACCAGAAATCTTTAATCCCTCCCCTACCTAAGGTAGCAGGCAGATAATGACTCTTGCTGGGTGGGGAAGGGAGTGAGGAATTTTGAGATTGGCTGGGAAATTGTCACAATGTTGAAAATGAAGATCACGCAACCACAATAGCACTTTACCAGTAGCACTGTAACAGCCAAATTTCCCCCAAATTTCATTCCTTAGGAATCATGGGTCCCAGATTTTGGATGCATTCTGTAAGTAAGCCCATTTGGAGTATCTTGGTTCAAGAATTGCCCAAAATGCATCATTTTGTCTAAAGATATAATGAGTTTTAGTAGGATATAAATGGATTCATTGGGTTGCAACCCACTTCATCGGGTTGCATTATCATCTTAATTTTTTTTTAATAAGATTTTATTGGTAAAACGAAAATACAACATCCATGATAATGGATGCATTATCATCTTTAATGTACCAAGAGACTTACCACTACTTATGTGTATATGAAAAGTTAGGAATCTCCCTAGCCTCAAAGTGATTCAACTTATGCTTAACATGATTTCATTTTTAATTCAACTGTGAGTTTACCTTGCACAGAGAAATCAATTTTAGGCCGCTTTGATATAAACCACCATTCTGAATAATTTGGCGGCTTTTAAAACAATGATGCATTTCAGATAATTTAAGAATAAATTAAACAGCACTGCAACCATTCAATCATCTGTCATATACCTCTTACCAAAAAAGTTATCAATATGTGTAACCGCTATGCCATCTTTAATCAATTACTGATTCCTAAGAAAAACATCCTAATGCATGAATGCTTGGCTTATGCAGGAGCTTTTACAGAGAAAACCTGTCAAAAATATTTTGAAAAGCCAATTGTTTGATGTCTTAATTGGGAGAAAAATTCTAAGGAACAGAAACTTTCTTCAGGCAAAGAAATGATGCTAATAATATGGTTCCATCTATAGATTGACCTGCCATGGTGTTAATTATTAATCCTAGCTGACTTTTAGGCCATCAAGCCTATCATTTGTTCTCTCTGCAGCAACTCCTTTTAAAAAAATTAATGCTACGAACACCCAGTGCAGGTGATTTTAGGAATGAACTATTTTAGCCAAAACAGCAGCAATTTCAACTTAATTTTGGAAGGGGAGACCATGCGAGAGATGGAAGATTTTCTTCTCCTCTGCTCCCACTCTATAAGAATTTGCCAAAGTTTTGGGAAGACAAGGAATAAGAACTTTGTTCCTCTAACTGTTTGGATATCTCCTTTTCACATCCACCTTAAACCAATAATTTTCCTTTTTATATATATATAAAAAAGTCAGGTTGGATTTTTCTTGGCCAATTAACCTCCAGATGTGTTGGGATTACAAGTTCCAGAAACACCTGGAAACACAATCAGGAGAGTTTGGTGTAGTGGTTAAGGTGGTAGCCTAGACATCAGGAGACTCAAGTTCTAATCCTGCTTCAGACATTAAAGTCAGCTGGGTGACTGAGACAGTACTTGCTCTCAGCCCAACCCACTTCACAAGATTGTTGTTGTGGGGAAAAGGAAGAAGGGATATTAGGCATGTTTGCCACCTTGAGTTACTTATAAAGTAATAAAGGCAGAATAAAAAAGCGAATGAATGAATGAATGCCCCCTGTCATTTGCATTGGCAATAGGAAAAGGTTAGGGACTGAAAAGATTGATGTCCAGCTACTTAAGAAATGGAGTTGATACTGTCCTGCTTCTTTCACGTTGAGAATTTACTTTAAGAATTGCAACTGCTCAATAGGAAATAAGCAGACCCGTGGTATTCCGACCTGCTGCAGTCCTAGCTTTGACAATGTGAAACTATTATAGAAACAACTTGATAATTTCATACTAATTTTATAGTGCGGTATTTTTAATTAGCCCTATTCCTTCTATGGAGATTCTCAATCATTCAGGTCATGGTTGTCCCAAAGGTGCTTTTTCAAGAGGCAACTGGACTTTGTTTTTCTTTGAAGACATTTCGTTTTCTCAGAACTGAAGAAGCTTCTTGGATGACAAACGAAACACCTTCAAAGAAAAACAAAGTCCAGTTGCCTCTTGAAAAAGCACCTTTGGGATAGCCCTATTCTGAGCTATTCCATGAGCTATATTAGAATGAATGCCCCACTGTCCAATCAGCCACCAGCTATTCTTAGCCTTGTATGAAATGGGATTATATTCATCCAAAGATGAACACCTTAAATCTGAGTCATTACAGACAGAAATATAAAGACTATCTGGACAAGTGCAAATACAAATATTATGGAATGTAGCTCAATCCAGAGAAAGTTACTGTACTGCACCTAATTTTACTGACTCTCAAGTTATTTATGATTGATTTATCCTGCTGATATCAGTAAATCTCAGTATGGTTAAATATATAATTGCTAAATTTCTATGATGGAGCCTTCAGTTTTAAATCCCGATCTTAAAATTAGCAGAATTAATTGTCCAGCTCATATGAAGAGACAGATATTACAGTAATCTGTTTATTAAACAGGCCTGCCTTTGTTTCCTTTTTTCAACTGTGATGGGAAGATTGATGGGATACCAGACTGGAACAAAGAAATGTGAAAAATTCCTGGTTAATATTGTTAGCAGTTTTTAGCACCATTATTTACAGTTGGGTGTTGAGTAACCTTCCAGAAAGCCAGCATCTCCACTCACCATTCTGAGACCTTCAGACTAAGTGTTCAACAGTCTGCAATTGCCTCATCTTCAGCCATTACAAAGTTTCACTAGAGTCAACTAGTGCTGGGTCACGGGAGTGCTAAAATTGCTGCCCCTATCCATACTCTTATTTTTATTGCAGGGCAAAAAGAAAAAGTGGGGTGGGGGAGTCAAAGCCATTGCTATTGGACCAACTTCAACAAGACCTCAACAACAAGAGCCGAGGTGGCGCAGTGGCACTTCAATTCAGCTGACTGTTATCTGCAGTTCGGCGGTTCAAATCTCACCGACTCAAGGTTGACTCAGCCTTCCATCCTTCCGAGGTGGGTGAAATGAGGACCCAGACTGTGGGGGCAATATGCTGACTCTGTAAACCGCTTAGAGAGGGCTGAAAGCCCTATGAAGCGGTAGATAAGTCTAACTGCTATTGCTATTGCTAAGACCTGCCTGAAGGCACAAAGCCACTATGATGAAGCCCAAAACCAGCCCATTCCCAAAGCCAAAAATGCTCTAATGTCTCAAACAGCAAAACAAAAATGTGTGATTTGAGATTTTAGGCAGTTGAATGAAAGAAAACCAGCTCGGATACTTTAGTACAGAATCTGCTGCCTTTCAGGAACAGTACCAAAGTTATGACAGTGTGAAGAAAACAAGAGAAGCACCAAGGAGGAAGATTTGCTTAGGTCTAGAATTCCCACCCCCCCCTGTGGACTCTTAGAAATGGGAATATTGGCAGTAATAACCATTTTTTTAAAATGAGAATTTAGGATTTGAGAAAAAGCCCAAGTCTCTTTTAATTTTGTCTTTATACCATAAACATTTTTTTAAAAAAACATCCTAAAATCCTATCATCTGTATTATACATAATGGGGAATGAATTATATAATACAATATTAATTCATTTTAGTATATGAATACAATATTAACTCATTTTACTGTACACTGTCTTCAGAATTCTCTAAAGCCATATTATGGTTTCCATAGTATCAAAACTAAAAAGGTGACAGATAGGTTTCTTGACATACAACCCACAAAATACTCTTCAGGCACAAGCTCTGTCAAGCTTTGCCATCACTTACTATATTATTACTTTTCTGAAGTTTGAACAGAAAAAAACTGTTCTAGTGAGATACTAATACTACTAATATGCAGGGAATTGTTCCTTACTTCCCTACCTTCTAAATATGAAGTAAATACTCTCTTAAAATCCAAGTGACACAACAGGTACATACATTCTAATACAGACAAACATATGCACAAACAAAATGGCTACCTTTTTTTCTTAGCAAAAAAATAAAAAAAACTTATTGTCTTCTAGAAAATCCATCCTGCCTTTGGAAATTGTGACATAAGATTGCATTTTGTTTCAGCTCCACATGCAAATTCACTTTGCCAAGAGTGTCTAAAATCAGGTTTCTGGACAGCCAAACAACACATATATACAGGGTACGAGAAAGAACAATAGCTGAAATCACAGTTCCGCATTACAGTCTATAATAATGTAATCAAACACCACATTGTACACACCATCTATTATTATCTTTTGGCTGACTTCTCCAGAGATTGGAATAGCTTTCCCTCCACCAGCTACCCTCCCCACCATGGAAAATTCAAGGAAAGTGACTGGTCAAGAAGTGCCACCATAAATACTGCAGTATGTAGTTTTTAAGAATTTATATTGTATTATTTATGTTCTGTTTAAAACACTGGAAGCTATAAAGTGGGGAAGCCCCATAGAGATTTTTGATCCATAAGTCACCAGATTTTAGGAACACTTCACTTATAATACTTCTCACCAGAAACATCTATGTTCTCATTGAATTACTTCAAAGGTTATATACTGAGGGGATGGGGAAGAATTAAAAATTATAACGAAGAGACTTCCTCACACACACTGGTTATAAAAGGAGGAAATGTATCTCCTATATTTAGGAAATAGTTGCAAGCCTTCCATGTGGAGTCTTTGTTCTGCTCTCTCTTTATGACTGAACTGTGATTTTTTTAAAAAACAAGGTGACCCACATTAGCTTTGAGTTTGTGCATTTCTCTTCAAAAGTTCTACTTTTAATTTTAACTAATTATATTTTTGTATTATGTCTGAACACAAATCTGCAGTTAACCTTAGTGAAAAAAGTAATTAGTTTCTCAAGCTATATTTTAATGATGGTTTGTTTCGATTAACCACAATTAACACTAAAGGCAGTTGTAGAAGTTCAAACAGCATAGCAAGCTGTGTTTCAAATGGATGTAAATGAATTCAACTTTCTTTTCATACTTGCACTGGAGAAGAGGAAGAGGAGAGGGTAAGCACAAGCAAGGGGCCATTATCTCTTCTATTGGAGCCCTGCAGATGTGGAGCAATGCTTGACTGAAAGGTGCAATCCCTCATCTTCACAAAACCATTCATCTTAAAAGGAAGGAACATATGTCGGCATTTAGAGGCTTCCCTATTAATTCTTCAATTAATCAACTATCCTATTATACCTCATATTGTAGGTTTAATGATCTATTCTATCTAAATAAGGTGGATTTTGCAAATACAACATTCATTTTCTCATATTCAGAGCAAGACAAAAACATCTAGTTTGGATTAGTGAATAGTATTAATAGCCAGACCTCCAACTCCATAAGACCTTTGGACAGTGGAAATACATTACATTTTTCTAGTTAGGACTTTGCTCAAAAAACAGAGTTGGGAGATGAGAGGCTTTGTACTCAACTGTGTGGGGAATTCCATAATCCAAACACAATTCCTTCGGCATTTTATTAGGGATGATTTAGTCACGAACTCAATTTTTGACAGGCAGAAGCTATTGAATCTGTTGCTTTAAAAGAGAGGAACTGCGCAGATCCTCTAATGGACAATTGCTGGCAGGATAGAGTAGAATTGCTCCCAATCATCCAGTAAACAAAACTACCTATACAGAAATTTAATACAGAATTAAATCTTTAAAAAACAGAGAAGCCATTTTTGCTTTTCCATTTGATAACTAATAAAACATTCACATTTCAGGCATTTCATTTTCAATATTAAAATTCATAGAAATCTAGCATATTTTTTTTAAAAAAAGTGCTTTTTAAAAGAGTGGGATAGAGATATACTTGTCCTTCTGATTCCTGGGTTTAGATAAAACCAATCTACTGTTATATTCTCTTGCCCAAGTACAATACTGATATCAATGAGGCAGGTGAAGGGGATATAATTGGATAAGAATCTGTTAAGCTATTTATAAGAATGGGGGAATTTTTAAATTTTCTTGTATTCTTTGGTCCTTCAAAATAAGACAGACAGAGTAGGTTGTGGCATGCATGTAAATAGCTGGCTTCACACACAATTTCTTTTTCACATTCCACCAGCAAATTTGCCAATGGAGTTGGGGATAGGAATTGGGTAATCAACAATATTGTACAGAGTTGTCACTTCTTGGAAAAAGATTTTTTTTAAAAAAAATCTAAATTTAAGTGACACCAAGTGTAATAGTGGCACACTTCCTAAAGAATTCTGCTGAATTTAATAAAGCTATGGCAATTCAGGATAAATCAGATCATCCCACAAAGTCAACAATTCACTATGGACAATCACATAGAAAGGCAGAGGAAGCAATAAAACACAATGTTTACAAAAGTAAGTGTTACAAATCAGTCACCACCAGAGCATCTGCAAATGACTGTAATTCTGTATAAACACTATAGACCCGATTCAAAGATTTTATTTCCTATTATTTTTAAATTAGTTACCAAAATAGTTTAGTACATTTCCAGCAGAGTATTATTCCCCATAATTTAAATGTATTGTATCTGTATGTATTTTTTTTAAAAAATGTTCACATATTTTAAACAAACAAGCTTTCTTTAAGACTGAAGCATGTTTCCTGACCACGGAGATCAGGGATGCCTCATGGCACAGACATTCAAAGGCTATAACCAAAAACAACACAGCTACAAGAGTCAGCCAGCAATGTCTCTCCATACATAAAAAAGCCAATTAAGTGTTTTTTTTTAAAAATGAAGAAAACAACAGATACTAGTACAACATACACATTGAAAAAAGCAGTTTTATCAAACATAAAAGTTAATTTAAAAAAACCCTAACCAGAGCTGCACTTTGAGATTATCTGGGAATGCATATTTAACCCCTCCAAATATAGAAGGGCGGAATTATGGAAGGAAATCTAATGATGTACTTGAATTACGTATGGAAAAACTATCTTGATGGTGAATGACTGGATCCCTCTTCTGAAGACAGGGTTTCCAGTGCTTTTTTCAGGTTAGGGAAAAGTGGGTCAACTACTGCAAACAAAGCAAAGACCGGTGAGCAAGGGAGTGAGATTAAATTCTAAATATTACACTTTTACACATTAAACAACTCTCAGTGCAAAGTGGCAGATTAGAGTCCTTGTAGACTGGACTGTTGTTTTTCATCATCTGGAAATTGTTGCGCTTGTCTGAATAAGAACTGCAGTGAGAGCTCTATCACTCCGGGACAGTAGGACAACACATTCACTGGATACAAATTTTAAAACAGAAATATTCTATTCCATAAATTTCAGTGAAAGTATGTTGGATTTAGGCCCCAATATCATTTTTTTAGAACTTAACACACACAATCGAACTATCAACATAATCAGTGAGTTGACACTTCTTTGTAAAACACTCTGGAGAGAGTGCACATGGATTCTCAAAGGAAGTGATTCTGATGCTGCAATCTGAAGCACATCGGCTAGGAAGCAAGTTCCAGTGAATTCAGTTTGGCTAAATTCTGTGTAAACATGCTTAGAATTATTCTGCATGTTTTTGGCTTTTTTAAACTGATTTTTAATATGATCTGCTTAGAGCCTGGACATTTAATTCATGCAGGCCCACAAAAGCATGGGAAATAAATGGCTACTCCTGCAAACACAGCTGATTGTTGCCTGGGACTCAAGTTACTCAAGACAGTTAGTTACTGTCCATCTGTTTTAAACAACAAGCCAAACTTATGTATTCCTCTGGACCGGATGCACTGCATCCAGAAAGTGGATAATAAGAGTGGTCATTTCAGTCCAAGACAAAATATTGCCTGTATTGTCTGATTTATGTACTTGTCTAATAAGTCCACGACAAGGAACATGCTTAGAAATTCAGACATTTTAGTCATTTGGGGATGATATACACTATCTTCATTTGAGTTGTCTGCTGGCAGGTACCCAGCCAGAAAGGGAATTTGTACTTACCAAGGGAGGTAATGGTGATGCTAAACTAAGGGTTAAGTTAGGAGATACTCTGTGAAAAAAAGCAGTAGGAAGGAAAACATTTCTCACTGGCGGTATAAATGCCAAAATAGAAGTGCAGGAGAGTAAAGACCCATCTCTTCTCCCCTCCTCTCCTCTCTAGAATCATTCTTTGGATTCTCCAAACACAGGGTATATCCTGTGCAGGCTCAAAAAAAATTCCCATCTCCAAGAGAATGGTCACAAGAAGGTGACTAGTGAAACATGGGATTAACGTAATTGATCCCCGAAGAACAGCTAATGTAGATGCTCAAGGAAAGCTTAAAAATTTCAAGGAAATGAGAAAATTTCCTAGTAATAAGGAAAAAGGAATGTATTTTGGAACTGAAGCAGTGTGGTTTCTGAGCATAACTTTCCCTTCTCTTTCTCTTACATGTGGTGAAATGTGGCCCTTGTGGTGTTCATGATAAATCTATCACAATAAGTTAAAGTGGATTAAGAGCTTTAATTCCTAAACAGCTAACTAATTGCAAAGGAGGATGGTGTGATATCTTACATTCTTCATCAATTTTTATCCTGCACTGTTGCATTCACCACTTCCAGCTATTTATGTTGTGTGAAACATGGAAAACTTGCGTCCTGTGACCAAACATATACAAGGGCTTCTAAGTGTTTGCAAAACTGTCTTTTTTATGTGTCTTTTTAACCATTATCTCTGTATTTTTGCAGAAATTGCTAGTTTAGGGACTCCAACTTTTGTTCAGCTTGAAACTCTAACAAAGGTCATCAGCTATGCTACGTAAACCTTATCAGATGCTTTCTTGTATTAAATGTGGATAAAGATAGGAAAAGAAACCACATTGCCTTATGGCAGGCAGACAAAAATATAGCCAGTAACTATCTTCTCCATGACATTCTGCCCATGTTTGTGTTGGTGACAACTTGCCCTAAGTTAATAATATGAAGTGCTGCGCAATTCAGGAAAGGTGATTTTGTGGTGCAAATCTGCATCTTCCCCATTTCTGAATGCACAAAGGGCCATCCTTCTCTGAACTATAGAATAGTGTTTGCTTTTAACTACACTTATAACAGCACCATTCATAGATAAGAATGATAAAGTAAATGTGTGGATTTGTTTCTTCCTACTGGCAAGAAATACCAAGCATTCAATACTAAACAAGTTAGATAACTGAGCTAAGCACAGCCCACTATGTATTACAATCTGTACTCTGAGTTTTTAAAAAAACCAAAATGCTCAATTTCTGCAGGGAGGCAAAAGCTAGGAAATTTAATGGATTGTAATTTGTTTGGTGAGTTATAAACTTCTCTTAGACAAACCAAAAAGACTCCAGGGGGCTCCATTATTAAAGCCTGATTCTGAAGCCCTTCTTTACTTCCATGATAATGCAGTTTACAAATTTGAACGTTTCTCTTTACAAGGTTCCACTCAAAAGTGCTACTGAAGTTTCTCAAAGTCTTACTGCAGAGTAATGCTGATGAAAAAAAGTATGTTGACATTGGCCTCACCTCTACAGTGTGTTTTGTGATTTTATTCCTTGGACAGAATTAAAGAAGTATGCAAAATGACTTTCAAAAAAGGAACTTTTGGTTTTCCAAGAGACAAGTCAAGAAACTTTCACAATACTGGAGGCCACATGAATGCTGTATAATTGAGGCTCATAGGCAGGGACTACTGACCGGCACGGGTAAGATTATTATGGCTGCATAAAGCCTGTGAAAGAAGTGTTTCAGAAAGCACATAGCATGAAGAAAGCATCACTCTTCCAATTGTTAAAGCAAATTAATCTTTTGTAAAATTTACCCAGCAGCTTTGAAAGCCACTCCTGAAGTGAGCATTACAAAAGATACAGCCGCTTTAGCAATTCAAAGAAAGATGTCTTGCCTTTTTGTGCATTGCAAAAGAGTTGCTTCAAAGGCTTTGCACACCTGTAATGGTTGTGATACAAATAAAAATACTAAATATTATAGTATGAAGGAAGGAAGTGAATCAAAAATTTATTTCTATCTTTTCTCTTCCCCCAAAGCCCAATCCTTAGCTTGGAAATCACTTGCAAACTCTCTTCATCCTCCCTCTAAATATCTCTCCAGAAAAGGCTAAAAAAGGATTATTTCCTAAATAAAAAAGGGAGGGAAGAGAAACAGATTTTGCAAATGGCCCTTTGATCTATATTAAAAAACTGCTCTAAAAGTCCCTAATGTGTTAGAATTCATGGGACTGCATGGGTGGGGAGCAGGGATCCTTTAAATGGGAGATGCAAAGTATTAAAAAAGTGCTCTGCAACTAATATTTTGTTTTTATGTGTGTGTGTGTGCATACGTACATATATACACACACATTCACACACAGATATATATATATATATATATATATATATATATATATATATATATATATATATATATATATATATATATATATATATATATATATGAAAAAGTTTAAAAATTCTATGTGATATGCTAAACAAATGTCCTAGTACAGTCACGACTGGAGAGCATGTGGCCTGTTGGGATGGCAGATGGGACATTCACCCTCCTCGGCACATGTTTCACACAGCACAGTGTGTTGGCACGGTAGTACCACCCGGTTCTCTTCCTGGCACTTGAGGCATTTCACCGACTGCATCTGAAACACTGCCTGAAAAGAGAAGAAGTGGGATGGGAGAAAGGAGAAGCAAAGGGGGGTTGTTAGTAAAACTGAATGGCCCTCAACGACAACTCTTCTACATTCAAATAGCAACTACTGAAGGAGCCAGAGAGAGTCCAAGGGGCTGGGGGAGGGGGACTCAGAAGGATATTTCATTTGCCCAGTTTTCTATGTAGCAATCCAGTCTTGTGTGTTGTCGTCCGCCAGCAGCCTGCGGAGCTGGCAGCAGACAGTGAGGAGGTTGGGGAGGAACATGGGCCAGTCCTGGAGTCTGGGGAATGCTCGGACGAGGGCTCTGCGTCGGAGGCAGAGAGGGGGCCAGGGGCCATCTGGGAGTTATGTGCTGCCTCTGGAGCCTGACATCAGCGAGGCAGAACAACAATGTGAGCCTGTTCCCATTGTGCACATGAGCAGAGCTTCCAGAAGGCAAGAACAATTAAGACAAAAAGGGCGACTCGGGAGTAAGGCTTGGCCCCTCCCATAAGACATAAAAGAGAAGCAAACGGACGTGAGCCTTTGCAGGAAGCAATTTTGTTCATTCTGTTCAGTTCAAACTCTGAGAAACTCAGCTTGACTCTGTGCTCCGTTGGGCCTTGCAAAACTAATTGGCAATCAGGTCTCTGGCTGCGTTTCAAGGGAGATAAAGGTAGGTACTTATCAGCCTTACCCTGAAAGACTGTGGCAGACTTCTGTCAGACTCGTCACAAACTGTTTGTGACTCATTATGGGTTGTGAATGAACATAATTCCCAGCCATTTAAATAAAAAGAGGGTTTTGGGGACTAAGCGTGTGATTTATGCTTTATCAGGAAGCCTAGGTCAGAACATTGTGTTCCTCTAATTGGGTAGGTAGCCTCCTCCTCCTCCTCCTTCTATATCCTCTTTCTGGAACTTATTTTGCAGCTCAGCAGAGCTGTCAAATAAATGGACTCCCTTGATATACTAACCCCTCGATCCAGGAAAGTATTAGATGAAAAATGGCCTGATCTGCAACCATAAAGAATAAGAGAGGTGGGCAATCCATTGCCAGCATCCGACTTTGGCACTCCCTCACAACCCATAAAATATGGTAACAATTGCTAGGTTTGGATGATGAAATTTTTGCTTGATTTGGGGAGCTTTGTGCTGCCTAAGTGAAAATGGGAGTAGAAACACCCTTCCTCCCTGTAAGGTTAAAAGTCACCACTGGAAAGCTACCAGTAGCTTGGGAGACTGAGTTACTACTTCATGATGTAGAATAGGTTACAAACTACTGCCAAGAATAAAAGCAGACTGGCCAGACTGTTTTTATTCAACAGATGACTGAATTTATCCTCATCTTCCTCAACTCTAAACAAAGTAAGCTAAAGGCTGAGGGGAAAGAAAATGTATACTGTAGACTAGTTACAGTTTGGGGTGAAAGAGGTCCATAATTTCTCCCATGTTTTTCCTACAGTATTTGCACTAACTAGACACTATACTAAAATATAATAGAAGAACTGGAGACATTTTTTGTAACAATACTTTTTAAAAACTATTGACCAATTTCCCTTTTCCTTGCCTTTAGTGTCTTAAAATAAGGGCAGGGAAACCAAATAATGCATTGAGACTTTAATCATTGCAGGTAGTCCTTGACGTACGACCAGAATTGAACCTGGAATTAGACTTAGGTTGTTGCAGTTGTAAGTCGAGGCACCAGGGGATTGTTCTTTTTATAAAGGTTGTTAAGTGAACACTGTGGTTGTTAAGCAAACACAGTCATTATTAAATGAACATGATTGTTAAATGAATCCATTTTCCCCAACAGACATTTTTTGCTGGCACCAAGAAGTTGGAAACCAACCAAAAATGATGCAAATCATGGTGATGTGACAGTGGAATGAGGGAAATGGCATCAAGGTGAGCCAGTTGCCAAGTGCCCGAAATATGTTCACGTTGTAGCTCCAAAAATGTGTTATAAGTAGTTTCCAGGAGGTCCTTTAAAGAGTAGTTAAATAACTGATTGTAAGTTGAGGACTATCTATACTTAACCCTGTTTTCAAGGTAAAAGCCCATCCTCCCTTTGATCTGAACAGCAGCTTCCTTGTACTTCATCATGCCTGAAGAACCTTTCCCTCCCCCAATTCCTTCTTCTGCTGAGAAGAGCTGCATCCTGATGGGAAAATCTTCTGCTATTCCTTTCAGAAAAATAGGGCCCAACATTTAAACTTCATTGTTTATTTAACTTATTAAAAATCCCATCATGAGTTAAATGCGACCTAAAGTTTCCAAACCTCCACTTCAAACTCACCTTATCAACTCTTTCTAAATTGGCACGCAACTGTTTTTGGAGATTATAGAGTGTGGACAAGGAGAGATTCTCTAAATCAGAGAATGAGCGCAGGAACTGGGGGTCCTGGCCAGTATGGATCCGCTCAATTTCTTCCTGGAGTTTCTTGACTTGCAGTTCCAAGGTCTCTCTCTGCTCCCGGGCTAACTCACATTCTACGGTTGCTGTACTTGCACGATCACTAGCTTCCTCCGCTTCTTTTTTCCACGCATCACAGGCCTGTGTATCCAAAGTAAAGTAATATTAGTAGCTTCTCTTAACCGTTTCATATGACGAAAAACAGCTGTTTCTAGCCATTTGCAGTTTGGGGGGGGACTGACTTCTTCTATCGCCTGATGACACATCATTTGCCTATCCTTTCAAATGCCTTCTATGCAGATCAGTTTTCCTATTTGTACGAATTCCTACAAAGCAAACCCATTGAAACATGAATGCAGTCAGAGAAATGCAGGGTGTGTTTCTAAGAAAATCTGCTGAGCAAAATATCAACAAGAGAAGCAGATGTGCATTTAAGTCTGCTTTTTCTCTTACAAGTGTAGACGCATGAATTGGTTTAAGAGTATACACTGCCCCCATTGCTTGGCCAGCACTTCAGACCACTCTTAGAATTCCATTTGCTTCTGCTCATTGGAGGGCGGGGAGCAGTGGTGGGTTTCAAATTTTTTTAGAACTTCTTCTGTAGGTGTGGCCTGCTTTGTGGGAGTGGCTTGCTGGCCATGTGACTGGGTGGGAGTGGCTTGCCAGCCATGTGACTGGGTGGACATGGCCAACTTGTAAAATGTGGTGAAACTCACTTAACAATGCTCTTGCTTAGCAACCAAAATGTTGGCTCAGAAACTCTTGGCATTTGAAGCATGCAAGTCTTAAAGCGGTCAAGTTACAAGACCCTTGCACCCCTAACCCTTTAGAAAAAAAAACCAGGGGTGTTCAAACTTGACAGCTTTAAGACTTGCGGACTTCAACTCCCAGAATTCCTCATCTTGCTCTTCATCTTGATGATGTCCAGACAGGCGGGGGGAAGAAGCTGGAACCAGTTCTAAACAGCACTGTAGATTTGTGGAACCTCTTCTATAGAAGAAGTTAGAACTGGCAGGAACCCACTCCTGGCTGGGAGGTATAGTAATTGCTCAGAGGTGACTGGCACAATTTTGTGGACATGCACCTTCTCAGTCTGAGGGACTCAGAGATTTCCTAAGATATCCCCTAAGTTATCTACCAAAATTGACAAAGCATCCTTAGTTATATCGCTTATCTAAAAGCCAAATTGGTTCAAATAATCAATATTAGCCGATGTTTCTACAGGAGTTGCAACCTCATTCCCTCTTATTCCCCTAAGTTACGGGTGTCAAACTCGTAGCGTCACGTCGTCACATGACATTTTATGACTTTTTTCCCTTCAGGGAGCTGGGGTGGCTGTGGCCTGCACGTGACGCATGCCAACCTAGGGCTGCCAGTTTGACATCCCTGTCCTAGGTCAAGAATAGTATTGTAAGTGACTGCACTACTGCTGCATCAGTGAGATGGGTGGCCGGAAAATTTAACAAATAAATAAAAATAAATAGTATATTGGAGACTGTGATGGAAAAGAGAATATCATTTTAGAGGTGAAGCACAAGTTAAGCTGCATGAAAACTTTAAGTATATGAGTCCAAATTAAAATTCAAATTAGAAAAGCTAATACTCACAGAGCAGGTGTCCCCAACCATTGGGACGCAGCTCACTACTGGGCGTTGAGCCATTCAGAACTGGGCTGCAGAAGTGGCAGGTGAGCGTACGCGGTGCGCACATTCCCACTTGTGCGAACAGCAGGCAAGCGTGTGCATGCATGTTCCATTTGCACAAGCAGCAAGCGCATGTGCCTAATGCTCGAGCAAAACTATCCCTTCTCTCCCACCTGCTGCTCTGCAAAGTCAGAAAAGGTTGGGAACTGAAGAATGTTTGGGCTGAGCATCACAACTTGAAATCTACTCCTCTGCATACCTAAGATATCAATCTTTTTCTTTGTCCATTAGTAAAAAGATCTGTAGGGAGCTTACATTACATAATCAATCATGCCAGTGGAGCTTCTGTCTACTCTCTCAGATCTCAAATTACTCATTACTCTAGGGCTACTATTAATGCTTTAGGAAACCAACCAACCAACCACCCTCCCTCCGTCTCTCTCTCACACACACACACCCTGCCAACCACACTACCTGTTTGGCTTGTTTCCAAGAATCTTCCCACTGTTTTATCGTGCTGTTAGCTTCGTCTAATTCTTGCCGCAACCTGGCCAGTTCAGCAGCACCTGGACCTGACAGAAATGCAGGTGAAGTACTGGGTGAAAAACTTCCTGAAGCAAAATGCTCCCATATGCTGCTGTTCATTCCATTTAAACCTGTTTCACGTGGAGACAAGAAAAGCATGTTATTTCACATTTCTTTTGCTTGTCCCAAACTATTTTTTTTTCTGAAAACTAGGATAAAATGCTGCCATATTTTTTTTTTACTGGGCAACACTGCATCTGAAAACCGTTTGGGAGGGATATGCATATACGTGCACTATCAATCTGCCACTTCAGCTTTAGCAAAAGGAGTGGCAGCTGACCACCTTCTGCCAACAATGCCCAGAAGCAGTTTTGTAGTACACTTAATCCACAAATGCAGTGTAGATAGATACAGGATGAATTACCTAGTGCAGATTCACACAGAGCACATGAGGAACGAATATACCATAAATTCTCGGTAAAGGCTTAGGCTTCAGGGAACAGCAATCAGCGCACAGATGCTTAAGAACAAAATGAAACAGTCACCCATTATTTCATACTTTGTTAATATCTTTAGGACCATATTTGATGCCATGTTAAGTTAGATATGTTTAGAATTCTGGCATGATCGAACCCTGGCCTGCTGTCTTTTACCCGACCACTCCTGATTGGCTACTCTTGCTAGTGGGAACAGTTAAAGAAACCCACTGAGATCCAGCCATTAAATGCCAATTGAAAATTCTGACTTGTTTAGCTCTAAAGAAGCCAGAATCATAACATACACCAAACTATGATTGATAACGCTATCTTATTAGGAAAGAAATAAAGAGACCTCAGTTCACACATTAAGGAAATGAGAGATGGAAGAATCTGAGTTTGTTTAGCTGTTTCTATGGGCAGAAGCCAAGTTAAAGTAGCATACAGCTAATTCATGATGCTGCCAGAAGTCTAAAAACTCGGATCTGAATATATGTTGGTACTTATTTAATTTTTCTCTACCCATTTAATTTTAAAAATACACACAACACTCTCTTCTTGGTATTGCATCCGCTATATCACAGTACCTTCCTTTTCATTTCAAATACACAATTGTTAACAGACCATTTCATGGAAAAATTATAACAGAGTATATTAAACTATAGCAATGTTATTTCTGTTTTGTTGTTTTTCAGCATCAACCAATTTAAAATAATGTAGAGATTGCCCTCAACTAGATCCTCAAAGGTTAATTTGAGAAATCTTGTCATCACAACAGACCAATGTGTCTTTAGATAAGGCACTGGAATAAGGCACAGAATCTGATAATAAGGGGAAAAGACATACAATCCACTATATTTTATAGTATTTAAAGTGTGACTGTAAAAATTCAGTATCACACAGGGATACTTCTAATAGCAATAGCAGTAGACTTATATACCGCTTCATAGGGCTTTCAGCCCTCTCTAAGCGGTTTACAGAGTCAGCATATTGCCCCCAACAACAATCCGGGTCCTCATTTTACCCACCTCGGAAGGATGGAAGGCTGAGTCAACCCTGAGCCGGTGAGATTTGAACCGCTGAACTGCTGATCTAGCAGTCAGCTGAAGTAGCCTGCAGTGCTGCATTTAACCACTGCGCCACCTTGGCTCTAAGAGAAAAAGGACTGGCTAATTTGCTCTGCTGAGAACATTTGGATAGTAAAATTGGTTCATTCTTGAAAAGGATATAGGGTAGTCTTCTGGATCTACTCCATTTAAGTCACAGCACACAATCATTCCATATCTGGTGGATATAAACTAATTATCTTCTGCTTTCTGCCAGAGATCACACAGAAAAATGGAGTGAAGTGTTTAGTTTTAGAATATAAGGGTGATACAGCAAGTATGCAGAACAACGGAGACTCCTTCCTCTAATAAGAAAGGATCTATTTCTTACCAAACATTTGCTCAGATAAGGAAAGATGCTGTAAATCAAATGAGTTTTTGTAGGTATCTCTCTGCTCTAGACAACATATGAAAATGGTTTTTTTTCACACAGACTATAGTTTTCTTTCAGTTTAAGTTTGCTGTTCAGCAGCAGTGCTTAAGCTATACTATAAAAAGCATGGCTATAGCCTTGAAATAAATTGGCCACAACAGAATTGCCAAATTGAAGGCACACAGTATTGCAGAAGAACTCAAAGCATAAAGAAATATGCTTGTAACAAAATTTATTTCTTAAAATTCTACATATTTTAGGTCATTCATCATGTTGACTTGCTATCATGTTACTGCTGACACTGTTTTCGTAAGCATGAAAGCTGTTTTATGTTTTGGCAGGAACAAAACTTCTGGAGCTAAATTACTCAACTGAAGATCATCTTTCCCTCTGCCCATTAGCCTTATGCAGCCCCTTATGTGAGATGCCTTTTACAGTGCAATCCTTACATGACAGCTTAGAAATCAGTTCCACTCTAATTAAATGAGGACCTACATCCACGTCAGAGTGTACACAACTGCAATAAGAATAGCTCATATGCTCATTGCTGGAGATCTCTGTATGTATGTGATAACGGATGTTGCAAACCGAGCACAGATATTCTGTGTGTGTGTGTGTGTGTGTGTGTATGTAAGTGTGAGTGTGTGTGTATACGTACTCCTTTCAGGGAAAAGAGTTTTTCTGAACTGGGTATAATCACCTTATAGCAAAATCAATGCAGTTGTATTACTGTATAAGGATTCCTGAGAAATGAATCTTTTGAGTATTGATTTCAGTGTAATATATTTATTTAGGACCTTCAATCATATCCTATACTTTCTGTCCTTTCTTAAACATCAGTCTGTTCTGCAATCATCTCTTATAATCTGCCTGATCTGCCATCCCTACTTGCTAGAGTGTGTAAATTGCACAGGGCTGAAAATCAAGTGTTGCAATATATGGAGCATGAGTTTGTTCAAAGTAAATGATTACAGATGCGACAGACACGTATGACCAAACATGTGAAAACATATGGTCTCTTCATCCCACCTTCGAAACAACATTCCCGCCTTATTCTTTTATCAATCCTTAATTTTTAGTCAATTCTTAATCTTCTAATTCATATATCTTACCTATTGTGGAATAAAAATCGGTTATGCTATACAAACGTAGAAGAAATGGGGTAAATATTGGTTTGCGGATGTAAAACATTAGCCTAATTTAGTAAACTGAATCTAATAAGCTATCTACAACGCCTTTGTTGGTTTCAATGAATGTGTTTCACAGCATGACTACATCGGAGTCTGGTTGGTTACATATAATTAAAAAGATATAGTTTCCATCAAATCAAACTCAGTTCCTGATGATTATATGGAAATGTCTGTGTTGTCTCCTTGGTAACAAAAATAACTGGTTTGTTATTGTTTTCTTCTGGGATGCTTTTTAAATTTCTCAGTCTAACGTACATAGTGTATATATAATAGAAGCAGCACACTGCTCAAATTTGCAAAGTGCGCTACAGTTATTAGTACTTCCTTCATTAAACACAAAATGTGTCCCAAGGCCTCATTTTAATGCCAGAGTTCAATGTTAGAACATCTGATCAAATAATCAATGCTTCTATGCCTACTGATGTAAGATTAACACAAAGATAAAGCAGATGCTGCTTTAAAATTGACATATAAAGAGAAATATTTTGTTCAGGTGCTGTCAGAACATTCGTTTATAGGAATCATATTTGTAAGTGAAAGCAATATAGGTACAATATGACAAGTTTATTCTGAGTGAGTGAAAACCTTATAACTAAGGACATTTCACATTCATACAGTTTTTATAAATTATTAATAGACGTATCAGTAACCAGTTTCACTCTATTTGGGACTCATTACATGTATGATGCCAATGATCTTCCTATGGAGTTCAAACCCTCAGTCAAGAATTGAAGAATGGAATTCAGGAGAATTGAACTGCTGTTCACATAGTTAGCGAACTTTTATATTCAGTCTATTGAATGGGTCTACTTGCATATTTGAGATTTAATTTGTTGCAATCTGAAATCATCTATCCAAACTAAATCAGATGCAAGTTCAAGGTTCAGTCTTTCCTCTGAAATCCATGCGCAATTAGTAATTATCCTTTGTTATTAGTCTTCGACGGTACAGGTCATACTTGACTTTCAACCACATTGGGACCAGAATTTCTGTTGCTAAGCAAGGCGGTTGTTGAGTCTTGCCCAATTTTATGACCTTTTTGGCATGAGTGTTAAGTAGAACACAGCAGTTATGTGAGTTACGCCATCATTAATTGAATCCAGCTTCCCTGTTGACTTTGCTTAATTTTGCCAACTGGAAGATCACAAATGGCAATCACATGACCCTGGGACAATGCAGTCATCAGAGAACATGCAAGTTGCCAAGTGCTCAAATTTTGTTCACATGACAGTAGGGGATGCCGCAATGATTTTAAGTATGAGGACTGCTTGTAAGTCACTTTTGTTTGGTGCCATTGTAACTTTGAACATATGTTAAACAAATTGTAAGTCGAGGACTATCTGTACTAAATTTATTTGATTCATTCTTGGTCTGCAACATAGTCCTGTTCAAAAAAGTTAAATCCTCATCACTGACCTTAGATTTAATGAATCTTTTCTGATTAAACAGAAACTGAGCAATACATTATGTTAGATGGCAACAAAAATGTGAACATTCAAATGAAAGTTAATTAAAAAAAAAAGCAAAATACTTACATGGCATAGACAGTGAACATGTTAACAGATATACTCTCATGCTTACATTGGGCATTTACCTAATGATCCATGAGAAGCTGATGTCCCCAGGAAAGTATTTTCTGATTGGCTTAAGTGTCCCTGAGACTGATGGAGGAAATGCGATGATAAGCTGACCGGTGGAGAAGGAGAGGCAGAGTGAAAGGAGGCAGAACTTCCAAGGGACCCAGGGATATTTACAGGAGCAGAACTTTGCAGCAAACTCCCACCTGGACAAAGAACACACAGAAAGTATGGGAATGTAGAAGCCATGAACTATGAGTGGAAGCACAGCAGGAATTTGAACAGCAGGTGTTTGCTTCACTCTCTGCACCAGTAAAAGGATGGGTGAATCCAGAATATTCCTCTAATCTCTATCTTTCTACACCTTCAGAGCTGGTCTTATAAGAATTGTCCCTACGGCCAAGGAAGGTTAAAAAGTAAACTATTGAATGTTAGCTGCAAAACACTAGGAGTTAGGGTTAGGGTTAGAGTTAAGAAACAGAAGTTCTCCAGTAAACAAAGGACAGCTTACAATCTAAGAGATATTTAGACAGCTGATTTTCAATTCTAATAGCTCCATAATGACACTATTTATATACATGTTTAAATTAATTAATTTTCTACTATCCACATTATGACAACTATAGTATCTAGTAATGATTATCATGTTTATATATCATAATTAGAATATAATTATGATTTATGCTTTTTTTCAGAACGGGAAAATATGTGTTCGTCAAATTATATAGATTAAGAAGTACATTTTTTCAAGAACAATCATTCAAATTAAATGGCATCTTCACTTTTTAATAGATTGTGCCAAAGATATTCTTGCAAGCTGAACCTCCCATTCCATCGTAAGGATAAACGTTTGTTAAGAGACAGCAAATGGGACAGATTTCTGTATTCAGGCACTGGGCCAAAGGAAAAAAGGGAGCTTAATTTCTACCCAGAGAAACACACTCATACGATGTTATAGCAGAAAAGATCAGTAAAGTGATAGCCCAGCAATTATTTATGCTTCATATACAGGAAAGGGATCAGGGTAAATCACCTTCCCATTTGGTTAGAGGAGTCTCAGTTGCATGGCACAGTCAAAAAGAAATCAAACTTACTAGCCCATGAAAGTTGTTAGTGTTACAAGAATAATTTTTTTCTCAGTTTTAATAATGCTTGAGGACACATAGCACTACCTGTGAAAGATTCAAAATTAAAGGGACTCCTACATGGCGCAGAACTTCCCATCCTCCTTTTTTATCCTAAAAGTTGCAACTGTAGATCAACCAACCTGTTCTTCTGGCTATACTGAGATGACTTGCAAGGCAACAAAGTTTTCTGATAAATCTGAAAAACCAATTTCTCACTCATATATATATGAGACCAAAGAGGATGCTGCTTATGGGAACAAGGCCTAACTCTAAAGGAAAAGCAACACTGGGCCATATTCTCCATATTTATTTCCAAACTGATTTAGCCCAAACCAATATGGGCATAGCATTGCTGTCAAATGGTTTTAGGTTGAACACTATCTTCTCAAAGTAGAATTTTGGAGAAAGCAGACCTGAACATATACTGGGACCTGGTAGGCTAATTCTAATTTGCACAACTACTCAAATCTGAAGAAACAACTAAAGGACAGGATATGCTGAAATAAAACTATGTGTTGATGAAAGACAGTTGCAAACTCTTTTGCAATAAATAAATAAATAAATAAATAAATAAATCATCTGATACCAAGGTGGTTTAAGCTAATGGATGTGCCTTTTAAAAAGGGAAGTGGCAGCAGTGAGCCAGGAGGCACTTACCAGTTTGCACAAAGTTTCAGTTCACAAAGAAATGTTTTGTCAATTGCTAATGGGATCTGTACACTTAGAATATAGCAAGGTTGCATAGACTATATTCACTTGAAAACCAGACATGGGGCAAAAAAAAAAAAGACACTGGTTTGAAATGACCACATACACGGGATGAAATACACAAGCGGTAATTTGTCAATGTGTGGCGACATGCCTTGCCATGATCCTGTGACAGCAGAACAGTGATACCAATCCAATTTGTTTCCTACTATTTAAACCGATTTCCCCCCCTCTTCCAAGATTGTCTTGTATCAGAATTTTGTGAACATGTTTAGTGTGCCACTGTTAAGATATTGTAAAGCAAAATAAGCCATGCCTATTTCGTAAACGTCATTGGGACATCAGAAACCAGTGAAATATATTTCCGATTTGCCGACCAATGTGGGTCCTTTGGCTCTAAGGTCCCGCATTGGCCGTCAACCAATGTCATGTAAGGGCTGGTTCTGAGAGCTTGCTAGGCTGCTTCAGCCAGCCGATGGGGCAAACCCTGCTTGGCAGAAGATCAAAGAAAGCTCTGTTGCTTTCATGTACCTATCATGATGCCACTCGTGTGGGGCACCGAGCTGCTGTCAAATGTCTTCTCCAGGGCAGCCACTCCGAATTCGTTCAGGTCCAGGTCATCCAAGGCAGACTCTGCCAGACAGAGGCACCAATTATATATTACAAAAAGGACCAACAACTTCAAGGAAAAGGGAAGTCCAAAGAGTTCACGAAGAGATGTCACTGCTCTGGACTGGAGAATCTACAATGCAAGGCTGCCATCAGTTGTTCAAATGATTCAGCTTTCAATATTGTTTTTTTGTTGCCTGATCTGAATCCTAAGTCTCTTCAGTATCAGGCTGATCCCATAGATTGACACTGGAAATAACAGCAATGCAAAACAGATCTCCCTGCACACCTGCTGTACAGCTTGACCTTGGGTAGAAGTACATCCAGGGTTGGCTTTCATAACAGGTGCCCGTCCCAGTTCACCTGGCAACCTAGGTGTCCATGATGCATAGTGATTGGAATTCACTAATCCTATACTTAGGAATTCCACCATGGAGAGCAACTTGGATTGCAATTAATGATAGAGGAGATGGCAATAGGAATGAGGTGCAAGTATGGTAGTGGAAAGAAGGGAAGTGTGTATAGCAGTAATATAAGTGGTTGTGTGTAGGTGGGGGGGAGGGAGGGGAAATGTATTAGCATATCCTATGAAACAGGCGATAGCCAGCAGTGGCCCAATAATGAGCCAGCCATGTAGCACGGACACTGCCAGTTGGGGATGAGATGGAGCAAACCTGCACAGGATCATCCCTGGGGGTATTCCTAGCCAATGTATTTAATGTCTTGTCAAATGTTGCCTTATAAAGCATAGCATGGGTTGTGCTATATGCGTGACATTTTTGTCGTTTCAGAAAGATAAAGACTATAATATAAATAATAAACAATTTTAGATACTGAAAATGGATGTTTCCCCTCCCTCACCCTCCTGCATAGTTTGTATTCAGTTTTGAAGTACTGCCTGGAAGGTTACTTCTTGAACATTTAGAAAGCACATAAAAGGATTTCAGATTTCCTCAGCAATTTCCTATTAGAAAGTGTAGGAAAGTCCCTGTCTAGAATTAAGAAACATATCCCCCACCAGATCCTTCGTAAGTGTTTTAATTTAGTGGCAAGAGTTGTCTCTTTTATTTGTATCATTCCAGGCCTGTAATAGAACATCAACAGTTAATAAAAATGATAATAGGTTACCTGGAGAATAAGAGACATGTATCAACCAATGCTAAATATCAATAATAATAATAGTCAATTGCAAAAGGCAGCTTTTACTTGGAACAGAATACATCCTGCGACAATACCTTTAATATCATTAAACAATATTTGTCTCTCCCAGGTTCTCAGGAAGGACTCAGTGGACAAAAATGCCAAATCCAGTTTAAAAATATGGCTGACTGTGCAATCAGCCATAAAAATAGCAATAATACATTAAAAAAAGAGAAATGGTAATCCTTGTATAATCTGCACTCTTACTCTTCTTGGAAAGTCTTAGAAATTTAAATATGGTAACATATGAACCCTTAAACAGAAATGTAAATAAAATCTTTTAAAAATTCTGCACTTGAAATGTTTTGTTATTGCTGTCATAAATGGAAAAGTTTCATCTTTTTAATATTGATAAAAACAGCTGCTCAGTAACAGATTATACATGTCACAGGACTCAATCTTTAGTGGATTGGCCCACACAATGGCACACTGAGCCAATCTGGTGAGTTATGAGTTTAGGAAATATAGGATATGATGAAGAACATCAAACAAGATCTACACACACATACAGTATACACAGAGATTTAGGAGCAATCATGATCTTCCACTGACCATCCTGTCACATTGTCTGCTCTAGCAAAAACAGCAGAGCCGTGTCACAATCCAATAAGTTTATTGTTGTATAAAAACTTATTCCACAATAAATTTATTAGCCTTTAAAAAGATAAAGGACTGCTTGTGGTTTTTGCCATATTTTTTTACAGAATTCAGCTATGGGAGCTGTTATTTAAGACTGTTTTATAATTTAATTTATGAAATATGAAAAGAGTTCATATTAAATGCAAGTCATCAGCCAAGTCACAAAGCAATAAAGCATAGTCTCTACTGTAAGTCCTCTAAATAAAACAACCAAAGGCTTCCCACCCATAATGGATATTCTTCTTCTGGATTCCCTGCACCATCAATGTGCATAGGCAGTATTACCTATCACGGACTCCACAGTGTCACTAGTTGGGTAGAAAGGAAGGGCATTGGCATTCATGCCTGGTATACTGCTGGTGCCTGCTGGACTTGGTGGTGTTGCTGCCAAACTAGAAGTAATGCTAGAGGAGATGCTAGATGTCAGTGGACTGCCAACTGGAAGAATCCCTAATATATCCTGAAAGAGGAAAATACATTCATGTATTGATGTATTGAAAATACACTCATGTATTCCTATGATGCAACAGAATATTCAGAGAGAAGTAATGATATACTTGTCATAAAGTATTTCTTCCTAACATTTATATCTTACACCCTTTAATTCTAAGATACACTCAGGGCAGCTGATTGGTTCTTAGCATTTAATACAACAAAGTACAACACAACACAATAAAGGAAGACTGTTTGGGACTCTTTTAGAACAGAATAACAGAGTTGGAAGGGACCTTGGAGGTCTTCTAGTCCAACCTCCTGCTCAAGCAGGAAACCATATAACATTTCAAATGGTTGTCCAATCTTTCGTTAAAAGCCTCCAATATCGGAGCACCCACAACTTTTAGAAGCAAGTCGTTTCCACTGACTGTTAACAGTTCACGTATATTGTCAGCTGCATCACACCATTAAGTTATATAATTCATGATGACTGTGTATAATCTTGCCATTCAAAATTCAAAAGAGACCTAAAGGAGATTTGTGAATTGCAGTGAACCTTCCTCCAATAATATATCTAGCCCAAGCGGTATTCAAAAATTGAGTTTGTGATTTTCTATTCACACCAGCTTCATATTATTTTTGTATTATCTGAAAGAAACCAGACTGATTCTCAAACACTTAGGAAAGTGTCAACACCCTTTCAACTCCAATTAACTTTTCACATATACCACCAACTGAAATCTACACAGGAGACTATATGGGCCTCTAGAAACTAAGCAGCCTTCCCAGGAGTAACCTACCTGCTTGGGTTGTAACAGAGGTTGTTCTTGGGTTCTATGTTCCATGGAATGGGATTTGATTTTTGCCTGCTGCAGTAAATTAGAAGGGGGAAAAAACATTACATGCTACTGAAATTGTCAACTTCTTCAGATGTTTACAGTACTTTCTCTCTTATTCCGTTGCTTTCTGTAACATTAAGTTCTACAAAGGAAAGAACCAGGGAACTTCCTGAAGCTAGCAAATGAAAGATATTACACCAATACTTTCTCTTTTCTTTAATATCTATTTTTTTAAAACTAGAAGAGATGGGATAAAATGATAGTGAAATATAGGGTGGTAACAAATGGAAGACAATGTTGTTTGTATAGATTTAAAAAGTTCTGTAAAGGGGAAGGAAAATCTGGGAATGCTATGCCTAAAGATGCAAATTGAGTTATGCAAATTGGGCTTGAGTTATGTGCATAATTGTTGAAGGAAAATAAGAATTCTTTTTTTCACAATGGTCATTAAATGAGGCAGCCAGTAAGCAAGAACTATTCTGAATAAATTCTCATTTGCTTATCTAAAAGATGAATTTATATTTGCATAACTTTTACTTTGGTCTACTTTATGACTCATTTCTGAAGCTTCCAAGTCTAATTGATGTGTAAACAGAGCAAATAGCTTTATTCTGAATATACTTTTCCAGACTTCTAATTCTTTTTGTTTTTCTCTAAAATACAAATACTTTCCAGCAACGGCATTCTCTCTTCCTCAAAAGCCTCTTCATACTTGCTTGCTTTTACGCTTGCTTTTACGTACGTTCTCATGACCTGCACCTCTTGGATTCCCACATTATATAGCAGGGGTCCCCAACCCCCATGTCCATGGACTGGCACCGGACCATGGCATGCCAGAAACCAGTCTGCGCAAACAAGAAAGCCTCATTCTGTTAGCACATGAAACTAAGCCCACTCCAGTCCGCAGAAAAATCTCTCTCCATGGAACTGGTCCCTGGTGCCCAAAAGGTTGGGGCCCACTGCTATACAGAGATCGATGACAGGAAGCTTGCAACGATTGTGTATGCATTACTTGACTGCATTGTCAGTCCTAAAACCAATTTACATATGTTAGTACTCTTATAGCAACCACCATTGCAGAGACAGGGAGGTATTTGCCACACCATTTTTTCCTTTTTTTCTGAATGACTGGGTCTACTTCAAAGAAGTGTATGCCTTTCAATTCACTCATCACAATCATTTTCTAACAATGATGCTACTAGGCTCATGTGGCATGTAAGGGCTTTCTAACAATGATGCTACTAGGCTCGTGGCATCTAAGGGCATTCTGCTTATGGAATACAAAAGTTATTCCAAGGAAGTAAAAAGCATACTGCAAGGCATCTCTTCATTTTGCAACTTGCAATAGAACAAAAACTAATATTAATGTAGCTTTATAAAATTAGGATAGACAGGCAGACCCTAAGGGATTTATCAGCAGATATTAAGGCACCCATAGACTACACATCTAACATGAAGTATCAACAATTGGTTCCATAGCTAATATGTTATCAGTAATGATATCAACATATCATACATGCATGCATGCATACTTGGATACATCCAATATCCTTTTCTAGGAATTTATACCTACTTGGCATTTGAAATTCTTTAGATACTCTGCTCCAACCAGGTCTTCCCGTTCAAATCCAGGTGCCTTCTTATAGCTACTTGCAGTAGTTACTGAATCTGTGGGGAAACCTATGCTTTCCAAACTATGGGGTTTTCCAATTGCACCAGGAGGGGATCCACATAAATTAGATGGGCTTCCAAGACTGCTATTTCTACAGAGGATCTAACAGAAGCAGGAAGAAAAGAAGATGATAATTTGTGTATTAGATTATAACACTCTCTACCTCTGTATCATAGCTGATAGTAAACTTCTAAAAGCTACCGTATTTTTCAGAGTATAGGATGCACCGGAGTGTAAGACACTAAGACGCACCAAGGTTTTGAAGAGGCAAATTTAAAAAAAGGTTTTGCACTCTGCAAACCTTCCAAAAATGGCCTGTTTTTTTGCGGAAACATGCCTATTCCCCCCCCCCCCCCAAAAGGCATGAATAGCCTTTAGGAGGCTTGCAGAGTGCTCCTGGGGAGGGGCAAAACAAACAAAAAACGGCCCGTTTTTTACTCATTTATGCCCCCCTCAGGCCCCAGGAGGTCTCTGAAGGCCCTCTACAGGCTATGGACAGCCATTTTGGTGAAGGGGCGGGGTTTCAGGAAGCAAAAAATGCTGTATTCAGTGTATAAGATACATCCAGATTTTCAGCCTCTTTTTTGAGGGAAAAAGGTGCATCTTATACTCTGAAAAATACGGTAAGTTGTTAAATTCAATCAGGTTACTGAGATATAAAGATAAAGGTAAAGGTTCTCCTCGCACATATGTGCTAGTCGTTCCCGTGCTAGTCGAAGAGCCAGCGCTGTACAAAGACGTCTCCGTGGTCATGTGGCCGGCATGACTAAATGCCAAAGGCGCAGAGCGCCTTCCCACCAAAGGTGGTCCCTATTTTTCTCCTTGCATTTTTACATGCTTTCGAACTGCTAGGGTGGCAGAATCTGGGACAAGTAACGGGAACTCACTCTGTTACGTGGCACTAGGGATTCAAACCACCGAACTGCCAACCTTTCTTATCGACAAGCTCAGCATCTTAGCCACTGAGCCTTTTACTGACATATAGAAAGACACAATTTAATAAAAGTCCAATGACATTTTGCCTCTTAGAAATCTCGAGCATTTTTTTTCATCAAAGCCTATATTTTTAAAGATGAGAATGTGTTCACTGCAACTTTGATTGTTCTCTGTAGTTCATATTCTTTAATAGCTTTCTGCAACTCTCAGAGATCCAGATACGGCATGAACTGCCGCAATCTCAATCGATCATATAAATTTCTAATGCAAAATCAAGTACATTTTTTTACTGTAAATTGATGCTTTCCTGTTCATAATGGTTTGGAATTCTCACAGTGGAACAAGTATAACCATGAAATATGTCCTGCTTCTGCTTCAGAAAACAGGTAATTTGGAGATGCTTATCACAATAATGGAGGGAATATGTTATCCAGTTCAAAATAATGCCTCTTCCCCTAGAGAAAATACTTACTGTAGTAGAAGTAGGGCTAGTTGGTAGAGTTCCTGGTTTATTCCATACCTAGAGTGCAAAGATAAATGAAACACATCATACGTGACATTGGCTGCAGATTTCTAGGAGATACGCAGGTTTACTCACTTGGGTGTATTTTTAATTAAAATAAGCTTTATTCTTTCTGTCAGCTATATTACATATATAGTATATGTCACAGTACAATACAAATTCGGTTGTAAGATCTCATACAGTATTATAATCTACTCTTCAAAATCCCCCAAAGTGAAAACTTATGCTAGGTAGTAGCAATTCCACTTCTAAAAATTGGTTGGATCCATTCAATTGAAAAGTGGGCAAGATTCTGCTGAGGAATAACTAGAACTAACTAACATAATTTGTACAATTTAAATGCTACAAAGATGCTGAGCCAGCTCTGAACCTGCTAATCCTAAATTTTTATCCAGAAGAGGTGTAGGCAACCTATGGGCCACGAGCCACATGCAGCCCTAGACAGCTAATAATGTGGCCCCACAAGATCATAAACTTTTAACATTATTATGTGTTATTTATATACCTTCACTATATTACACGTTTTAGCTGCAGCCCAAGAATAATTCCTGTTCACTCAACATGGCCCAGGCAATCCAAAAGGTTGGATACCCAAGATGTAGGTGTCAGATCTGGAAGCCATTTTTTACATTTGGGCCTAAAGGCTTCCAGGTCTGACAGTAGGAGCAACTGCCCTTATTCACAAATAAAAACTCAAGCTTTTGGGATGAAAAAGTGTCAGCAATGTTCTAAGCTTATATTTAGAGAGAACTGCGGTATCACATGCTCAGTGAGGAATTTTGTATCAATTTTACATACATTGCTAAGGTCTGGGGCTTGTGGACTAGAAGGGCTGACAGGAACAGAATCGCCTGCTGCTGAGGGCATGTACATTACAGGACCAGCTTGCGTTGGGCTAGAGACAGCCGATGTTGGCTGTAAATCTTCACTAAGTGGAGGTTCTATAGGAAACAGAACAAAACAAACCATATGATAAATACAGTTACAAAAATGGGTTCACAACAACTCTGTAAGAGCAAAGGGTAAACAGGCAATGCCCAATACTGATTCTAACGAGCTAATCTTCCACCTGCAGCAATCTACAAACCACTATAGAAAAAACAAAAAGGCATCACGAGACTAAGGGAGAGAATGTAATGTCTTCCTTTTTTTTTCTATACCAATAGTCTTAAAGAATAGCAGTTACATATTCATAGTAGCTGTAGCTACTATAGCAGCATAAAGTAGGCTTTATGCTGCCCTAGTTTATTATGCTTATAATTATTTATTCAATGTATATTCCACCTTTCTCCCTAAAGGGCCTTCAAGACAACTAACAATAAAATATAAATTTGTTAAATGAATCAGACTGGAAAGGTCTGGCTGAAATTCCTTTCATATTGCCGGAAAAGACCTAATGGTAACTTTAATATAAAAGCAGGTTCATACTGACATAAAAATGTAACACCCCCCAAACTATGTGTGTTTTCAAAAATTAAAAATGCTTTTATTTTTGACTGAAAAACAACTTTCAAAATGGACATAAAATGATCACAGAATTGTTTACCGGTTAGTAGACTGCTTATTTATTTTCGAGCTTAAAAATAGCTGGACTCTCAAAACATATGCCCTATCTATGAGTTCTTTCATGAGACATTGGCTTTGCATATATTATCCCATTGCTTGTTTGAAAAGGCCAACAACCTTTATCCTATTCTCAATGCAAAAGGTTGTCAGGAAGAGGCCTAATCTGAAAAATAATGGATACACAATATTTTGAAATTCTGGAATTTGGGGTGTACAATAAGTGAAGCACATTTAGTAGTAAAAAAAAAACACCACTCCGGTCTAGGATGGCAACCTCTTGAAGGCCTGTGCTTCTGTTCCACCTTTTTCTGTCTCAAGTGATTATCCTTGTTAAAAAGAGAAAATAGACCATATAAACAGACGACTGAATCATCTGGATGCTCTAGGCCAGTGGTTCTCAACCTTCCCAATGCCGTGACCCTTTAATACAGTTCCTCATGTTGTGGTGACCCCCAACCATAGAATTGGTGTCTCGGTTCCTAAGACCATTGAAAATATGTGCTTTCCGATGGTCTTAGGCAACCCTGTGAAAGGGTTGTTCGACCCACAGGTCCCAGCCCATAGGTTGAGAACCATTGCTCTAGGCATTTCTAAAAGCCATTGTAGATATGTTCATTGTTGAGAAGCAGTCAATGTCAAAAGCTTTGAAATTGTTTGCATTTTTTTTCTTCATCATGCCCTTGTTTCATAATTGAAGGAAGAGCCTGACAAACAATGCAGTAAAAAACTTGTTCCTTTTTATTCCCCAGAATTAAATCATACCAATAGCAAATTACAACTTCAAAATAAGTAGTATGCAGTATCATTCACAGTATCCTTAAATAGCCACTGGGTGTCACTTCTGCTTTGAGAACCAAGCGCAGAGCTATCAACCATCTGATGACTGAAGATCGCTTTCTAGAAAAACGTATATGCAGTTTGAAATAAAATTTGTTATATATTATTTTTAGGTTCCCCCCTCCCCCTTGTATGATTAATTACGGGGGAGGGAGGAAGTTTGGTTGCTTAGAATTGTACTTGCCTTGCAAGCAATGTTGTACTCTAAACAACACTCAGGACAACACTCAGTAGACAGATTATTGCTACATCAAGAGAAGACCACCTACGTTCTACATGTGCGAAGGCACAGAAGGGTCCCCTGGGACAGCTGCCAGACTGCTGCATATCATTACATTTTGTTGATTTGTAGATCTGGAAAAAACAAAAACGAAAAGAAAGTTGGGACAAGATGAAGCTGCTCAAACTCAGCTGCTTACAATGGATTTTAAAAAAGAGAAATGTATTCAGAAATACAATATAAACAGTTTGATGTTTCACTTGCGCTTTATACATAGACTGCATAAATCTGTGGAGATGGAGGCTATGCTGGGTCTTTGAGCAACCTGCCGGGATGGGCAGCATTCCAAAGAACAAAATAGGGAGAGCTAAAAAATATAATTTTAGTTTCGTATAATTTAATTAACTCAACCAGCTAGATATGGATAATATATGACTCCAATAATTTTTCCTGCCTGTCATTCCAAAAAAGAGAGCCAGTAGTGGTGTAATGGTCTAAGGTACCAGGCTAGAAACTGAGTGATTATGAGTTCTAGTCCACCCTTAGGTAAGAAAATAATTGAGTGATCATGGACCAGTCACTCTCCCTCAACTCTAAGAAGCTGGCAATGGCAAACCACTTCTAAACATCTTGCTAGGAAAATTGCAAGGATTTATCCCGGCTGTCTCCAAGAAACAAAGACTAACTTGAAGGCAAAAAAAAAAAAAAAAAAAAAAATCATTCTAAAAATAAAATTTGGAGGACTCCGGTTGACCAAGGGCTGCATATAATCCTGATAGTCCAACCCATGCTTGGACTAAATATCTATAGAATTGTACCTTAGGTCTTTAAAGAACTATTTCCAGTGATGCACACATATACATATGGGCAGAATTACAGCATAATGTATGCTTATTTACACAGAATCTCTAAGGGCTTATCCTTAAACATGCATACAGAACTGTAGTGTCAATTATCTTTGCAATTTATTCAAAGATTGTCCCATCAAATGGAGCTACCCAGGAACCCCATTTCAGTTTAGTCAAAGCATTTTCAGCAAGAGAAGTAATTCAGAAGAAAACTTTTCAATTACATGGAAATCAACCTAGATGTACTGCCCCAGCAATTGCTAGCCACACCTTCCTGGCACTTCCACATATGGCTTTGGCACAATTTCTACATGTCACTATAATCACATGCCATCTTCTTTCCGGGACAGTTGAGCTGATTGTTTTTTGATTCCTTATGAGACCTTTCACATCCTAAACTTCGTTTTAAATTGCTGGGATTTTGTGGCCTTTGGAAAGCTGTTTTCCCATCAATCAAACTTTGCTTCAATCTGCTTTGTCCTCCTTAACTTGGAACTGTGTAGTATATTTCAGAAGCACCCTTGCCAGGGAGCCCAATCTTAAATCTTTTTAGTGAGTTTCTAAGCAATTTTGCAATCTCTAAACAACCGAAAGACTTATAAACAGGATGCACTGAACTCGTATTTTATATATTATTAATCTATACATTATATTTCCAAACAAACAATAAAAAATGCATATGTAAAACATAACAAAATTAAAATCAAAACCCAGCTCATTTTAGAGGGCTCATTCCATAGCCTGGGAAGCACACACAAGAAAGCTTTTCGCTGACTATAAAGCCTCGATATCTTCATGAGGCTACAGAACAGGCTTCACCTCAGTCTCAGAGTCTAGCTTTCTCCTTAACCAAAGAGTTTCCTTATTAAGAGCACCTCTATCTTCTGGATTTAACTTCAGCTTGTTCTCTGCCATCCAGTCTATTATCACAATGAGCAAACATCAAAGAGTTTGGAATTAGAAGGCAGGGAGCAATTGAGCAGGTTGTCATCAACATATTTCTGCTCCACAGCTCTGAATGTGTTCCTTCTGAAGTTTCATGTAGCTTTAAACAGCACAGGAGGACAAGCTAAGCCCTAGGGGACACTATAGGTCCACATCCTAGAACAGTGATGGCTAACCTTTTTGTTGTTGCGTGCTGAAAGCGTGTATGTGCACACATGCACACACCCATAATGCAACACGCACCATGTCCCCCTGCACATGCGCATGCAACCCCTCCTGCACTCCCCCCATGCATATGCATGACCCCCTGCACCTCGTTTTGGGCCTAGCAGGCCTCCCTGCAGCTTCCTGGGACCAAAAACGGGCTCTGTGTGTGTGGGGGAGTGCCATATCCCCCCGCGCTCCCCCTCCCCCATGCACGCATGTGTGTCTCCGGTATGTGCCCTGCTCCCTACGCATGCATAGCAGAGACTTGAAAAGAAGACAAACCAATGTATTCTTTTAACTAGTTTCTGGTGTAAATCATCCTCCGAGACAATCAAAACAGTAATTAGCATGGGTAATGTATAGTTTATCATATCCTGTAAATTGTGCAATGTGTGCATTTATCTATGTAAATGACCAACAAGGAAGTCTTTACCTCTGGGTGAAACTGTTGCTCTGTACGGGTGTGACAGTACTGGCATGCATCTCCATTGTCACACTTACTAGGATCTCCCCATTCATCTCCATGTTTCACGCTAGGACATGGGGAGGATCTTTAGCAATAGGCAGAAAAAGAGTGAATTAGAAAGTCATATAATTTTTGAGCCAAACAGAAACTGTATCTACAATATTTATATAGATTAATTTCTGGCACTGAGTACCTTTACTGTTTGCTAGTATTCCTCAAAAAGTACAAACTGCATTTAATCAAACAATGCTAATACAAATCACTTCTATTTAATTCAAATTGTCCAAGAATGAGTAATTATAAATATGTAGTTGGGTTATAGCTGAGCCCTGAAATATTCTCCAAAATGGTGCTTAATGTTTAGAAAAGGAAACCTCATGGCAGCAGGAACATAAGCAAAGGAGATAAATAACTGCTAATAGGCATATGATTAAGAGATACAACGCTTTTTCTTGAAATACATGTCTCAGAAAGGTGCTATCTCAAAGTCTTCACTTTGAGGCCATAAGGTTTGATGTTCATTCCAGTTTTCATGAGGAAACAATACTCTGAACATCATAACAGAACAGTTGCATCTTAGTAAGTATTCCCTGATTAATTCTTAGAATTTAACTACAATGGGGCAATACACTGAGAACTATAACCCTCATAACAAAGAAAGCCACCTGCTCACATGCAAACTTGTTTTGCACAAGGATTATTTTCTTTTTTATCTTGACATAATATTAGAGTGCAGCAGGCTTAAAGCACATGTGCTTAATCCTTACTTATGGCAGCATCCTACACAGATGTAACCCTGATCCATGAATTAACTACTTAATGTGAAATGCAATCTTCCCACCATGATTGATGTATTTATTACACTGAGATTAGAGTAAAGTTACTAACCAAATAAAGAAAATGTAAATTCTTGGCCCTTTATAACCAGGCTTTGAAGTACCTGTATTTGTGTTTTCTAGGACTCCTTCTTCTATCTTTGCTATTATGATAATAAGGACAGGCATAACCTTGGCGACAGAGGCGTGGGGGCTTCTTACACTGTTCTGTTTTGTAGTTTCCCAAAACATAAGTTGTGTCTGTGAAGATAAGTATAATTAGTCAATTAAAATCCTAAGCATATTCACCCCTATACAAAGATGTTTTTTAAATTCAAGAATAATTGGATTCAGTACTGTGTAAAACTCCAAGGAACCTACCTTGCCATCTTGGCTCTTCACTGAGTATTTTTTCTATCATAGCATGGCTAGCAGCAACTGCAGACTGACATTCTATGCCACTTTCTGATGTAGTCTGACCATTCTGCAAAGCTTCCATGGCCTGAAGCTCCCTTAGGGAACATAGACAAATGAGTAATTATGCAGGTACAGATATTCAAAGAAAAACATCAGTCTATTGTCTTTTTGAAAAAAAAAAACATTTCTAATAATATTCAGATCCCTACTAAAAGCTGAGGTAAAAGGCAGCCTAGGGAAAAAAAACATCATCACCAAAATTGCACTGGAAAAGGGTGATTTGCAGAGCTTATAGCTCTTAACTGTTTCCCCTGATTTTATTCTCTCCCCTTGGGCATCTCCTCTCTCTCGGACCCCAGATGTCTGTTGGCTGCATCACAGAAGAAGCAGTTGGATGAAGAGAATGAAAAAGGGTTACACATTTCTCCTCCATGCACCTCTAACTGTATTCACAGAGGTTGGGTGGTAATTTGGCTTCATTCACACATCTGCCTCCACCTAGCGCCAAAATGGTGTGCTGTTTGTTGAGTCTATATTATTACCGTGGAGCCTCCATCTCAGTGCCAGCCTGTTGTTCTGAGGAAAAAGTGATGTTTTCCAATGGAAAACACAGTTCAATTTCCTATTCATGTCTTAGGGCTCTATAGCTCCATGGCCATTTTGAATTTTGGCTGGTAAGATAAAACGAAATAGGCCAAGCAATCAAAATTGTTTTTCTCTTTTAGGCTCAGGTAGGAAAATATTCCATGAAGTTGCTATTCCTACTAGTAACCTCTACTGCTTAGTTTTTCTCCTCTCCGGTATCCAAGAAAAACTGGTGACAGTCTGTCTCTTTCAGCTGATGTAAAGACTTGTTGGAAAGGGAAAAAAATCTAGAGAGAGAGGGTTCCTCTGCCCTCCATTCCCCTTTCCTGCAGTTGCTCTTACCTCCATTTTATATTCCTGGATTTCCATTTAGACAGCAAGTAAATATCACAGAAGTTATTCCCTACCAACCTAATATCATAAACTGGAGAACGTAGGTCATGTGGTCCATGAGCAAAAGCACAATGAAGGCCATTCTTGGTGCAATTTCCTTTTGAATCAGTCTCATGGATGCAAATTCCAGTTTTGTAGTAGCGCAAATGGTATCTCCGTTCTGTATCACCGGTAGTTCTATGCAGGAATGGACACCTACGAAGGAGGGAGAAAAAGAAAGAGCTCATAGAAACGTAAAATCTCAAACACGGTTTCCAGCCAAAAAAACCAGTCATCAGGTTTGAAAAATCCAGCATTTTTCCCTTCTGAAAATAATTCCATTTGTAAATTAAGGATTTATATAAGGATTCAACCCTCTAAGCAATTATTTTATGACAAATCTCACAAATTTTTCTAGAATTATTCCAAAACACAAAACTTTGAAACGCAGCCTTTACTTTCAGAGGAATATATACAAAAGTAGTGCAATCATAATAAACATTTTCTTCAAGTTTCCACTGCAGTTTTTCCACATTCTTGATACGCTCTTCTGCAAGATTTTAAAAGCTGAATTGATGAATTTACCTGTTAATACAGACTGGACGTTCTGTCAGATCAAGTAAAATGCAACCTTGTAACTTACTCATCTCCTTCAGGGCAGATCCCTGTGGTCTCATCGTATTTGGTGCAGTAAATGTCAGGGCTATAGTTAAAGGTGCCATCCCGACGGCGGATAGATCGGCGACGACGCTGGTTAACAAAGTGCCAGTGGAAGCATGTGTAGGGCCTGTGCTGAGTACATTTGTGCTGCACAAACAGGGGACACTGCTCTGTGCGGAATTCCTTCAGGTATCTGTAGAGAGAAAGAGACTGGACTGAGTTCTATCTCAACAGCTCAACTGAGCGCCACAACAGATTCATACCAAATCATTCTCCCTTCTTGTTTTAAGTTTGCATTCAAATATATTCATAAAAAAGCTGGTAGATGTTAATAAATTACGGTATTCATTCATTATTCAGCAATCAAGGCTTCTTCTCCAACCCCCATACTTGGTGTATTTCCATTTGCCTTTTACTTTCCACAAGCAAGCCAGTGAGTTGAACATTCAATTTAATTTCTTCATTCTTGAATCTTGTTTCAGTTGAGTTAGATTAGATTGTAATCCTTATGGCAGCTATGTGCTGTCAGATGGGTATCAGAGCAAAAGAATCAAGAGATAAAGAAAGGGTAGATAGTTTGTAGAAACTTTTTGCATTAATTCCTTACTAATAAATCTACAGTCTAAAGAAGTCGGGACTTGCACTATATGAGAAGAGTAAGGAAAGGCATCAAGTATTTCTATCAGTTGACTTTTTCACTCTCCTCAGGAGAGTGAGTATATTTTGCAGGAGCAGAAAAAAAGATGGCAGGTCTGGTACTAGAAAATTTATTTTGATACCAAGCCGCAAGGCAGCTAAAAGTCCTCCGAATCACCTATTACCTGAGCTTCTCAAAAGCGCTGTTGAAGAATCCAAATGTGAAGAATTTCTGTGATTCTGCACAGCTTACCAAGAGAAAATTTAGTCATGTCTCTTTGGGCTCTGACTGAGTTGAGAAACTGGAAGCAGTTGAGGCGTGGACAAAGCTTTTCAAACTTAGTCTCTGGGCAGATAGACAGAAGTTAACCCACGCTTGGATTCTCCAAGCAGCGCACAGGGGAATGGGGCAGCCTGAAAACTGCCTACCCTACCCTACCTCAAGAACATGAAATTCAGATTCAGAAGAAAGTGTTTTGATTTATTATATATTATATGGAAAGGTAGTTTATTATTATTTTTAATTACACGTTAATGCTACAAAAGGAAACATCTGTGCAATATGTTATTTGATACTGTTAACCTCTGATGCTTTCCAGACCTTTTCACTTATATTATTTAGTTTTGCTGGTCCAAATAAGGTAAATGCCCCTCCGCCTGATGATCCATCTGTTTTATGCCCTCACTGGGAATCCTACACATTTAGCAGAATACCCGTATTTTAGTCACAATTCTATACAATTTTGTTTTGATGTGAGCAAGCAAGTACACTTATAGTACCGGGATACATCTTTGTATTTGAATTTTCCTAGAAAACTGGGTATGTTATTTAAAAAACAAAGTGTAAAACAATTGAAGAGGCATTGCTTTAATATTTACTAACATAATATAAACCGAAGAATTTCAAAGCTTGAGTCCATCTGCACTATTTCGATTCAATAATTTTGGACTCTCAAGTACTTCTTATTACTACATAGTTTTTAAATGACTAGAATTAATTGCAAGCACTAAAAGATTACAGATAGCCCTCGACTTAGTCTATTCAGTTACTGACAGGTCAAAGTTCCAGCAGTACTAAAAAAGCAGATTTATGGCTATTCCTTGAAATTCCAGCCATTGCAGTCATGTGATTGCACACTCGGATGCCTGGCTCACAATTACACTGCAGTGAGGCACATCATGTGATTACCATTTGCAATCTTCCCTGGCTTCTCACAAGCAAAATCAATGGGGAAGTCAGCAGGGAAGGTTGTAAGTTGCCCTAGAAAGTTGCTCCCACTGCTTTTTCTCCTGAGGAGCCTGTTACAGAGTGCAAGTTCCCAGGAATCTGGTACTTCATAGCACCCCCATCTGTCCACACACCATAGTATAAGTGTGCTGCAGCACCACCTTGCCCTCCTGAGCACTTCACGGATGCACCTGAGGTCACCCCCAGCAGCTCTGCTGAGCCACCTGAGGCCTCTGCCAGTCCTCTGCCAGCTTCTGCTGACCTGCCCATAGTCTCTAGTGCCTGCCTGCAGCATTTCCACCTCTCCCATGGCACTTGCACCCTCCCACTGCTTTTTCCCGCTTAACAACCTGTACAATCTGGGGTTATCACAGCAACTGGGAGTGCCAGGATTGCTGTCATTAAGGATGCAATCACATGATATTGTGCTTTACGACTACATCACTCCCACTGCAACTATGGCAATCCCAGTCCCAACTGTTGTTGCAATTCAAGGACTATCTATATTGCTGGGTTTCAGTCACTTTAACCATCTTGAACGTTAAGAGCTATTTGCACTACTTGAACTTGCACATTTTTTAACAGCTGCGCAATTTTTCTTTTTTTCTCCCTTTTTCTTTTTCTCTCTTTTTTCTTTCTTTCGTATGGGATATGTATGTGATATGTATGTGATGTATATGTGATGCTTGTGCCCATTTTTATCCTTTATTGTCATTGTATTTTATAATTTTTAATTGACTCGTGGGGTTTGGATGAGTGAGTGATTGTGTATGCATGAGGGGACTGGGGGAGCAACTTGGTGCCTCCTCCACTGAGTACCATTGCAGAAGTGGTAGGGGGCCCAGGCCTATCTCCCACCCTAGAATGTTTGAAATAAATGGCCTGCCGGACAGAGCGGAGGCTACAGGGGGGGAAACAGGGTCTATGGGTACGGGAGTGGGCTGGAACATTCCGGTCACGACGGGGAGGGGCAGGTACGGCGGGAACTTCAGGGCTAGCCATTACCGGGGAAGGAGGGTTCGCTACGTCACAGAGATCCCTCCTTCCGGCCCTGCTAGTTCCACTCCAGGGCCAGATGGCGAGAACTGTCAGGGCCCTGGTCTCCGGCTGTTGTTGCTAAATGCCAGGTCTGTGGTTCACAAAGCTCCCCTCGTCCGGGACCTAATTTTAGACGAGGGGGCAGACCTGGCATGTATTACTGAAACCTGGCTGGGCCCGGAGGGAGGAGTCCCCCTCACTGAAATGTGCCCAGAAGGATTTCAGGTGCTTCATCAGCGGCGACCCTAGGGAAGGGGTGGGGGAGTGGCCGTCATTAGTTCCTCGTAGGATCCCTGCTCCAAAGCTTGTTGGGTATGAGTCCCTGCTGATGAAGTTGGACCTTGGATAAGGTGACCAGATTTTCAGATTGGTAAAGAGGGACACCTTCGACCGGGGCGGGAGGGGGGGGGGCTTGATTAAAATTTTTATACGGAGCAACAAAAATTTTCATATAACGCAAAAATAGTATTGTAATTTTTTTTATTTCAACATAACTACAATTTACAAATATAAATTGTAATTCTTGCCAAACATCAATATTTTGATCACGTGACCATGAGGATGCTGCAACGGTCGCTAAGTGTGAAAATGGTCACTAAGTGTGAAAAATGGTCATCAGTCACTTTTTTCAATGCCATTGTAACTTTGGTCACTATACCACCTTTCTTGCCACAGTTCTTAAGTGAATAACTGCTGTGTAACTTGCATGTGTGAGGATGACATACAGAACTTCTTGTACCTTTGCAAACTATTCTAACTGCTGAATCATACCCAAAAATTAGGTAATAGCAATACATTTTGATCCTATGTCCAGCAGGTTCTGATTGAGTAAAAAATACACACTCTTTCAAAACTACAATAAACACATCAATCTATAAATAAGATGTGAAACCATGTGGAGACAATATGTGTTTGTTAGCATATCAATCCCCTCCTCCTTAAATTAATACATGGATGTGGAATATAGTATGGTATAGATGTCACAAATCATGGTGGGGAAACTTTTTCTTATGGAATGCCACTGAAAAACAGGAAAGACAATAACAAAAGATATGTGATATAATAGATATGAGGCGATCCATGTAAGTGGATGAGTTTGCAACATTTGTATCTTTCTATAATTAATTACCCGTAAATACATTTTTAATTTAACACTGATTTAATTTCACTGGTTCTGGATTGATATAATTCCAAGCAACATACTTCTTGGCTTAAACCAAATGATAACTGCAATTGTGTTTAACAAAGCTTGGAGAACAGCTGATATAATTTTCTTTTCAAGAAGCAAGTTACTGTCCTTTCCCTTATTACGTAAAGATATGAGGTGGTTTGATTGGAATATTAAACTATGGAGGTGGTCTTTTTTGTACTATATTTCATCTTTTTGTACTATATTCTCCTTGTCCATGGCTATTATGATTAATACCATCACTACCATTTGTGCCGAGTATCTGAACAATATTTTCAAAATTAAATCACCCTGTGTTTCAGCAGTTTAGAAAAGGAGGAAGAAAAACTTGAAGCAGGGCCCAAAGAGTACTACCTCAATTTGAGGGAATACATTTTCCAGGAAAGAAGTCTATGTGCCAAATATTGCAAATTAAAAAAAGGTCATGTGACCATCTTCAAAGAAGTACTGAGTATGTATACTTTATTTTCATAAGAAATTAATTTACTTCTTTTTCAATCATAGGAGTGAGGGCTATGATAATCTCCCATTCCCAAAACAAGGTTTATAATGGCAAAGAAAAGAGCAAATGCCTCTTTTATATAATACTGTTGCCAGGAGAAATCAATCAAACAACTAAGCAACAAATTTTAACAAGTAAAAGTTTACTTGCCAAATAAGATATGTTCCAAGTGGATTGCCAATATCAACTGTTTCTAGCAGCAAGTTTTGTTTTCCAATGCAGGATGGCCAGTTCTGTCCCTTCCATTGTTTGGGAAAAGATTGCTTACTACCTACATTCAGATGTATTCTAAAATTATACCACAGCAAGTTAAAATGCCCATAAAATGACTGCAAGCTTTAAAGAATGTCTTGCTGTGTAGAATATCCTGGCATAATCTTAGCTATGGCAATATTTAAATTACATGAGTGTAAATAGATTACAAGTGGTCCTTAACTTACAATAGTTCATTTAGTGACTGTTCAAAGTTACAATGGCACTGAAAATGACTTATGACTATTTTTCACACTTATGACCTTTGTAGCATCCCCATGATTATGTGATCAAAATTCAGATGCTTGGCAACTGGTTCATACTTATGAGTGTTAGAAGTTGTTGTGGCTTGTATGTCTAATAAATGGCATTTACAATAACTGTAAAGTAGAATATCCAGTTTACTGATCTTATAAATCAACATTAATGTTTTAATGCAAGCGAAAGCCTAGGAATCTGAATCGGAAAGTGATTAAATGCAAAAATCCAAGGCTTTGAAACTTGGAAAGCACATGGCACAGAATGGTACCGAAACAAGCTGCAACTAGTTCACAGAATCACAACTGTGAGTGCATCCTTTAGTTAGAACAGAAGCACATAAAACCACTTGTATATTTTCAGACCAAAAAATGAAGATTGATCAGATTTTTTGCATCCTCAGTTCCATGTAATTTTCCTTCAGAAATCAGTACTGTTTTCTACCCTATTGTTACAAGTACATCCCCATTTAAATGAAACTGAAAAAGTTCCAGGACAGCAGAAATAATGTACAAGAAAATGGATTTTATTTATTAAAGGAAACCAGTTTACAATGTGAATCTCAAGTGAGAGCCATTTAAAAAAAAGAGAGTACAGCTGATACCTACAGATATTGAAATGGAGAGCAGCAAATTCCACTAATTTAGAATCATAATTAAAATAATCCATGGAGTACTATGAATTATATGCATATTCTATGTTCCATGTTCTATCTCACACACACACACACACATCCCGCCCTCCCAACTTCCAAGTAGAAAAAGAAATCTTACAGAATTATTCAAAAAATAATTTTAAAGAGAAAACACGTCTTCACCTCATCCGGAGATTCCTTCTCCCCCCCCCCCCCCGCTTCTCACCGCCTCGAGAAACAGAGCAAACATTCCAACCTCTCCCGAAGGCGGTGACATCACAAACCCACTCCGTTCCCTCGTGCCCGCTGTTCCTTCCAGGCAGACCCGCGCGCTTCACCAAGCAGCCGGGAAATATATCGCTCAGCTGATTCATCAGTCGCCCCGCGCACATCAAAACAAGCGTTTTGGGCAGGAAGGGAAGGCTTCTAGCGGCTCCCGGGCGGCGATCCCACTGCCATCCGCTCGCGGCAATCGAAACTTGGCAATCAAAACCATGAGATCTCCATTCAAAACACATGCACGCACACACACACACACCACACACACACACACAGCCAGCCAGCTCCTTGTTAAAGGAAATTCTTTGCATTCTTTGAAAGTATTCAGATGCAGTCAAACTGGATCCAATTTAAAAGTAAGAAGAAACTTCTCACAGGGACAACGATTAACCAGAGCAACAGCTTTTCTCCGGAAGTTGTGAGTGCTCCGATACTGGAAGTTTTAAAGAATAAACTGAACAGCCATTGATCAAAAATGGTATAGCGTTTCCTGCCTGAGCAGGGAGCGGAGGATTGGATTAGAAGACCTCCAAGGGCAAGACCCCTTCCAGCTCTGGTTATTCTATGTATGTTCCATATTCTATCTCTCTCTCACACACACACACACATCCCGCCCTCCCAACTTCCAAGTAGAAAAAGAAATCTTACAGAATTATTCAAAAAATAATTTTAAAGAGAAAACACATCTTCACCTCATCCGGAGATTCCTTCTCTCCCCCCCCCCCCCCGCTTCTCACCGCCTCGAGAAACAGAGCAAACCAAGCAGCCGGGAAATATATTGCTCAGCTGATTCGTCAGTCGCCCCGCGCTCATCAAAACAAGCGTGTTGGGCAGGAAGGGAAGGCTTCTGGCGGCTCCCGGGCGGCGATCCCACTGCCATCCGCTCGAGCCTCTTCTTTGGACGCCCAAAGCCTTCCAGCCCACTCAGGGCGAGTCAGCTGCGGTGCAGCCGGTGGTGGGCAGGAAGGTTTTCGGGCAGCTCCTGGGCGGCAGGTGTCTGGGCGGGAAGAGCCAGAGGGGGTGGCGGTGGCATTTTTGCTGCAGAGCAGAGGCGCAGCAGCACCAGCAGCCAGGCAGCCTCCATCGGGCAGATGGAGATTAGAAGCGGGGCGGCTGCTGGGGCTTTGGCTGCTCCTAGCTCCCGCGCCACTTGTTGGCTGCCCTTCGTTGCCCTTGCATTGCAGACAGCCGGGATGCAGGCATTTGCAGAGGATCTGGAACCTTTAAAAAAAACCGAGCAATCGGGCGGGATTTTTTTTTTTTTTTTAAAAAAGCCGGATACCTTGAATGCTCGCACGTGTGTGCAACGCAGCTAGGCGCGGGGAGCTCCGAGTCGTGCACGCTTGGGAGGACCCAGCCATGGAGGGGCAGCGGCAGCCACCATGGACGGGGAGGAGGAGGAGGTGGAGGAAGAAGAAGAGGTCAAGGAGGAAGAGGTGGCCGAGCCGAATCCTTTTGAGACAGGACGGGCACGACCTGGGAGACACAGGGAAACTCCGCAAAGGGGGAGAAGGAGAGGAGGGCCGTCTCCTCTCCCCAGCGCCTCCCGATTCCCACCGGTACCAATCCATAACATGATTACTCACCAGTGAGTAAGCGCAGCTGCAACCCCAAAAAATGAAATGAAATGGAGACTCGCGCAGGCGTGCTCAGCTAAGCAGAGTCCAGCCAATCAGTGAGCTGGTTGGGATGGAAAATTTTCAGCACGCGGCGTGCTGAAAATTTTCCATCCCAGCCAGCTCACTGATTGGCTGGAGTCCAGGCCAATCCAATCAGTGAGCGGCAGGCTGGGCTGGCTTAAATTTGTAGATAGGATAGAACGGAACGATGAGCCAGCCCAGCGAGCTAGCAGCTGATGGGCGGGGGAGGGCGGGTGGCGGCTGTTTTTCACCTCGCGCAGAGAACTTCCATGTGGCTTCTGCCGGGCGGCGGGAGCCGCGGAAGCGAGTGGAAGTTGTCTGCACGACTGAAACGGACTCTGCGGCAGGAGAGCCGCAGGGGAGGGCGGCGGGACGGGACCACGCCTCGCGGACTTGCGGCGTGGTCGTTGCGAAGCGCACAGCACAGGCGCCACCACGAAGCTCCGTGAGTCCGTGACCGAGTGGAAGTTCTCTGCGCGACCGGCAGCGGCTTTTTCACTCCCGCAGAGAACTTCCACTCGGTTCCAGAGCTTTGCCGCCCGTGCCAGCGCAGCACAGGGGCTGGCTGTGAACTCCGCAAAGGGGGAGAAGGAGGAGAGGAGGGCTGTCTCCTCCCCCCAGCACCTCCCGATTCCCACCGGTACCAAATCATAACATGAACATGATTTACTCACCAGTGAGTAAGCGCAGCTGCAACCCCAAAACAAAGACGAAATGAAATGGAGACTCGCGCAGGCGTGCTCAGCTAAGGAGTCCAGCCAATCAGTGAGCTGGTTGGGATGGAAAATTTTCAGCACGTGGCATGCTGAAAATTTTCCATCCCAGCCAGCTCACTGATTGGCTGGAGTCCAGGCCAATCCAATCAGTGAGCGGCAGGCTGGGCTGGCTTAAATTTGTAGGATAGAACGGAACGATGAGCCAGCCCAGCGAGCTAGCAGCTGATGGGCAGGAGCTGCGAGCGCCAAAAAAAGCTTGCTTTTTAAAGAAGCGTGCGGGACGCGGGAAAATGTATGAAAAGGCATGGCTGTCCCGCCAAATGCGGGACGTCTGGTCACCTTAACCTTGGAGTTCAAGTGCGTTTGTTGCTAACATACCTACCTCCCAACAGCGTTGTAACAGCCCTCCCCTCGCTCCTTGAGTCAGTAGCCGAGTTGGCAGTAGAGCTCCCCAGGCTTATGGTTCTGGGGGATTTCAACCTGCCTACACTTGGTGAACGCTCTGATGGAGCGCAGGAGTTCATGGCTTCCATGACAGCCATGGACTTGACCCAAGTAATTCGGGGTTCGACTCATTCAGCGGGTCACACACTTGACCTCGTATTCCTCTCGGAGCAGTGGAGACGTGATCTAGAGTTGAAGGGCATTAAGACCTTGCCCTTGTCATGGTCTGATCACTTCCTACTGAGGCTTGACTTTCGGAAACCAATCCCCCACTGTAGGGAGGAGGAACCAATTAGGTGGTTCCGCCCCAGGCGCCTGATGGACCCTATGGGATTTCAGACGGCGCTTGGAGAAATACTTGTCGCTCTCGTCCACAGTCCGGTAGAGTCCTTAGTCGCTGCTTGGAATACAGCGGCGGCGGGGGCTCTAAACCAGATTGCTCCTTTGCGACCTCTCCGAGGCAGCGGATCCAGGAGGGCCCCTTGGTTCACCGAGGAACTCCGGGAGATGAAGCGCCAAAAGAGATGCCTAGAGCGCCGCTGGAGGGCCAGTAAATCTGAGTCAGACCAAGCACTGATGAGAGCCTTTATCAGAGCCTATCTCGTGGCAATACGGGTGGCGAAATGTTCGCATTTTGCCGCCCTTATTGCATCCGCTGAATCGCGCCCAGCCGCCTTGTTTAGAATAACCCGCTCCCTCTTGAAAGGTAGAGCTGAGGAATTTGTTCAGTATTTAACGGATAAAGTCGCTCGGATTCGGACAGAGCTGGACTCCAATTGCACGGTACCAGCCAAGGTACCGGGGGAAGGTCTTGAGCATACTTTATGGATTGAGTTTCAACTTGCTTCTCCTGAGGAAGTGGACAAGGCCATGGGAGCGGTGAGTGCCTCCACTTGTATACTGGACCCGTGCCGCTCCTGGCTGGTCTTGACCAGCAGGGAGGTGACACGCGGCTGGATCCGGATGATAGTTAACACCTCTCTCCTGGAGGGAATTTTCCCGCTCCTCCTAAAGGATGCGGTGGTGAGACCCCTCCTGAAGAAACCATCTCTGGACCCAGCCATTTTGAGCAACTATCGTCCAGTCTCCAACCTGCCCTTTGTTGGGAAGGTTGTTGAGAAAGTGGTGGCCTCTCAACTCCGACGGTCCTTGGATGAAACCGATTATCTGGATTCCTTTCAGTCGGGTTTCAGTCCTGGTTACAACACGGAAACTGCTTTGGTCGCGCTGATCGATGATCTCTGGCGAGCCAGGGATAGGGGTCACCCCTCTATCCTTGTGCTCCTTGACCTCTCAGTGGCCTTCGATACCATCGACCATGGTATCCTTCTGCGACAGTTGTGAGAGGTGGGAGTGGGAGGCACTGTCCTTCGGTGGTTCTCCTCCTACCTCTCGGACAGGTCCCAGTCAGTGTTGGTTGGAGGGCAGAGGTCGACCCCAAGGCCCCTCAATTACAGGGTGCCGCAGGGTTCGGTCCTGTCCCCCCTCCTATTTAACATCTACATGAAGCCGCTGGGTGAGATTATACGCCGGCACGGGATTAAGTACCACCAATATGTGGACGATACGCAGTTGTACCTGTCCACCCCGTGCCAACTCACCGAAGCAGTAGAAGTGATGTGCCAGTGCCTGGAGGCTGTTAGGGTCTGGATGGGAGTAAACAAGTTGGCACTCAATCCAGACAAGACTGAGTGGCTACTGATGTTCCCTCCCAAAGATTGGCCAAGTATTTTGGTTTTGGTTTGGTTTTATTTGCATTTGTAGGCCGCCCTTTTCCCTGAGGGGACTCAGGGCGGCTCACAGAAAACCAGGGAAGGGGGAAATACAACATTGAGACAACAACACATAATAAAATAATGAACAACATGCATACAACATTCGGGCGGGGTAGGAATCCTTATCCCCAGGCCTGACGGGCGAGCCAGTTCTTCAAGGCTGTGCGGAAGGCTTGGACGGTGGAGAGGGTACGAATCTCTACGGGGAGCTCGTTCCAAAGGGTCGGGGCCACTGCTGAGAAGGCCCTCCTCCTTGTGGTTGCCAGCCGACACTGGCTGGCCGATGGGATGCGGAGGAGGCCTAATCTATGGGATCTTATAGGTCGTAGGGAGGTAATTGGCAGAAGGCGGTCTCTCAAGTATCCAGATCCACTGCCATGTAGGGCTTTATGGGTGATCAATAGCACCTTGAAGCGCATCCGGAGATCGACAGGTAGCCAGCGCAGCTCGCGGAGGATAGGTGTAATGCGGGTGAATCGGGGTGCACCCGCAATCACTCGCGCGGCTGCGTTCTGTACTAGCTGAAGTCGCCGGATGCTCCTCAAGGGCAGCCCCATGTAGAGCACGTTGCAGTATTCCAGCCTAGAGGTCACAAGGGCCCGAGTGACTGTTGTGAGGGCCTCCCGATTCAGGTAGGGTCGCAACTGGCGCACCAGGCGTACCTGGGCGAACGCCCCCCTGGTCACAGCCGCTATATGATGGTCGAATGACAGCTGTGGATCCAGGAGGACTCCCAAGTTGCGGACCCTCTCTGAGGGGTGTAAAATTTGACCCCCCAGCCTGAGTGTTGGATTATTGGCCAAATCTTTGGGAGGAAAACACAACAGCCACTCGGTCTTTTCTGGGTTGAGCACAAGCTTGTTAATCCTCATCCAGTATTCCATCTCTCAGGCTGGGGGGTGAAATTATATGCCCCTCAGAGAGGGTTTGCAATTTGGGAGTCTTCCTGGATCCCCAGCTGACTTTAGAACACCATCTGTCAGCTGTGACCAGGGGGACCTTTGCCCAGGTTCGCCTGGTGCACCAATTGCGACCCTACCTGGATTGGGAGGCCCTTCAGACAGTCACTCACACTCTTGTGACCTCAAGACTGGATTACTGTAACGCGCTCTACATGGGGCTGCCCTTGAAGAGTGTTCAAAGACTTCAGCTGGTCCAGAACGCAGCCGCGCGAGCGATTGTGGGTGCACCCAGGTACACCCACGTCACACCTATCCTCCGCGAGCTGCACTGGCTACCCATTAGTCTCCGAATCCGCTTAAAGGTGCTGGTCGTTTCCTATAAAGCCCTACATGGCATCGGACCTGGGTACCTGAGAGACCGCCTCCTGCCGATCACCTCCCATAGACTGATTAGATCTCACAGGTTAGGTCTTCTCCGGATTCCATCTGCCAGCCAATGTCGGCTGGCGACTCCCCGGGGGAGAGCCTTCTCTGTCGCAGCTCCAGCCCTTTGGAACGACCTCCCCGTGGAGATCCGGCCCCTTACTACCCTCCCGGCCTTCCGCAAAGCCGTTAAGTCCTGGCTGCTCCAGCAGGCCGGGAGGCTCTCAAAATATCCAGCCCCACGGAAACTGTGACTGTTGTGTATTTTAAAGTGTTGTTTTGTGTATTTATCCCCTTCCCTGAGTCCTTTGGGAGTGGGCGGCATACAAGACCAACAAACATCAATATCAAACATTGTCAAAAGTCAAGAGTTTTTTCAAATGTACAGAATTCTGTAAACAGTTTTGTCTGCTCAACACAAGAGGACACTTGTTTCGGAACATTTGGCTGCAGTCTAATATTCCACATTCACTATTAACCACCAGAATTAGAACATCTTTATTTGCAATGGTTTTTATCACTACTAATTACATGTTTTTTAAAAAGCATCTAAAAAATTGTTTGAACTAAAGTAGCGAAAGAAGCAAGCATATTGTAGTATTTACATCATGTAATAATTTATACTACCTTTACTGAAAATGCAAAAGAATTCTTACATCAGCAACCTATTCCCAAAGGATTAACAAATTTTATATAGGAACAGTCAATCAATAAAATTCAACAATGCAAATTAAGCTTGGAAATCATCATCATGATCCTGGTCTAAATTTAAAGCAAGAAATAATGTATGTGTAAATGTGGACATAACTAGAACATTGCAATGTGAACAGTACAAGATATGTTCATGGATGAGCAATTCATCCTACAGTAAATAAATTGGTAAGGCCCAATCCCCAACCAAATAAGACAACTTCCTTTAGACTCTTAATATGATTAAACATAATCAAATTATAAATCACAAAGCTAGTATGGCATTTCATATGATCAAATGACATAGCTCTACCAAAAGGGAACAGGAAAAAGGAAAATTATGTCAAAACTATATATCAGAAATCTAAACAAAATGTATACAGTATTTGCAAAAGTGTTCCATGTTTCTATATCCTAGCAGGCCTAAAGGGCTGCAGGATCAAAATGTTCCAATAACTTGCGCCTGAAAATGTATGAGCCCTAAAAATGGCATATTTAGTTGTCTCCCAGGTTCTTTACTTTGTCTCTGTCTATGTGAGATCAGCCGTGTTTGGGAATTAAGAATCTTCTATCATAGATTTCTCCTGTTCCCTTAAAAATGATTTGTTTCAGGAGACTCACGGCAGAAGTAAAGGAAAAAAAGTTCTCAGAACATAATGTTTTCCTTGCTGGTGCTCATATTTGGTCACAGATAAACTTTGTTCATTATTTATTCCATTATTTTATTAGGTAAATATTTCAGTTTGTTATTTCTGAAGATACATGGCTTTATTAATTCTTACATTTATATCTCTTATATTAACTCTGCTGCTTAATGTCTGGGTTTTCATATTGCACTAGACCATGGTTTGTTAAGCTAGCCGTAGCTGCCTGAATTGCAAATAAACTTAGAAAATAAAGAAGGAATGCATAACGTCTTGCTATCTGGGGACCACACTTAATTAACTTTTCTGAGGCAAAGCTGCAGTAAGATAATTATATAAAGAAAGCAGGACCGTGTTTTTGAATGAGCATAGAATCGGGATTATTACTTTTTGCCTGGAACTGGGATGGGGTAATTGTAAGGTGACCAGATTTTCAGATTGGTAAAGAGGGACACCTTTGACCGGGGGGAGCGGGGGGGCTTGATTAAAAATTTTATACGCAGGAACAAAAATTTTCATACAATGCAAAAATAGTATTGTAATATTTTTTTTATTTCAACATAACAATTTACAAATATAAATTGTAACTGTTGCCAAACATCAAAATTTTAATCACGTGACCATGAGGATGCTGCAACAGTCGCTAAGTGTGAAAATGGTCGCTAAGTGTGAAAAATGGTCATCAGTCACTTTTTTCAATGCCATTGTAACTTTCGTCACTATACCACCTTTCTTGCCACAGTTCTTAAGTGAATAATTGCAGCTGGTATTTTGTATTTTGGATAGAATCTTTTTTTAAATAGTCTAAGACAATTTAAAAAAAGAATCCACACAGAATAAATTGAAGTAAAACATTTCAAACTATTCCACACAGAATAAATTGAAGTAAACTATTTTTAAAAATTCTATGCACAATATATTTCAAAGTATTGTGCATAGAATTTTTAAAAATGGTTTCACTTCAATTTATTTTGGATAGAATCTTTTTTTAAATAGTCTAAGACAATTTAAAAAAAGAATCCACACAGAATAAAACTATTTTAAAAAATCCTATGCACCATAAATAAAATATTATTTTAAAATACATTAAAAAAATAAAAAAAAACCAGCTCACTTACCAGCAGGCACAAGTGAGCACTCCAAGTCAATCCAGAATGATGTAGATGTTAATACAAAGAACTGAGCAAATTAAAATGGTGAAATTAGTCAGGGAAATATTTTTCAAAGAAACTTTGCCACCATTTTTTCTACACGAGCCGACCTCCAACCTCCGTGCCCCTCCCCCCCGGAAAATCCAGGAAGGAACACTCACGACTTCTCTAGCCAAGTATTTCCTGCAGCTCTATGGTACTGGGTCATCTTTTCTTATAAAATGAGGTAAAAGGGGCACGGGGGGTGTCCGTTTTCTTGCTTTAACGTTTTAATATATTCAATGAAAATACTGAGACAGAGAGAGGGTTTAGACAGAGTGTCTTTTGTCTTGCCCCGGTTAGGATTTCTTAAGCAAATCCACTGGGCTTTCAACATGAAGCCAGAAAATCGGGACTTTTTTAAAACACCCGGGACATGGGACAAATTGTTATAAATCATGACTGTCCCGCCAAAATCGGGACGTCGGGTCACCTTAGGTCAGTGGTCCCCAACCTTTTTATCGCCGCGGACCAGTCAGCCTTTGATAATTTTACCGTGGCCCGCTGAGCGCGCGCAGGGGTGGGGGGACATTGTTCCCTCTCTTCCCTGGAGCCTTTGCGCACGGCCCAGGAGCTTTTGCGCACGGCCCAGGAGCCTTTGCGCTGCAGCGAACATCAGAAGCCCAAAGCAGCTTATATAGGTCTAATAAATATTGTGCCATTTTTTCCTGAAACAACAGTGAGATTGGTTCATCTGAGAGCAAATGACCAAAATTACCCAGTGGACTTTTAGGTAAGGGACACCATTGACCGGGGGGGGGGGGGGAGGATGTTTGATTTAAAAAAATTGTTTCACTTAACAAATGTGGCAAGAAAAATTGTAAAATGGGGCAAAACTCAATCAATTTCTCACTTAACAACATACATTTTGGGCTCAATTGTGGTCGTGCATTGAGGACTACCTGCACTTACCTTCAGTGTTACTTCATTCTACTGTAGCATTAAATTTCATATAGAACAAGCTTGTTCTTTCAGAATTGTGGAATTGTTATATAACTGTCTACCTTTAGAAAAGTTTCTCTTGAGTTAAACTCAGCTCCTATAATTTTATTGATGTGTCGTAATTTTCTTAGCAGTAGTATGAAAATTGTCATTGTTGCTTTTGGACAATTTTTAATATTTTACTATTAAATATACAGTACTGAGATTCCCAGGTGGGTTCCCCTCCAATTATTAGCCAGGTTCAACCCTGCTCATCTTTTTGAGAGCAGGCAAAAACAGCCAGGTTACATCCCTACAAATTGAAAGCTCTCTCTCTCTATCTCTCTCCCCTCCCTTCCTCTCTCTCTGTCACTCTGTGTGTATGTGTGTGTGTGTGTCTATCTCTCACTCACTTAATCACACACTCTGTGTGTGTCTGTCTCTCCCTCCCTCTCTATCACTCTATCCCTCTCCCCTCCCTTCCTCTCTCTGTCACTCTGTGTGTATATGTATGTGTGTGTGTCTATCTGTTTCTCACTCACTCACTCACTCACTCTGTGTGTGCATCTCTCTCTGTGTCTCTGTCTGTCTGTTTTTCTGTCTGTCTCTCCCTCCTTCCCAACCTGCAGATGGGCTCCGGACCAGTGGAGCCTCTTCCTTCTTTTTAACCAGGTGATCTTTATTAAGGCATAAAAATGAACCTTAATTAGAGGCTCAACAAAAGAAGCTGGAAAGAGATAATGAGATAATGGAGCCAAGAAGCTGAAACCTGGAACTGGAGAAAAACCTTTTCTATCCCCTTACCAGCCCATTCGGGAAGACGATCCCTCCCCCCGTGGATGGGTTCTAGACCAGCGGAGCCTCCCTGGACATCACAGCAGCAGCAGCCCCAAGTGTGCCGATCTCGGCGTTTTTCACATCGGGGCGTGCTGCAAGAGGGAGGGAGTGAAGACCTTTTCTAGCCGGCGCAAAGGATTTCCCCCAACTTGCTTTGCTGAGCAGGGGATTCAGTAGAAAGGAAAGCAACTTCAGAGCTACGGCTGGCGTTGGGCCGGCAAAGGCTTCCCACTGACCTCCCCCCCACCTCCGAGTTCCTGACAGATCGAATTATTTCAGCAACAGCTTCCCCCACCATGGCGCCCAGCCTCCCCCTCGTACGTCACCTCCGCTCCGTTCTCCAGCAAGCCTCATGGGGTTTTTTGCCTTTAGGAATAAGAATGTTTAAAAGGCTTTTTTTTTTTTAATTTGAAAAAAAGATGATGCAGGTTCTGAAAGAGTGAATCTCCGTCGCACTGCTATGCTTTTTCTTCCTCCAAATAATGGTCACTGCTTATTGTAGCGAGTCAGCCTCCTAACTTCAGTCCAGGCTCTGCAACTACCTTCTCTCCCCACCCCCCCAAAACCCACAGAAACAGGAGGGAATCGGTCATTATCATTAGCACTCTCTCCCACGCCTGGCCTCCCCTTCGGAGGTAAGGGGCGGGGAAGAGCAGATCTCCCGGGGACACAAATATTCCCCAAGTGCCACCACCCGCTTCTCGTAGCTCCCCCCACAAAAAACAGGAGAGGAGTGAAATAATGCTACGCTTTGGAAACGCGGATCTCCAATGCCAGGGCCATGCCAGGAGCTTCGGGGGTTCCCTCCAGGCCACCTGCACAGCCAGCAGCCGCATCCACAGGCTCCGTGGAGAAAGGCAGGCCATGGGAAAGGGGAGCAAGTGCGCTCCCTGGCTCCCCGCTCCAATCTCGCCCGCCCAGTTCCCAGACCCTCTCTTTGGAAAGAGTTCTCCAGCAGCCTCTGGCGAGGTGTTTTCCCCGCCCCACTCGGGCGCAAAGCAAATAAAGCAAATAAAATATAAAATGCTGGTTTACCTTTCTCTGCTGCTTCTCTCCCTGGCTGGAGCCAAGAGGAGATCCCTGTCCTAGTCTTCCTGCTGCCCTCGTGGCATGGGCAAAACAGACGGTACTTTGCCCCTTCTGTCTCCCCGTTGCTCAGAAAAGCAACTCCGGGAAGGTCCTTTGGTGGCGGCCCCCGGCCGCTGCAGCGATCATGGCCCCCGGCCGCTGCGCGGCCCGGTGCCAGGTACTCCGCGGACCGGGGGTTGGGGACCACTGCCTTAGGTAATTGCAAAGCTTCTACTACAATTCTTGTATACTTTTTACCTCAGAATAGAGGGAGCCATCATTTTTTTTTGCAACTGAAGAAGGAAAAGAGTTTTCAGGACCACAAAATAACAGCATTTCCTAACTGCTTCAGAATGTACTTTGGGACAGCAGTAAGCATAACAGTGGCTGGGTTTACCCATTAGTCTTAACCAAACAAACCAAACTTCATTATGGCTTAATGCAATATACCAGAAGATGCAAATCAAGACTGTGGTCCTGCCTTTGATTTGGAAATGCAATTTCTGCTTGTTTTGTCTCAACATTTTGAATACAGTATATTCATTTATTTTTAATTCAAGTAACTGCAGAAGTATCATTATAATTTGTTATAAGTCTGTGTGTATGTAAAACTGAAATTTATTTATAAATGGGGAGAATCTACATTACATTTCTCAATATACATCTAAGGCTTTTTACATACATATGCATCTTTTTAAGTCTCTCCAGAATATTTCATCAGTTTCTTTTTTGTGCAGCACACATAATTCTGTTCTATTTAACTGCCAAAGTGGAAAGAGTCAGCAAGAAGCAAAATACTTCATCTTCTAAGAAGTTAAATGATCTATTTTCCTTCGTTAGCTACAACATATGTCCTCTGAGTTTAATTTACTCTGATTATTTACAAGCTAAATAAGCAGAAATCTCCAATCCACGCTCTTGGATTTTATGCAGTTGTAAAGAGAAAATGTTGACAGTGGAGCTTACTCTACTTGGTTGAGAAAATCCTTTTCACTACTTAAAGAGCCCTACTGTCCTTGGCATCTAGCTAAACCATTTTTGTTTGTTTTGTCATTTCTGCAAAAATTAATCTTAGAAAAAAATAATACTAACATCCAAATAATTTCTTGACACAATACACCCTTGGAATTCAGAAGGCCTTTGGATGTTTCATGCATTGGAATTTCTGCTGTTATTTTGGTCTCAGTCACAGTCTTCAAGAAGCAAAAAATAGTTTGTTTGTCCCCCCCAAAAATAATGTATTGGCACTCCTTACTAGTGAGTGAGAGGTCTTAAAAAAGTCATTATTTTCTTTCAAAAACATACAGTCTGGTTTATTATCATATCAAGCAAAATAAACAGCAAACCCAACTTTGAGAATAAATGAAGTTGGTAAAAATGCCTGTTAGAACCTAATCAGCAATCGTTCTGAAACTGCAGTGAATTTAAACTCTGGCATTCTGCTTTTCTGACATTTTACACAACTTTTTCTTCTTAAACTGTAACTTGATCATGTAAGCATGGTATAAAATATTTATACTACATTTGCTCAGAATCAATTTAAGCAGTTTTTAAAAGCATCATGGTTACATAAACTGTAGCCTCTAATAGAAGGAGAAATGTTATTGTTGTTTTAATTTTCCCATCTTGCTAAATTAATCATAAACACTAAAAATTGCATAGCAATTTCAGGTCAATAACTGCTTTTTTAATCAGTCTCAGAGAGAAAACTTGAACTCAAGCCTTCTAAAGGTCCTAATAATCTACAGGAGGACTTGTACTTGACTGTTATCAAAATCTTTCTAGCAATTTGCTTTATGTAATAAGGAAATATGTAGGTTAGGGGGGAAAAGAATAAGTCTTCTGATACATGAAGACTGATGAAAACACAAACAAGGTAGGAAAAAGCCTAGATAGTTGCTGAAGGACAGCTTGAGATATTTGCTTTCAGCAAGGCCCAAAATATTTTGTATTTCGTAGAATATGGTAATAATGAGAAAAAGAAGCAAAGTCACTTTTTATGTGACCAACTTCAAATAATATATAGTAATTAGAAGTATTCCTTTACAAGGTGAACATTACTCGGAAATATGACACTAGTGAAATACAACCTTAACAAGAGGATCATTAACATGCATTTTTATAACAGTAACCAAAGGCCATCTCTATTCTCCACAAAACATAAATACTGACTAAAATCCAAGACTAGGAAGCTAAAATTCCAAATGTTAATTGCTTCTGAACCAATCTTAGTCTTATAAAATTAAAATTAAAATTAGAAGGCTGAAAAAATCTACCCTTAACAGCTCTTTCATTAAAAAACATGATTCTAAGTTTTTAATGTGCAAATAACCACAACAATCTAATTTACTCTATGTTTGAAATTCCTGTCATAGTTAAGTGGAAATGTCAATATTAGCCCATTCTTCTGAAGCCTGGCTTACTACTGTTAATAAGCAGAATCAACATATTGGCCAAATTCCATTCATCAATACATTTCATTCAGCTTTAACACCAGTATTCCACCAGTAATAGTGGAAAGTCACTATAGTATAATAGGTACAGAGCTGAATTAGAACTAGTGAGATCCAGACTCAAATCCACCTTTAAGTAAGGGAAATTCACTATGTGGTTTTTAGATCAGCCAGCCTCAGCCCAGTACTGCAGAAGCTCGCTTTTGTGAAGATAAATGGAGATTCCCCTGTAAGCTGTTTTAAGATCTTGAATAAAAGGTAAAATGTAAAAACATTAGTGCCTTTGAGAGCCTAGACTCTTATGATTGCCTGAATGAGTATCTACAGTTTTCTTGCAAAATTTGCAGAAGTGATTTGCCATTGCCTTCTACTTAGGGCTGAAAAAGAATTACTGGCTCAAGGTCATCCAGTTGACTTTGTGCCCAATCCAAGACAAAACTCACCGTTCCACAGTTTGTACACTAACCAGAATATCAAACTGGCTCTCCAAAAATAAAAATGTAATGTACTAACTTATGCTTTCCCCAATATATCACACCATTCACATGATAGCAAATAAAATGTCTACAATGAACATGGACTGATGGACAATGGAAGCATCTGGAAGATTCCCATTCTCAACTAAGTAACTGAATGCTAATTCTTCCACCTCCCTTTTGTATTAAAAGTTCAACGCTAACCCCAACCCTAGCACTGATTGTAATTATACAATGCAATTATTTTATTCCCAAGAAAAGGCAAATTACAGCAAACTTTTTAAACAGCTATCTCAACCATTTAAAGCTTCACACTGTAATTTTGTGGCAACCAGAACCCAGGAATGAATAGGTAAGACAAAAGTTGAAATAATATAAATACTCCATTCTAGATAACTAGATAAAGAGAACCCAATTAAATATGAGTCAAAAACATTATACTTGTTCATTTATTGGTTGCAAGAAAATGGTCCAAAGTTATGTATCTCTGTGTGCGCAAAAGTATGTAAATTCAAAGCTTATCAGTTCATTTGAAGGGGAAATTAGAGTCAGGGGCTTCAATCGATGAGATTATAATCAGGTATGTGGAAGGTCCTGCCTTATTTAAAAAACAAAAGTCTGGATATTTATGACCAAAGTCTGATCTTCACAATACAGCTATGTGGAAGATTGTGGTAGTTTGTACAATGGGAGGTTTCGGAGGATCCCTGAAAGATAGTTGTCCTAAAAATGGACTACACTTATATTAATTCAGAAAATTTGAAAAACTAAAGTACAATTGCAGTTTTTCTTTGGGAACTCACAGACTAGAACTAGAAGTCATGAAATGTTGTTTTTAAATATGACAACTGCACCACATTATACACTCAAAATGGAAAAGTTTAACACTACCCACAAGGGAGGAATGGTTGGTAAAAATTATGGAACTTGCAGAGATGGCTAAATTAACTTCTTAATTAGAGAAATGTTTGCATTTAGCGCTGAGTGGAAACCCCTTATACATTTTTCCATGAAATATAAAAAAATGCATTTATGAATTATAGTTTTGATGTTTAGAAAAAATGTGTAATAGAAAAAAGTGAGGCTTTTTTGTAATAATAGAATAAGAGCTAACTTTGTAATCATACATCCATTTATTGCAAAGGAAATGAGAAGCTTCTTTTATTTCTTTTTATCATTTCTTTCTGCACCACTGTCTTTTCTTCTCTTTCTTAGTTCTCTTTTTGCTATATTTGGGTTAGTTTTTATGTTCTCTTTAAAACTTTTAATAAAATTTATAGGAAAGACAATTGTTGATGCTCGTCAGGCTGGTCAAGATTACATAACTATTTCCAAAGATTTTGAACCACATCAATCCAATGTCAAGCAAATCCAATGTCAAGCACCATTATTACCCTCCCCAGGATTGGTCAACCAACCAAAATCACATCAAGAGCAAAATGCTGAAAAAGGACTGCATACGTGCGTGTGTGGATAAGTGCCAAAAAGGGACCATTCTGCGCACACACACGCTCGTTGGGGCCACAACCAGGGAGAGGAGCTTCCCAGGGGGCATGCGCACAACAGAAAACAAACTTTCAGGTTCTTTTTTAAAAATATATACATCTAAAGCTTTATTTCAAAAGCATTTCAATACATATCTTTATTTACCAATTTAAGAAATATACTTCATCAATGTTTCCTTGATATATCATCATAAGAACAATTATTATAATATTTAGTATGTAACATTTCAGTTTAGGGTGGCAAGTAAGGTGATATATTTACATACATCTAATTTTAGAAGTTGAAAAGAATCTTTTCAATCTACTACTGGTAGATAGCTTGAATAAATGCAGATACACTATGAAGTTGATGTGAAAATTAGAACTACTAATATAACATCTTAGAAAAATGTTTGGTAAAACCACATTTGAACTACTGCAGTCAGTTTTGTATACTACTACTTGATATTGAAGAGATCAAAAAGATGCAAAAATGAATATCAAAATAATCAAAGGGCACTTATATTACAAAAGGTTACAACACTGAGGGATGCTTTAAAAGAAAAGTGATTATGCAGTTAAATATAATTATATATGCAATTTTTTTCTCTTTCTTATACTAGAATCTGGTGCACACACTGAAATAGAATAGACGTTTTATATCCCAATAAAGGAAGCACTGCGTCACTCTCCATCAGCTATTGAATTTTGTACAAGACAGAATGGCTTTAAAGATCATAAGATAAAATTGTGGAAGACTATTAATGGTTTAGCAGCTATGATTCATAATAGGTATATATTAATTTCAGATTTGAAGATAGTACAGTATATATCTCCCTGTTCGTGGACATGTGAAAAATGCTTTTGTGCTCATACCCATAAGTTTCTAATTGGTCTGCAAATATCTCATTGATTATAGCTGAAAACAGCTGAAAATGATCACTACAGTTTGCCCAAAATTCACATTATTATGTATTTAGAGCAGTGGTTCTCAACCTTTTCTTCAACCTACCCCCCCTTAAATACCTTTTGTGGCCTGAACTATGGCCATGGACTCCCAAGACTTAACTCAAGATTTAAATCATAACATTTCTTCAACCCTTCGCAGACTCCTTGTGATGACATCCCCCCCCAGGGGTCTGCGGACCACAGGTTGAAAATCATTGATTTAAACTACTGGGATTTGATTTTATCCAATACTCAATGAATTTCACAACAGTGACTTAAACAGCTGTAAACTATTTATAATAAACATTCAGCTTAACTGGGGTCTTGATTCTTTAACAATCACTAAGCAGGTGTGCTATTAATGACTCTTCTGAGAAGCACATTTCAACTAGCTCACCATCAAAAAAACCATGCCCCTCCCTTACTGAATGTCTGACCCTTTTGCAATTCTGGGACAGAATTCCATTTAATTAATAAATATACACATAAATAAAAGTAGGCATTATTCATCTGCTTAGCCAGGAAGCTGTTATTGTTTTAAAATAAATTCTTAAAATATAACATTATCAACTGATATTCATTTTTTAAGTAATCTGACATTACAATCATCCGGTCCTAATTTCAAGTTAATATTGAAACATTTCTGTTAACATTTCACCTGCATTTACTTTTTTATTGGCATAGGAACAAAAGAGAGAAAAATACTCCTATGATTATTTCAAGTAATATCAAATGGTATTCTGGACATTAGCTATCTCCAGAAAAATAGAAGAATTTGCTTTGATCATAATATAACACTACAAGATTGGTATTAAAAAATTATATGACAGAGGCATGCAACAGCTTTACAATGGAATACCTGTATCTCCCACAGCAAAAAGACATTTGAAAATTGATGTTTTAAGCAGCCTTCTCTTACCTCTACCACCGCTTCACTCACAGCTTTCAGTGGTTGCTCTTCAAAAAACAAAAGCAAAGACAAATCAGGATCCTGACAAATAGACTTCCTGTGGTGTCCCTCATTTGGCCATTGTTTCAGAATTTTTTATCTCCTCCCTACTTTGTTGGTTCAGATATCAAGAGAAAAAAAATTTAGGAAACTGAAATACCTAGTAGTAACTAACTGAAGGGAAGAGTTGGTATTTAATAAAAACTCAATAATACAAAGCTCAATGCTACTTCAGTAACAGAAGTGTAACATTTTTCTTTCAAGCACCTCAGAATATTTGCCCTATAAACACATGATTGAAATGATGTATTTCTTGTCCTGGGGTGAATAAAAAAGGCAGATGGCATGTCTTCATTTATGTATCTAATAACTTAATCTTGTATTTGATTATTTAAAATTATCATTTTAACATTTAAAGTTTTAAAAAATGGATAATCTTCAGTTACTCATTAGAATGTGGCCAGTAATTATGTATTTAGAAACAACTAAGTATAAGATATATGGAATAATTTTATCAATTTAGGAGAGAAGAAAAATATATAAAAATATGGTAATGAAAAAACGTATTTTAATTTAATTTAATTTCCAGAACAATTTTTATCTGATCTTTCAGGTATCTATGTACCTTTCAAGGAAGAGTCACAAAAAAATCCAATTTAAAAATAGAAATAAAGATCTCAGAATAAGTATTTTCAAAACCTATTTTCAGTACAGGTCATAATGCAGAGCTTCAAAACAATAATGAGGAACAACTCACAGATACAATACTGAAACCATATGTTTATGACTTGAAATAAAAGTTTATTTAAAGTTAGTGTTCTTTGTAGAGCAAGTTTCTGTCCATTCATGCAAAATATGTTCAGGTTCCGCCTTCAGGATCAGCAATTTTTAAGTGGCAATTACTCTCAGAGGATAGCACGAGTAATAAAAATAAAACTGTTTCAAAATCTGAAATTTCACTGTCAAAGCAGCAGGAGGACACATAAAATTCTAAAGCTGTTCAAAGTCATTGGGAGGCATATAAATTTATATACTACTAAATGGGTGAAATGATGAATCCTGGAGCAAAACATTTTGAACTATGATATATCAAATGGGTTAACCCAGACAATGCATTCAAAATCGGAAGTCTTGACTCTTGTGCAATTGAAATTTGGCAAATTTTATAAAACATTTTATAACATAAATATGATCACAGACCAGTTTATCACATAGATAAGCTAGCCTTCGACTTAGAACTATTCATTTACTGACCGCTCAAAGTTACACCAGCACTGAAAAAAGTGATTTGACTATTTTTCACTCTTACGACCATGGCAGCATCCCCATGTGATCAAAATTCGGGCACTTGGCAACTGGCATATATTTATGACAGTTGCACTGTCCTGGGGTCATGTGATCATTACTTATAACCTTCCCAGCCAGTGTCCAACAAGCAGTCAATGGGGAAATTGAATTGACTGCATGATTTATTTGACATCTGCAGTGATTCAATTAACAACTGTGACAAAAAAGGTCGCAAAATGAGGCACAACTCATTTAACAACTGCCTCGCTTAGCAACATAAATGTTGGGCTCAACTGTAGTCATATGTCAAGGACTACCTGTAATACAAAATGAAATAAAATATTTCCTGAGCTGATGTTAGACTGTTGAATATAAGTTATTTTCAAGACAGATCAGTGGTGGATTATGATCGGTACGCCCCGGTACAGGCATACTGGTGGCTGCCGGGAGAACTAGGTATCGTTCCGGGATGGTGCTCCGGAGGGCCCACCTGCCTGCCCATGCTGCTTACCGGTATTTGAAGTTTTTGGGACTTCCGCGCAGGCGCACAGAACACACGGTACCTGCGCAGCGCTCTGCCGAGCAGGTGGAACATCACAGAGCATCACGGGTGGTAAGTACACATGCACACACTGCGTGCATGTGCACATGTTCATGTGGTGGGTGCCCAGCCCCGTTACACTATACTGGTTGCAACGGGATCCGGAACCCACCACAGAGGCAGAAACATCTGAATGTATCCCAACTTTTCAAGGCAGATACATCTCTGAATGTATCCCAACCAGTAATTGAGAAGCTCTGTCATTATTGAAACCTGCCATCCTGGACCCAACATTTGGGAAGCCAGGCTCTGTCTGTCACAAGCCAAAACAAAGGGTGAGTGATAGAGGAGTAACACCTCCTTAAAAACCTTGGTCCAGCTGGCCCAGCTGGTAGCACCTCGTAAAGGCCCCTTTCCAGGGTTACAGGAGAAGATGGTCAATGGTTTTGAAGGCGGAAGAGGGTTTTATGCCCCAACAGCAGATAAAGCTGCAGAACCATCTTCTAGGAGAAGGGAAACTCTGATTACAAACCTCCACTGCCTTGTGGCTATATTCACTACTGGAAAAGGCTTCAGGAGTCAACATCGAGGCAAAATCCGGAGCCGAGGTCCTGGAAGCAGTTTGTGACTGTGTACAACCACATTCTGTTAACTGCTGCGACACAGCTAGAACTAATCATATTGGCTCTGCCATTCCATTGGACTATTTCAGCGACGTGGAGAGGGGGGATCTGCTGCTTGGGTAACAGTCCTCCATATTAATCTATGGTTTATGGTTTTATGGTTTTATTATTTATAGGCCGCCCTTTTCCCTGAGGGGACTCAGGGCGGCTTACAATATATAGGGAGGGGAGTACAAGACAGTAAGACATAAAACAATACATAGTAAAAATAGTACACAACGTTCATCATTCGGGTGGGGACGGATTACGATCTTTATCCCCAGGCCTGACGGGATAGCCAGGTCTTGAGGGCTGTGCGGAAGGTCTGGATGGTGGTGAGGGTACGAATCTCCACGGGGAGATCGTTCCAAAGGGTCGGAGCTACTACTGAAAAGGCTCTCCTCCGTGTAGTTGCCAGTCGACACTGACTGGCGGATGGAACTCGGAGGAGGCCTAATCTGTGCGATCTAATAGGTCGCAAGGAGGTAATTGGCAGGAGGCGGTCTCTCAAGTACCCAGATCCACTACCATGAAGGGCTTTATGGGTGGTAAGTAGCACCTTGAAGCGCACCCGGAGATCAACAGGTAGCCAGCGCAGCTCGCGGAGGATAGGTGTTATGTGGGCGAACCGAGGTGCACCCACGATCACTCGGGCGGCCACATTCTGGACTAGCTGAAGTCGCCGGGTGCTCTTCAAGGGCAGCCCCATGTAGAGCACGTTGCAGTATTCCAGCCTAGAGGTCACAAGGGCCCGAGTGACTGTTGTGAGAGCCTCCCGGTTCAGGTAGGGTCGCAACTGGCGCACCAGGCGAACCTGGGCAAATGCCCCCCTGGTCACAGCCATCAGATGGTGGTCGAAGGTCAGCTGTGGGTCCAGGAGGACTCCCAAGTTGCGAACCCTGTCTGAGGGGTATAAAGTTTGGCCCCCCAGCCTGAGTGATGGAGCACTAGCCAAATCTACCCAGGCCTCGTGCTCTGGAGAGGACACTCCAGCTTTGACCTCTTTCCAGAGCATGATACCATATTTGTTTGAGATTGAAGGATGCCAATGCAATGTTATTATTGAAGACACTGAGGAATCAGATAAAGGAACATATCTGTAACAATGACCCAACAGGGTATGGATTTTCTACAGAGCGGTCACCAACCAGTGGTCCATGGATCATTGGTCATTTGTGAGAAAATTTTGGTGGTCCGCAGGAAAATTATTTGCATTTTTTTATTACATTAAGTACTGTTTATCTTTTTTTAAAAATCATATTGGTGGTCCACGGGATTTAAAATTATGAATTTAGTGGTCCCTGAAGTCCGAAAGGTTGCCAACCCCTTGGTCTAGTATACTACAAAAACTAAAACTGTCATTTTGGTAACCTTTAGCTGGGAGAAACAGTACCTCATAGGCCAACAAATTTTGAACCAGGATACCTCAAATAGGCTAACTTCTACAGTGCATTCAAAATTTGGAACTCATCAATTTTATAAAACATTTTAACACATAAAACTTATGAAAGAAATTTATTTTCAAGACAGATACATACATGGATGTATCCCAGTTTTTTCCAGTGAAGGTAGTACATTAGAAACTGCTATTGTGCCTTCACCAATAACAGAACTTCAATGTATTGCTTCTGATAAAGAAATAACTTTGAAAGAATGATCCAAGTATGAACAACAACAAAAACAGAACAATAAAAGAAGCAGCCTGAAGAAAATATGGTAATTCATGACAGAAAAAACATTCAGTTTATGCTAGAAAATCTCCTGGAAATTTAGCACATTAATTGTATTTAATTAAAATGTTTTAGTGCAAATTGTTTTGGGAAAACCCCACATCAGTGGCTGATAGTTTATACGTTTCCCCTCCTTAATGAGGACCCGGATTGTTGTTGGGGGCAATATGCTGACTATGTAAACAGCTTATAGAGGGCTGAAAGCCCTATGAAGCGGTATATAAGTCTAACTGCTATTGCTATTGCTAATACAGTAGTAGCAATAGTAATATTGCAACTGGGAACAGAAAAAATGTTTTGAGTCCCTGGTCTGCTAATTACTAGAAAAACTGCTGTAATAAAAAAGAGCAGGCAATAATGCAACTCTATCCAAAAACTAGAAATGAACATATTAAATATACAATAGAACATGTGCTAAAATAAGGGAGATGGGCTGTTCAGAAATGAGAAAAATAAATAATAATAAAACAAAAAATATATTTTATCTGTATGAATTGCATGTTCTTCTCACAGAATTCCATTAAGTTATGCATCTTAATGTTATTCTAAAGCTAGATAGTTAAGTAAATAACTCACATTTGAATTGCAATTAAAAAATACATTGTTTTCACTCTCATTGACACAACCTCTTTGGGTAGTTCTGAAACACAAAATCCACCGCTGTTTAATGATAACACTAGCATCCAAGTCAGATTCAAGGTCTTCTCAGTTGCAACATGTTTGTAATGGCCTGAACCATCAGAAAGAGTGAATGGAGGAAAATCAATGCCTTAGAACAGTGGTACTGAAGAGAGTTTTTGAGACTGCTTTGGACAACAAAAAGAAATCATTAAATGAAGTAAAACCAGACTGCTCGAAGGACTAGTAATGAAGCTAAAGCTTAACCATTTTGGACGCAAAATGCAGAAGCAAGAGTTACTGGAAAAGAATCTGACATTTTGAAAAATTGAAACCAATAAAAAACAAGGCTAGCGGAATATATGATCGCTGAATCGTTGATGTCATTACACACATTTACAAGAACTCAAAGCAGCAGTTACTGACAGATAATTCTAGTGAAGTGCTATCATGAAGAACAAGCAGCGAGTAAACAAAAGCCTCAACTTAATTCATTATATGCCCTCAGTCTAAATTGAAACATTACTTTCCTCTACAATGTAAGGCAGGCATATATATGAACACAGAACTATTTTATATGTAAGATAAATTAAATTGCACTTGCCTTATTGACAGAGAAGTAATTTTTGCAGACAGCACATAATTTTTTTTAGTTCTGCATTCACAAAGATGAACCTATCAGTTTCACAGTGTTTAATGAAGAGAGACGTTTCATGGCAAGTTGATGCTCAGCAGATTTCTTCTAAGAAAAAAAAAAACCTTGCTGGCAAACACTATGGGAACTGCTTTTCTAACTGAGTTAACTATAAGGTACCTGTACACCACTGGCAAAATACCCTAGGAGAACATAATCTTTTATCAACCTAATAGAGGACTTGCTTCCCAGCACTGCCAAACTTAATACATGATAAAAAGTCTCTCTATCCTTTTATATTTATGTTTCAGGTAAATAAACATTTTGATGCAATTTCACTTATTTCAAAATCTCTACTTAGATTGGTGGGGATTTGCTCAAAATACTATGTAAAATCCTTTCTTCTTTTTCTGGCTTATGTGACTTTAAATGATCTTAGAGAGAAAAAAGGGCCAAGCCTTAATAGTACTGTATATTATTTAAAGCCAGAAAGGCTTTCGCTGATGCATGGAGCTGTGAGTTCCCTTACTCTTCTTGCTGAAGTGACCACCAAGCAAGCAAGTTACTATTTTAACAGGAGCTTCTTTTTAAAGGCAGTCAAAAGGAAGCTACAGATAGTTCTCACTTAATTACCATACATTCAGCAACTGTTTGAAGTTGATCAGCCCTCAAAGTTATGGCCATTGTAGCACATACACCCTGGTTATGTGATCAAAATATAGGCACCTGCCAGTTAGCCTGCATTTATGACCACAGTATGCACTTCAGCTCCTTACCCCCATCTCTCCACTACCTACCACTGCTTCCCCAGCTAACCTTTACTGTCATTTCTTCCTGCCACTGGCCCAAGATAAAGAATTGGGTGAGGGCACAGCCTCAGGATACAAGCCCTGATCATGGCAGAGTGGTGGAGCTCATTGCCCATTGAGACCTCACTGGGCAGTCAGGGAGAAGGCAGCAGGCTGGAGCCAACGGGGTTGGCAGGGTAGCAGTGCCAGGCTGGAAAAGATTACAAAACTATTTCCAAAGAATTTGAATTCTACTATCAGTTAGATCAGGGGTCAGGAACCTGCGGCTCTGGAGCCACATGTGGCTCTTTCATCCCTCTGCTGCGGTTCCCTGTCACCAATTGGCGCCACAATTAATAGCAATAGCAGTTTGACTTATATACCGCTTTATAGGGCTTTCAGACCTCTCTAAGCGGTTTACAGAGTCAGCATATTGCCCCCAACAATCCAAGTCCTCATTTTACCCACCTTGGAAGGATGGAAGGCTGAGTCAACCCTGAGCCGGTGAGGTTTGAACAGCCGAACTGCAGACAGCTGAAGTAGCCTGCAGTGCTGCATTTAACCACTGCGCTATTAATAGGGCTTTCAGTTAGGACAGTAGAGGAAAAAGGATGCAGCGCTAGGAAGAGACTCTATGGTGGGGGAACCAGACTTCCGGTCAGCAGAGGAAAAAGGGTGCCATGCTAGGAGTCTCTATGATGGGGGAACTGGACTTCTGGTCGGCTCCAGAATTGAACGGAGGGGATTCCATTTAGGACCTTTGTGGCTCTTTGGATGTTTAGGGTTGCTGATTCCTAAGTTAGATCATGTACAAATGGAAATAACTCAACACCATTGGTACTCTTTTCAGAATGGTTGACCAACCAAAATCACACAAACAGCCTGGCATGTAATACTCCTGGGAGTTTCAAGAATCCCAGTGTAACATCTAGGAACCAAAAGCCTCCCTTGTATTAACAAATGTCAGCATTTATGAGACAATCATCAGGGGAACCCTGTATAATAATGCTCCATGTGGCATGATTGCAAGGAGAAAGACATTACAGGTAGTCTTCAACATAACCATTTATTTAATGAACATTCTAAGTTACTTACAATTGGTCCTCATGCTTACGACCATTGCAGCATCCCCATGGTCATATGATTCAAATTCAGGCACTTGGCAAGAATCATGTTTTTGCTATTTGTAAACTTCTCAGCCAGTTTCTGATAAGCAAAGTCAGTGGTGGTAGCTGGATTCACATAATGACTGCATGATTCACTTCCTAACTGCAATGATTCACTTAACGATGGCAAAATAAAGGTCATAAAATAGGATGCAACTCAATTAACAATTGTCTTGAGTAGCAATTGAAGTTCTGATCCCAATTGTGTCATGAGAGGGGAGCTACTATGTATGCAAAGTACATACATAGTACAGAGAGGGCAGTGCCTCTCTCATCAGCAAAGACCAATACCAGATGAACTTTTACTGAACTTCCACTGGTGCTGGCAGTTGCAAATTGAAAGCTACAGGGTTTAATTTGTTTAATCTCTGGGAAGGGACCAATAAACTTTGAATCAGCTTTTTGAAGATCCTGCAGATGTAGTAAAAAAAAACCTGTAGAAAGTTATACCAAATGCTCTTTGCAATTTTAGCTTCCTCTTATCTGTGTACATCTGCTACATTTTAGTAGACAGTCATGCTATTTTTAGTTGCTCCTTTAAGAGGCATTGGGCCACTTGCCTCTTATGCAGAAATCCAAGATGTTTGGGAACTGTGCATTTATGAGTGGTAGAGGGTAGCAATGAGGTGATAGCTGAAAGTTGTCTTAAATACATCTGAAAAAATGTATTGTTGTAAGCAAATTCTGCAAGGGATAGAATTTTAGTCGTTTTGTTGATAGGAAGTGTAGCATTTTATATTGCTGCAACAATTGGGTAACTTTCTCAGTTTCTCCATATAACACTGGATGATGCATATATGACAAATGAATGTTAATATTTAATTAATGTGGATGTAAACTGGCTTCTTCTGTTCAAAATGATGTGATTGACCAATTATCTATACTTGAACCCATGGTTCAAAAGAAGCTAAACTATTTCCTGGGCAGATTGAAAGGAATGAAATAGGTCAGTTCATAACTACCAAATCATTGCTCAATACTTACACTGGGATAAGTTAGTAATAAAATCTAGTAGTGATCCATTGTCCCAGGACCATGACAGACTCTTTAAAAGTTGCAGCATGCCAGATGGCTTTTTAGGAACTGCCGTTGCTCTACAGCAGGCATGACAAGAAGAAACACAACCCTTAACATCTGCCATTACCCTTAGACGCAAGGAGCTCCTAAAGACTTGATGGAGTTTAAACACCCTCTTCCCATTGTCCTGTTTTGTTGTTGTGGCAGTGTTGTAGTACTTGTTCTCTTAGAGGAAGGGGAGTGTACAAATATCCATTGTGTAACAGCTGCCCTTCCTCTATAGTAAAAGGTGAAAAATTGTTTTGTTGGAATTGCTGGAAGTTGTCCATCCAAGCTCTACCATATAGATCACAGGCGTCAAACTCGATTGCATCACATGACGTATCATGACATATCGCTGTTTTTTGCCTTTGCGGAGCTGGGGTGGGCATGGCCTGCGTGTGATGCATCCAGGCTGCAGGCTACCAGTTTAACGCTCCTGATATAGATCCTGTTGCTGCTATACCTGAATCTGTAATAAGAGATCAAAAGTCTCTGTTCCCAAACTTTCAAGGAGGTATGACTTACAATTGACTCAGAAGTTACTTGGCTACAGCATGGGTTTTTTTTTGGGGGGGGGGGACTTTGCCCAATTCATTTGTCAAGAGGTGATGGAATTGGCCATTTTGCAAAACCTCTAAATTCTTATGAATCTAGTCTCTATGAATATGTATTGGGTCGACAGCTCCTTCCAGAAAGTGCCTCCATTGCTGGAAAGCAGTTTTCATTGGAAGCAACTCCTAGTTGAAAAAGCCGTGGTTCATTTCTGCTGAGTGTAGTGTCCCAGAGAAAAGGCGCCCGGCAGTTGATCTGACCCCCCCACACACACTTTTTTCTCTTTTTGAAATATATGTGCTCTTACTACAATATTTGAAGTGAGAGTATGAATTATGAATGGATGGATAGGATCTGGGTGCCTTAGGAGCAGCTGTGAAGCAAAAAGTCATTTTAATTCTCGAAATGCCTTCTGTTCTTGAAGAATTTCTAATCCCCTTTTAAAATATTAAGACAGTGGTTTTATATAGTCAGCAAACTTAAGAATGAACTTCTGGTAGGAGTTAGCAAAGCCCAGAAAACACTGCACTTCTAATCTGTGTGTAAATATATGTTGTACCTTGGCAAGATCCATTTTTGTGCTTTCAGTTGAGATCTTATACCCCAAATAGTCTAATTGAGACAGGTCAAATGCATACCAACTTTGCAAAAAGCTTGCTTTACAAAGGCTTTGTAGGACTTGCAACTTCTTCAAGGAGGGATTTTCAGAATAAACTAATCCTTACAGTTTCTTCCCTGTCTCAACTGTTCAAGCTTGCCATCTATTATTGCACATTATTGAACCAAGTCTTCCAAATTATTTGAGGTAATCTGTTCATGTCTCAGGTCTTCAGCAAGCCCATCTCTCAGAGAGAGATCTTTCCATTCCACGTTATTGCATCCCATATCTCTGGCAAGTAATTTAAAATCTAAAATGTGTCAACTCATTCTTCTCTATCATTCTTTCTTAATTCACTTTGAGTCCTCATACTGGATCTTCAATGTATCTTTTAAACTTTTGATGACGTCTTGGTTTTTCAGCAGTAGGTTGTTGTCCTTCAATTATCAGTCTGACTCATTTAGCTGCTTCTTACATTAGCAAACTTAGTCCAAAAGTTATCTTGGTCCAATCTGTGGGAAATTCTGCTGGTCTGTCAACCATAAACAGTTCACACTGAGTAAATTTGGTTCCAGCTGTTATGTTAGCTGCATCATGGCATTCTGTAAATTGGAAATTTGTATATCCACTTGCTGTTGATGTTGTAACAACACTCAGCTAAACAATGTGATTGACAAATAGTGGAGTACCCTACAATTGGAGGCCTTTACTAAAAACCAAAAAAGGAGGGAGGGATCTTCTGTCTCTAAAAATAGAGAAGATCTGCAAGATTGATGTTAAACCTTCAAGGTAGCCTAGATACGAAACCCAAACCATGACTATGAATACTATCTTTACTACAGGTAGTTCTTGATTTATGACCATAATTAAGCTTATGGACTTATGATCTTTTATGATATCGCAATGGTCATCGGTGTGAAAAATGTCATAAGTCACTTTTTTCAATGCTGTTGTATCTTCAAACAGTCACAACAGTTTTGCAAATAATCTTTTTTTATTCACTCCTACTTCCCCAAACATTTCTAGCAAAAAAGCAGAATTTACACCACTGTAATTCTTTCTCTTACAAGCCAGTTCTTTAAATGAGAAGTTCTGGTAGGTCTAGCACAACAATCTATTTCAATTCACAAGAAATATGTTAGTCAAAATTGCACTAAACAAATACTATCTTAGTCTCAAGATATAATATGTAAACAGTATTGACTTAATATAAAACATGAACTATTACAGAATAATTCCAATAGTTTACAGTAATTAGATTCTAAGTCTGAGACCTACAGCCTAAAATGTAATTAATTAAGGAAAACATTTATTGGACAGTAATCTTGAAATAAGTAATTTTAATAGTTATTTTACTCCAGTGACAGCAAAATCACGCATTTGAAGCAATAGCGGTTTTTACAGGGTATAAATTAAAATTAAACTCATGTGCAACAATGGGACTAAATGTATGATTGTCACCATCATCACTTTCAGATTATAATGTAAATATTAGATTTACTTTGGCCAGCTATGCTCATTATTTCGTAGACAAAGGGCAATATATTAAGGTCTGAAAGGAAGCCATGCTGAATTAATAATTCATTCCTAAAGATCATTAATTTTGAACCCTAATGTTTTGCCAGTAGACATTTTATTCATGGGGCTTTGGAGTCACTGGAAGTAGGAGCCCAACAACGTTCCAATACTCATAACAAGTTTCAATTTATCTTAATTTGAATGCAAACTTTCCCAGACTAAGGATGTAGCCCATCTCTCCTTCCATCCCCTGTGTTTGGAAATTCCTATAGTTTCTGGGATTATCCAGCAACATAGGAACCTCAGATTTCAGAAATTGTTGTTGGATGTGTGTCTGTGTCTTTAAGTCCAAACTCAGCAGTAAGCAACATACATCAAGGTAAAAACCTGCTTCTTTCAGTTTAAGATGACAATTAAACTTAAGAGAGTTGGTGAAACAATAGAACTGGCATATTGAGGATTACCTGTTTCCTATACTGAGCTATCCAAAATTCTGATATGCTTTATTCTGCCAGGCAGTAGTTCCAGCCTTCATTTCAAGTTACTTTCCTCAAGATATTATAGTGTACCAAGACTTGGTACTGTACTGAACCAAGTCAGACATGGGTCATTCCTAGTGGTAAAGAGAGATGGCATTTTTTGTTACGTTTCTCCTATCTCCATGCACCAAAGTCTTTTCTGATTAGAGTTTCTTTCACTGATGGAATGAGTTCTTCTTTTCAAGTAGGATTCAAGCCATTAGCATAAATGTAGCTAAAGTGGTAGTGATATCTTTAAATGTTTTAGTTGTTAAATCTGTGTGCTGATAAGACACTTTAGTCATAAAGTAAAATTTTCATTTGACTATAAATCTTTAGCACAGTAATAATTTTGTAAAAAGAAACAAAAACAAATATTGTTACTACATTAAACAAAATTATATGTTAGTTAATTGGTTAAATAGCTTCCTTATGATCAACATAAACTACCACAATAAGCATGTCCACTTTCAAATTCTCCAGAATTCAGTGCAGTTAATTGTACTCTACTACAGTAAAGACAATTATTTTGTCTGGATTTTGTTTGTTTTTAGAACAAGAGTTGGGGAACTGTACATTGTGCAGAGTAATAAATAACTAAATATACAACTTGCCTAGGAGATGGACAGAAAGATTTTTGTCAAATGTATCATTTTGCCTGATGGAATGTTCTGAAGAGCATAAACTCTGAACACTCTTTCACAACATTTTGGTTCACCGTTCATTCCACTATAACTGTTTTCTAACTATAGAGTTCAAATACATTAGGAAAATGTCACCATTTCTATCATACTACCATATATATATGTTATATTTATGCTGATAAATAAATGACTTTAAATATATATATATATATATATATATATATATATATATATATATATATATATATATATATATATATATATATATATATATATATATTTAAAGTCATTTATTTATCAGCATAAATATATATATAATACAAACAAAACAGTTCCACATATTTTCTTTTGAAATCTAAAATCCTTTCAATTTTCACTTCTGAAAGCCTTAACAAAATATGCATCTGACTGACATTTAAATACAATTGATACTGAATCTGTAGAAGTAGATCAGTGTATCTGCACTCAACTTTAAACATTATCTTAATCAAAATACTGCATTAGGTATGTAGATATCAGGCTAGCTGGTATCTTGCATTTGGTTTGAGGAAGACAAGCTTTAAAGTTTTTCTTTATAAAGATATTTTTCTCTCAATATTATGTGTCTTCTATATTCACAACTGAAAGTTTATACTTAACAAAATTTGCAAATCAATAATAGTCTTGAGTAGTGGCACATGATAGCCAGTTTGGTGATGTGATTAAGGCACCAGGCTATAAACCTGAAGATTGTGAATCCTAGACCACAAAAACAACTGGGTTACGTTGGACCAGCCATTCTCTCATCCCTAGGAAGCAGGCAATGCAAAATTATTTCCAAAAAAAAAAACCTTTCCAAAAAAACCCTGAAGGGACTAGGTCAGGTAGTCACCTGGAATCAGTACACAAGTACACACACAAGTTTGGTACATGAAGTGAATTTCTTATTTAAGATTGGCATCATACACTCTGTAATGCTGTGTGTAATAATTCATAAATATCTCAACAAGAAACAGACTGTCAAAAAAATTCTCCCACACACATGGGCATATTTTATGCCTATAATAATATGCTTCAGCAACATTTGGACAGAAGAAGCAGAAGGGACAAGTTGCAGCAACACTACACTGATATGGTTTGGAAGGTACAGGAGACATCCTCTGTTTGCAAAAGCATAAGCAAAATATAAACTGTTACACATTAGTGAAAGCAAATACATCAAAACTAGAATCTGTTGCATTTGAAAATGTGTTCCAAACATGTACTGTATATAAATATCTGAAAAAGCTACCTAAAACCAACTATCAGCTATACACTTTCCATATATGCGATCATTTGATTATGCATTAGTCTCCCACTCTCCCCCTCTTAATCCTGAAGTTCCTTATATACTTCCAACATCTGCTATAGATTTTCTCCCAAATCTCTAGAACTATTCTTGAAGACACTTGGATGAATGAGAACCCATTATGGTACAGATGTTATTCCACTAGAATAGGGCTGACAAACTCACGAACCGGATGCATCATGTGCTGGCCACACCCATGTCCAGTTTAGCAAAGGGGGCGGGGAGGTCACGATACGCCACGTGAGGCTGCCGTGACAACGCAAGTTTGACACCCCTGCACTAGAAGATGTACAAAATTAGATTTAGTGCTATAATCTCCTTACAATATCACACTATTTGTTAAAGCTAATTTTAACAAGAACTTCATTTTTAAATTGTTCATTTGCAAAGTAAATTAAATAGAATTCAGCATAAACAAATTAAAAACAATAAAATAAATAGAATATTCATCACTCCTAGATTATTACCAGCTCACATGGCTATTATTTTTGTTAAGTATATTTATTTCACATTTTGTGAAATAAACTGAGTGAAATCCAATCAGATTTTTTTCATTGATATTTTAATCAGTGAAAACAGGGAGATGGTGAGCTTCTATAGCTCCTCATATACACCACGTGTCACCTCTGTGTGATTTCCCCCAATATCCCAATGCATTTTGAGAATACAAAGGAAGGTGTGGGAGGTAATGGAAATCAGGAAAAACTCAGCTAATATTATACTGACTTTTATTATAAATGCAAGTTGCATATTGTCTGATAATCACATGCATGAATCTCTATCAACAATTCAAAATTGTGATGATGTACAGCAGGTATGAGGCTAATCTATAGACTTCCTGTTTTGCAATTAAGGACAATCTCTTCACTCATTCATACAGGTTGAAACTAAGCAATTATTGTATCATCCTATTACATACCCAGTATTGCACATATTTAAAAGTTTTCTATTATGCTTTTAATAGGTTTGAAACATTAGCAGCACAACTGACCAATCATCTGAATGACCCTGAAGAATTAAGCTAAGACCCATTTTAGTCTACCATGCTGCTTCTCACAGCCTCCAACCAGATGCCTTCAGGATGCTCACAATCATGACATGGAGTCCTTCATATTCCCTTTCCATCACTTTTTCATTGTAACTGTTATTTGGTGGCATGGTTCCCTCATGGAGGTAACGCTCTAATGTTCCACCATGAATTTATTTATTCCTTTCCAAGCCATCCAAATCTGTGCCCATCACATTTTATAGTAATGAATTCCTCATACTAATGTGGAACAGGTTATGTATGACCAATTCCCTACAAAACAAGTTTTGCCAGATATAATAAAATAGATGTATGTGTTGCTAGTACAGTAACGATACAAAATAACAATATCACAAATTAATTGTCACCAAAATGTATTTACAAGGTCCCAAAGTAGCACAGTATTTACCAACAGATCTAAAATACCTGTACCTGCTACAGCAACTGCTCTCAGATATACACAATTATTAGGAATTCTGAACAGAAGAGGGCAACCTATAAATATAAGAGACAACTTATTCTAATACTTAACTCTTTATGTTGATGCTATTAAAACATTTTCTATGAAATCAATAGAACGTAACAGTATTTGTTTATGCTTTGTTATTTTGGGAAGACCATTTATTTTAACAAGCTGAATTATTCCTCACTATATGCTTACGGACTCACAATTCCTTGTTAAGGAACTACTGTTCCAGAGGATTCAAAGACAAGAAAAGAAAGAAAGAGTTCCCTTTATGCTTTTAAGTTTTATTTTGCAGGCTTGGCTAGAAACACCCCCCCCCTCCCCTAATGACAGCCATCAGCAAGAGAAAATGGCGAGGAAAGTCACAGTACTTTTGTATACAGTGTTTCACTTAGGATGCTCTAGATTCCACGAGACAGACCATGAGTCACAGAAAAGCCAGTTTATGAAGGTTGGGGGACAAAAAGACACCCCAATTTTTCCCCACCAGGACCTTCGGATCACGAACTTTCCGAGTATCCGAGGAGAATTTCATTTTACAGAACGACTTGTTCAACCCCTCGGCCAGAAAAAGGTTCCCCTAAACCCTAATTGGGTTTAGCCAATTAGACAAAAAAGAAGGGGACGGCGAAAAGAAGGGGTCTCTCAAAGGGGGCAGTAGCGAGACGGACAGCCCCCCACCCCCAACCCAAAGACCAACGGAGGAGCAGAGGACCCGTAGGGCGAGGGCGAAGACGACGCAACGCATCATGGGCACTGCGCGCCTCTTGCCTGTGGGGTGTGTTTGTGTTTATGGGGCGGTTAGGTGCGCGCGCGCCCGCCCGCACCAAAAGCGCTGGGAGGGGGGGTGTCCGCTCCTTCCCCGCCCCCTCCCATAGCCGAAATTCCTCCGGCCCAGGCCGACCACAACCGGTTTCAGCCGGTTCCGGGCGGGCCGTTTGTTTCCGTGCGCGCGTGCCGCACGCTGCCCGCTGACGTCAGGCGTGTGTGGCGCGCGGGCGGGCGCCGGGCGGAGGGGTGCGGCGGCGGCGGCGGGAGCAGCAGCACTAAGAAGCGGCTGCGGGTGTTATCGCTACGTACGTGTAGTGCTGCGGCTTCTCGGGCTGCGCTTGGAGCGTGCTGGCGGCCGCCACCGGCCCGGTCGCAGGAGGGCCGGTCCCTACCGGGCCCTTCGACATGCTCCTGCCCTCCGCTCCCTCCTCCGCCGCCCGCTACCACCGAGGAGGAGAGCTTTATTATTCACTCTGCGCGGTCCGCACGGAGACCGCAATGCGCAGGCGCTGCCGCCGCCATTACCGCCCCGGGTTACCCAAAGCATGCTGGGGCTTGTAGTCCCGGTGATGGCGGAAAATCCCCCTTTTCTTCTACTGGGTTTCCGGCCCTTGAAACTACAAGTACAGAGGGCCCCTGCGCTTGCTGTCCCGGATATTGTAAGAACGCAGGGATTTGTAGGAGTTGTAGTTAGAAGTAATCCGTCCGTGGATTGGCTTCGAGAAAATGTAAGCAGGGTTGCTGTTTCGCCAACTGTGTATCGGTTAATTACGCTACCTCTCCAATTATTTTTATTTCTCGATGTTATTATTAATTTGGAAGTAAATGTCGGAAGATGCTGTAAGATTTGCTAGTGAGTGTGAATTAAGAGTGCAATGTAGGTGGTTATGCTATACAATGATGGATGGCTGTCATACTAAAATACTTGCAAATTTGTTAGGGATTATTAAGAAGTACAGTTTATTAAAAAGAAAAATAACAGGCTAGGTATATTTTCTTCAATAACACATTGATATTCCAAAACAGAGAGACAACACCCTTAAAATTTTATCTCACAAATCTACAAATTATATATGTTGTTACAATAAAAACAGTGGGATTGTTGATTCTAAAGCAAAAGTTTAATTCCATAAACTTCAGTTTATTAAAATTGATATATTTACTACTGGATTCTGATATATCAAGTATTTTGCCATAAGAAAAGTTATGAGTTCCAAAACACTTCCCTATAATAATGTAAGTTAGCCGTACCTTGACAAATTACAATACTTCATCTTTGTTATAGCATGTCATGACAGTATTTGATTACTCATATGGTTAATCACATGTGGTTCTAAAGAGCAAACAATGATTTGATGGCACTTAATCATATGGTTACACATATAAAAAAAACGTTGCAATTCTTACTTTGTTCCTATAGTTAAGGTGGCATGAGTCAAAACATTCACCTTTTTCCAATAAG